>NW_020955067.1:0-382 GCF_900497805.2 Vombatus ursinus | reverse complement strand
CACATTTCTGGCCAGGTTGGGGAGTGGCCAGGAACCTAGAGGCCCAAGGTCTCCCTTGTAATTCCTCAGAGGTACCCTTGGGCTCAATGAACACACACAGATGAATACATACACCCATTTTTTTCACTTTTCAAATACATTTTGTTTCCAGTCAGTTTATTAAAGACACTAAATACGAGATGGGGATGTTTAGAAACAGAGCCTGACCTTTGGCCAAGTTCCACAGACAGAGGCCCACAACTCCTGGGAGCTCGCTTCTCTGAGAAGGGAGCCAGCTGTGGTCCACACTCTAGAGTTCCATACGCTCTCCCTCATGGTCTGCACAGCACCTGGGGAGATACTCAATCATCTCATAAAACTAGAGAGAATTCAGGGTGCCTCT
>NW_020955066.1:263121-284287 GCF_900497805.2 Vombatus ursinus | reverse complement strand
TGGCTACAACATTCCTAGGAGTTTTCCTTTGGGGATCTCTTTCAGGAGGTGATCGATGGATCAAAAATTTATTCTTATATTTACTAAATTTGATTTTGTTGCTTTCATCTTGTTGAGATATTTTTTCAATCCTAACTCTGTCATTCTTTTGGTATCATTCATGAATAACATTAACATACCTTCTATTATTTAATGAAGTCTATTCTAAAAGTGTTTTTTTTTAAGGCACTTTGTTGCTTCTACTCCACTCCCAAATAAATGTAAGCTCCTTGAGGTCATGGACTGTCTTTACATTTGTATTTGTATCCCCAGCATATAGCAAACTGTGCTGGGCACATACTAAGTGCTTATTAAATGCCTTTTCCCCCCATTCATTCCAAAACTTCTAAAAGCCAAACATAGCAAAAATCAAATGAAGGGGAAAATAGCTGGGAAGACTTAAATGGAGTTTTACAAAATAAAGTAGAAACATCAGAAATAGTAGCAACAATAAAATAATACTATAATTATGTAAATAAAGAGAAATTGGAAGCAACAAAACTCAAGTAATATATAAGTAACAATTTTTGAATATGTCAAGGAAATGATCAAGATAATAATTTTTTTCTATCTTGTTAAAATTCAAATACATATTTTAAAGAATAATTTGTAAATAAGTTAATATATGAAATCTTTTAAAAATACTTTTCATTTGGTCTTTTCATCAGGAATACTTGAAAAGCTTCTTTTTTTTGAATGTTGATTTTTTTCTTTGTAAAATTATATTTAGTTTTAATGGTCAGTTATTTTAGGTTATAAGCCTACATCTTTTGCTTTTTAAAATAAAATATTTTATTTTATTTTTACCTTTATGTTTATGACTGCTATATCTTGTGTGATTCTGACTGTGGCTCCTTGGTACTTGAACTTTTTCTTTCTAGATATGTGCAGCTCTTTTACCTTGAATTAAAAGCTCTGAATTTTGACTAATATGTATCTAAGAGTTCTCATTTGTAATTTCTTTCAGGAATTGACCAGTGGATTCTTTCTATTTTCACTTTTCCCTCTGGTTCTAAGAAATTTGGGCAATTTTCTTTCATGATCTCCTGAATCACTTTTTTATTCATTTAAAATTGCTAGATCTCTTGAAATATATCTAGGTTCTTTTGGTGGTTATAGCTTTCAGGCAGGCCAATGATTCTTAAATTATCTCTCCTTGATCTTTTTCTCAGGTCACTTATTTTTAATGAGATATATTTTCTTTTTTTAAATCTTTTGATTTCATTTTAATATTTTTTTATTTTTTCATAGAGTCACTAATTTCTGTTCATTCCACTCTAATTTTCAGGAGTCTATTGCTTAAGTAAAGTTTTATACATCTATGTGCTAAGGTATTCATTCTTTCCCATCTTTCCTCCAAAACTCATTCATTTTTCAATTATTTCCTCTGGAGCTTTAATATACCCAACACCAAAATAGTTTTTTAAATCACAGTAGCCTTTTTTAGTTATTCATTCCCCCAGCCTTACTTTCCAGATTTGAACTTTCTGTTAGGGCTAGGTTCTGTGCAATTCTGGTAGGGCTGCCTTACTCTTATATGATTATGATTATCTTATCTGTGGTCCCACCACTTTGTTATCCAGGTATTGAGTTCTATATTCCTCCAGGATAGCTCCAGTGATTGAACTGCAAACTTTCAGCAGATGCAATGTATTCTGATCTAGAGCATAGTCTGAATGATGCCCTCCTTAACTTTGCAGTCTCTGGACCCTAATTTGGGTCTTGTCAGCTACAGGCTTACCCCTTGGTGGATCTCCTATAGATAGTAGTTGGAATTAGGTAGATAGTGGCAGGCTCTGCAGGTTTAGACTGATAGCACTGCTTTCTTAAGCCTAGTCTAACCCTGGGGGCTGAACCCATGATTCTATTCAGGGTCTAGAGAATCAGTTCTGCCACTACTGGACAACAGCTTTTCTTTGTAGGAGTTGAGTCTGTGATCGCTTTCTGGCATGAGAACAATACCATTGCTGGCCTAACTCTGACTGGGTGCTTAATCTGCAATCCTGCTGTGGGGAAGGAATGATAGTGCTATGTCTTTGTTCTAAATCTGGGGACTGAGTCTGAGATATTGCCCACCCTCTGTTTTGGCATTGTGACGCTCAAAATGGAAGACAATGTTGATTGGAACAAAACAGAGTCCATCAGACTTTCACCTGACTCCTTCTGGACATCATGCCTCTCTTAAAGCAATTTAGGATAGAATTAACCTCTTGTGGATAGCATGTCACATTATTGACTTAGGTTGAGCTTGCATGCCATTAAAATTCCCAGGTCTTCTTATCATCAACTGTTTTCTAATTACTTAGATAGAAACACAGAATCTCAGAATTGGAAAGGAATCAAGAAGTTAAAATTGGAGAGAATCTCAGAATTAGAAAGAAATACATACCTGCACTAAGGGATCAAGTCTACTCTGGGGTATACTTAAATGCTGGTCATCAAGTTTCTAGATGGCCCCAGAGGGACCACAGCTCAACAGAAAATTTGATCTTCAAATACAAGAGTCAAGAGAGAGACATACTGGAATAGAACTTCCCCATCCTGAATCTGTATATTTATGCTTAAAAAAAAAAGAAAAGAAAAAGCCAAGTATAAATATTTACAGTTACATTCATTAAATTTCATTGTCCAGGTTCAATTGATTGATTTAGCTATACAATATTCTTTTGGATATGCACTCTGTCATAAAATGTGTTACCAGTCACTTAGCTCTATGTCATTTGCACATTTTATAAGTATGCTGTCTATGTTTTTAACACTGGCAACAATTGTTTAAAAAGAAAAAAAATTGTTGTATGGCACTGAATTAAGGACAGATTTTCAGTAAATTCTACCCTAACAGATTCTCGGTCCAAGTTAACATTAATCATTATTTGAGGGGTTCATACATTCAATCAGTTCACATTTCACTGAGCTATAACATCATCTAGCCTACATCTCTATATTGTCCACAAGAATGGTATGAGGGATCTTATCACACACCTACCTGAAACACATGCACATATTCTCTGATCAAACAGTCTACTAACTATGCTCAAAAAAAGAAAGAATGTGTGTTTGTGTTCTTTTTTTAAAACACAGATTTTTAAAAAATTTTCTATGTAATAAACATCTAAAAATGAACATTTATTTATACAAAGAACACAAAAGAATAAGTGTAAAACTATGAATTTCTATTGCATACAGTTGCTTTTTTAAGTGTACAATAAATCCATGTTACTTTCAAAGCTATCCTGCTTGTCTTTTGCCTTATGAAATTCCTTCTGTGTATTTTTTAAACTATATTTTTAAAACTATTTCTTTTTACTAACAGAATTAGTAGTTCTCTTCTCTCAGTTGCATTATCTCCTTTATTTGAAAAAGAAAAGAAAGCACATATAATCAATAAAAAATTGTTGATCAAAACAAATACATATATTGGTCATATCTCTAAATATATGTCTCATTCTGTACCATTAGTCCATCACCTCTATATTAGAAGATGTGTATCAATACTTCATTATCTGCCTTCTGGAATAATGGTTAGTCACTGTACTGATCAGAGCTCTCAAGCCTCAAAGTTCTTTTATGTTTTTGCTGTATAAAATGTGCTCCTGTTTCTACTCGGTTAACTGCATAAGTCTGCACAAGTCTCCCAATTTTTTCTCTGAAACCATCTTTTTCATTATTTCTAATAATGGCAAGACTTGTTCTTGATAAGCCCATATTGGTTTTATGTGACTATACTTTCTAAAGTCTCACAAATCATCCCTTTAATAATACATTCTAGAATTTTTCAGGCATCGAAGTCAAGCTTAATAGTCTATAACTTAAAACTTTCAATTAAAAACAAAAACAGTACATTGGTACTCCTCCAGTCCTTTGGCATCTACTCTATCCTCCATGACTTTTTTTTTTCAGAGATCACCAACCATGGCTCAGCAATCACAGGTGCCAGTTCTTTTAGTAGAAACTGCCAGTTCTTTTGAAACTGCAGTATCCTCGATTAAACAAGATGATGTTGAACATTCTCCTTATAGTTAATTGAAGTTTGGCTCTAATCTCATCACCTGGCTGTCTCAGTGGTGGCTGTTGTCTTTGCCAGAAGAGGATAGAATGAGCAAGAAGTGGTGCTCCAGTTTTCTTCCATCCACTCCTGGCTGTGGCTTCTTTTGGCCAGCAACTTCAAACACAAAGATAAGGGGATTAAGGGTGGAAGGATATATGTGGTAAGCCTCCTGCTTACATTGAAAATCTCTATTTATTTTGTAGAAGTTTATTGTTTAAGAAAGTTCTATATAAGGTACAGCAAAATGAGACAATTATCCTGGCCCCTGTAATTACAGGGACTCCCTAGAAAAAGGGGGACAAAATGGTTCCACTCATGAAGGCTGCCTTTTATATTCATGTATATGAAAAAATGTAAGTGAGAAAGGAGGAGCTCTAATAATGTCATTCTCCTCCTGTCAAAATATATTCTTTGCTTGCTAAAGTAAAATCCAATAACAATGATCTCTTATGCAGTAGTAAGAATATTGGACTGAGGACAAGGAAGGTGGGGTTCTAATATCATTTGATGAGAAGCTTGTCACTTTGTGATAATCACTGAAACACACTGATTTATGTGACTTTTGTACTTTCCTCATCTATAAAATGAAGAGTATGGGCTAAATGATCTCTTGAGTCTCTTCTAGTATTAGCATTCTATGAGTATACAATTTTTCTCAGAGCCTCTCAGCCCCCTAGAGAGATGATAATGTTGAGTGAGGTTCTAATCACAATTCACTATACTCAAACACTCTAACTACTGAGAATAAACTACATGGAAAGCTGCACATGTGAAAAAATGAGAAGGAAGGCAGTCTTGCAGTACCAGATCTCATACTGTATTATGAAGTGGTAATTATCAAAACTATCTGTATTGGCCAAGAAATAGAGTTATGGGTCAGTGGAATAGATTAGGTACAAATTACATTATAGTAAATGACTACAGCAATCTAGTTAGTATATGATAAAACCAAAGATCCAAGCTTTTGGAATAAAAATTCGTTATTTGACAAAAACTGCTGGGAAAACTAGAAAACAATATGGCAGAAACTAGGTATAAACCATCTCACACCATCTACCAAAATAAGGTCAAAATGGGCATGTGATTTACATATAAAGGGTGATGTCATAAGCAAATCAGGAAATCATGGGAAATTTTATCTGTCATATTTTTGGCTAAGGGAAAAATTCAGGACCAAATAAAATATAGAGAGCATTATAAAATGTAAAATAGTTCATTTTGATTGTATAAAATTTAAAAAGTTTTGCACAAACAACACCAATGCAACCAAAATTATGAGGAAAGAAGAAAACTGGGGAAAATGTTTGCAACAATTATCTCTGATAAAGGCCTTATCTCTCAAAAAATATAGAGAACTGAGTCAAATTTATAAAAATACAAATCATTCCCCAATTAATAAATGATCAATGGATTTGAACAGGCAGTTGTCAGACAAAGAAATCAAAGTTACCTATAGTCATATAAAAATGCTCTAAATCACTATTAATTAGAGAAATGCAAAATAAAACAACTCTGAGGTACCACCTCATGCATATCAGATTGACTAATATGACAAAAAAAAGGAAAATGATGGATTTTGGAAGGGATATGGAAAAAATTGGGACACTAATGCACTATTGGTAGAATTGTGGACTGATCCAACCATTCTGGAGAGCAATTTAGAACTATGCTCAAAGGGCCATAAAACTGTGCATACCCTTTGATCCAGCAATACCACTGCTAGGTCTATATCCCAAAGACATCCAAAAAAGGGGAAAGGACCAATTTGTATAAAAATATTTATAGCAGATCTTTTTGTGGTAGCTAAGAACTGAAAATCAAAGGGACACCCATCAATTGGGAAACTGGAGATAAGATGGAGGTTTAAATCAACATAGGTGAATCTTCTGGGTAATTCAGGCCCAAATATCTTACAGAAAGGTCATTTTTTGATTTTGTTTTTGTTTTTGTTTTTTTTTGTATAAATCAAGACAATCAATCCCTGCCACAATCCTCCACTTGGTTTTGAAAAACAAGAATCAAAATATAACAATAGCCACATTATTTCATTAGAGTCTTATGGTTTATTTTAAATGTCAATTATTTTAAATATATAATTTCCATGTAATATTATAAATTGTGTACTATGTAAATTTGTAAAATTAATTGTAAGGAAATAAGTAAATTTGTTGATAGAAGAAATGCAGAACAAAGCTTTGCTAATTGTCCCTTCTCCTCCTCCCCCAGTCTTTCTAAAGGAACTATCCAAGCTGATTTCCATGGACCCAGGCATGATAGAAATTCAAAAGAACTGTTGTGCCTCCTAGTGACAAAACAGAATTTAAACAATCTTACTGGAAAAAAAGAAAAAAGCAGTTTAAAAGACAGCATTAAAATCTAATTTGATGTCCAGCTCACTGGCTATAGGTCTGAATCACAAAAGAGCTAAAATTGACCCTGGGGCTAGCAACTTAAAGAGCTAAGAGATTCTGCCCTTCTAGTGAAAAGGACATATAACATTCACAATTCAGTGGAGAATCAGCCTGTAGCAGCAAAGAGAATAGATCAGCAGACGACCCTACTAGTCTGTAACAGCAGAAAAACCAGTTCACTGTCTAGTGACATCTATAGCAAAGTACATCAGCAGTTCTGTGGAAAGGTAAATAGCAGCACCAAAGGCTAAGTGTTAACAATGGACATATCACCCTAGAAACACAGGTTGTTTTGTTTGTATTCCTTGTCTATATGTGTGCTTCCTAGTGCTCCCTCATCCCCTGACAAGGTGCTAATCTCTTTCCCATCTGCATGGCCAAAGACAAATCATAGAATTTTAGCATATAAGGTCTAGAATATCCTTTTAGGAACATCTAGTCAAATCTCTTCATTTTACAGATATCAGAAGTGAATATCACCCATCAGTCATTTTGCTATGGTGTTTATTTTTTTTTCTTTGAACTGCTGTGTCCTTTTGGTGGTTTGGTGAAAGAAAATATGAATTGTGATTTTTCATTAGATGATGACTGATAGAAAGCTTTAATCCTTAAAGCTCCTAAAGAACTTATTGTTGCTGGTGAGCCTGACTACATACTGTATGAAGTTCACAAATCACAATGAGAGAATTTCTAGATTGCCTTAAATCCTTAGAGGCAGTATTGCATAGTGGCTAGAGAGCTGGTCTCTACACTGAGAAGATGTAGGTTAAAATACTACCTTTGAAACATACTGAGTGTGTGACCTTTGTCTAGTCACTCAACTTCTTGATATTCTGGGCAACTCATTGAGGCTATAAATTGCCAAGAAGGTACAGTCTTAAATTGGTAGTTTCCTCATTCAGGGAGTTTGCAATACCAGCAAAAGCACAAGTCTGGTGCCTATCCTTAAGACACTAAATTTATATACTACTATTAAAATATGAAAGAGAAATCATAACATTATTTTCAAACCAAGATATTTAAATCTCTTATAATTTTTTTTTCCCTAAGTGACAAGTCAAAATTTAGAAAATGAATGTCAGAAATGTAATTAATTGCTCTAATTGCCAGGCTAAGGAAATGACAGTTTATTGACTGGATGATTAATTTGCAGAAATCAATTGTGCACCTCAGAAAATGAAATATCAGTTTCTCTATATGCATGCCTTTTACAACATGATTGCTGGACTATACATATACAAATAAACACATGCATATAAAAAGAGAGAGAGACAGAGTCCCAAAAATCTCAGCTTTAAGTCAAAAGCTTTAATAGTCTATTGTATTACATATATTTAATAGTTTATATTATGCTTGATATTATTAAAGCTTAAAACCACACTAAGGTTTTGGGGAATATATGTATATGTGTGTGTGTATACATAGTACACACACACACAAAACAAGAGAGCAAACAAATGGATTTTTATTTTCCAGTATTTTATCAGTAGTTATCATAATCTATCCATCACTCGGATAGACTGAAATAACTACTACTGAAATATGATTATGTAGAAATCATATCATGATTTACTATTCTAACATTCTTTTCAACAGAATAACAAATTCAGGTACACTTTTTAATCAATATTATTGTTTAATTGTTTTAGTCATGTCCAACTCTTTGTGACCTCATCTGGGGTTTTCTTGGCAAAGATACTGGAGTGGTTTGCCATTTTATTCTCCAGCTCATTTTACAGATGAAGAAACTGAGGCAAACAGGATTAAGTGACTTGCCCAGG
The DNA here is from genome assembly GCF_900497805.2 of Vombatus ursinus. NCBI lineage: Eukaryota > Metazoa > Chordata > Mammalia > Diprotodontia > Vombatidae > Vombatus > Vombatus ursinus. The sequence continues at coordinate 276,008 of NW_020955066.1, read as the reverse complement.
GTCACAGCTAGTAAGTGTCTGAAGCTGGATTTGAACTCATTGGCTAAATGTAATATTTACTTCATTTATTCCCCTTTGGGCAATTAAGTGGCATAGTGGATAGAACACTGGGCTTGGAATCAGGGAGACTCATCTTCATGAGTTCATATCTGGCCTCATACACTTATTAACTGTGTGTCCCTGAAGTGACTTTATCCTGTTACCTCTGTTTTCTCAACTATAAAATAAGCTGGAGAGGGAAATTACAAACTATTCCATTACCTTTCCTGGAAAAAAATGGGGTTGTGAAGAATTGGACATGACTGAAACAACTCAACAACAACAACATTCCTCTTTAAAAAGGGAAAAACAAGGGGCAGCTAGGTGGCACAGTGGATAGAACACTGGCCCTGAAGTCAGGAGGACCTGAGTTCAAATCTGGCCTCAGACCAAACACTTGACACTTACTAGCTGTGTGACTCTGGGTGAGTCATTTAACCCCAATTGCCTGAAAAAGGGAAAAACAAAATTCTGTTTCTATTCTGCACTTCTTTAAATTATAAATCTGTGGTTTAGTAGCACCTTATTATAGATTAACCCTCTCCCCTAGGGCTTAATAAAGCTATTGCAAAGAACAATGGAATAAATACTTCAAAACTATTCTCATGAATGTTAATGAAGTTTCTTTGCAGCAATTCACACACAGGATTAACACTACTGCTTTACTTCTTATAAACCTATATTGGTAGTGGGTTTGCTGTCAGGATTGTGACAGCAGACGGAGAACAAGGACTAGGAAATAAATCATTAGTTAGGTTCCTAACAACTGGGATAAACTGAGATAGACTAAGTTTAATTAGATTTAACCAGGGTATTAGAGTTAACAATGCATGTTTTCATGACTGACTGAGGGTGCAGGGAGAGGGGAGCAACTCTGCCTTTCAACTTTCTAGAATTTACCTGCACCTAGATAGTTCTTGATAACAACCAGTACATTATGCTCCAAGGACAATTTTTGCTAAGACAGACAAGGCTAAGAGCAGCATAAAGAAATCCTTGTTCCGGATAAGGAAAAAAAATGCATAGGAAAGGAAATACTGTTTCCCCTCTACAGAAACTAAACTAGAAAGGAGGTGGGAATGCTCAGAATTGGGCCTTAGTTGTAGGATCATTGAGGGCAGAAACTGCATTTAATATTTTGTAATCCCTACAACTTCTATCATACTGTTATGCATATAGAATAGGAGCTCAGTACATACTTGTTGAAGACATAAACTAAAAACTAGGGCCAACCATTCCTTGGAATTTGTTGTGATGAGATCTGATTTCTATTAAAATCTACCAACTTCTCCAAAATGCTTTCCCATGCTGAAGATTTCAACTCCCTAGAACATAAACAAATAAAATAACAAAGATGGTCTGTCTGTATTCAGTCCAGCATTCCTCACTTGGACTCTTAATATTCTCCTCTATTTCTTCTCCAGTAACGTATAATAATATATAAATTTTAGACTTTGAAAAGAAATTGGACTTGGGATTGACAGACAAAGTGGGAGGTATTGAAATTGGAGAAATTTCAATGAAGGATTGGTTCAAGTAATAAGAAAGGCTTATTTTTAACCATCTGCTTAAGCCAGTATCTCAAATAAATAATAAAGGAAATATGTAGAATAAACACAGCTGCTATTATTTTTGACAGTTTTCAAAAACACCTCAATGAAGCAGGTGACACCATTTAAGGAGGTCCCAGTAATCTAATGCAGCCAGAGGGCATTTACATTTGATTTTACAAACTGAATGAATAAATGGCCCATTCTATTATCCAGAACAGGGATGGGATGATATTTTCTATTTATAATTACGTTTTAAGTATTTTTTTGCAACCCTGACCAATGGAACCCAATATTTCTTTGGTGCTATTAGGAGCAAATTCAAAACAAATATTGCATGTCTGGCTGGAAGCAGAGTCTGAGGCTTGGAGGGTGATAGCTATCAAATCATGTTCCTGAATTGTAGATTCACTGGCCATAAATTCTGAAAATAAGGCTTGGTGCCACATTATACTTAAGCTGTTTTAATTACCATAATGAACACAGATTCCTAACTTGTCACAAGCTGCCCCTAGGAGAATATTCATTTCCCAAAGATTCTAGAGATAGTTGTCCAAATTGAGTGCCTAAATTATCTATTAAGTTGTATTCTAAGAGAGTATTTGAAGTTATTTTTGTTTTGTATTAACTGAACTCTATGTCATGTATAATTAAGATGAAATTATGCTGAAGGGTTGTACAACATACCTCTGGTGCATATACTTTCTATCTTATAGTAATGATGCAAGTAGTTCAAATCCTAGCTCAAACACTTAGTTCCTATATCATCTAGGTAAAGTCATTTAATCTATCTGAGCTTTGTTTTTTCCCCTCATCTACAATATGAGGATAATAACACTTGTAATATTTCCCCTCTCACAAATTACTAGAGAAATGAGTTATCAATCATCTTCATCAATATAAGATCACCAATTTAGGTAGAGGAGGAAAGGATCTTAGATGTCATATAGTTCAATCCCCTTATTTTGCTGATGAGGAAGCTGAGATAGAGCAATTAAGAGGTCACACAGTCATTAAGTGTCATAGGTGGGATTTGAATCCAGGACTTCTTGACTCCCAAGCCCAACACTCTATCAATTATGCCAGGATACCTTCAGTTCAGGAAATAGCAAGGGCTTTTGTTGTTCAGTTGTTTTCAGTCATGTCCATCTCTTCATGATTTCATTTGGGATTTTCTTTGTAAAGATACTGAAATGGTTTGCCATTTCCTTCTGCAGCTCATTTTACAGATGAGGAAACAGGTAAACAGGGTTAAGTTAGTTGCCTAGGGCCACACAGCTCATAAGTGTCAGAGACTAGATTTGAACTCAAGAAGACTGGCAATGTATCTACTGTGCCACCTGGCTGCCCTTAGCATGGGTTTAAATCCCCAGAAATTTTCTAATTCCTCATCTCTTCACTATCCCTAGCACAGTCTTCTTCATTATACTTAGCACATATCAAGTTCCATTCTGGTGATGCCTTTCAAGAAAATGGAAGACGATGGTTACCACAAACAAACACTCTGCGTTTCCCTAAGCATGATGCATCGTCCTTAATGATAACTATGAGTTCTCAGTCAAATTAGATATCTTCTGGGTCCTGAGTCTTTTGGATTATTTTAGTACATATTTCATTTGTATCCCAGTTTTATTTCTGTCTTCTTCCTCACACACTCTAAGTTCCAGTAAGACTGATCTCCTTGCTGATCCCCAAGAAACACTCTACTTCCTGACTCCATATCTTTTCACAAGCTTCCCTCATGCTTGGAATGCCCTCCTTTCTCACCTGTACTTTTTGGAACCCCTAGCTCTCATAAAAGGCTTAGTTTGAGGGCCTTTCCTTATTCCCTATTTTGGTAGTATGGCAACATTTTTTTAGTTACCAAAGCATACCCATTATGATGAGGGAAAAGGAGAAAAAAGTTTTATTATTTTTTTAACTCAGAGTTGAGATTGAAAGTTTTCTGAAAGAGAAGAATTGCCCTCAACCACTATTATTGAACACTGAATGGCCTTGGAAATTAGTTTTTGCTGCAGACTTTAGGTTTCTTAATTAATTCAACCTAAAATTACAAGGTAAAAGAGCACTTATGCATGAAACTTATACTGTGGCAAAGTCAATTCAGCAACTAATATCAATCTTCTTTATATCAAGCTTCTTTATACACTTCTTATGCTGTCAAAAATTAAAACGAGCAATGAGATACCCATTCCCACAAGATATTAGAGTAGATATATTTTCCAAGTTTGAACCACAGTTTCAGCATTTTTCAGACTTTGATATAAATGCAAAAGAAATATTTGCATTTCAAACTCCATTTAGCCATTAAGTTGAGGAGGTTCTACCTAATCTTCAATTGTAAGTGATTAATCCACAAAGTAACATGTGAAAAGACAAATATTAAGATAAAAATCTAAAAGAATTTTATAAACATTTTCTAAGTAATGTGTATGTTTAATTAAAATCATATTTTTGTGGATTGGTATCAGTATTTGACAGTATCTACTTGTGTGAAAACATTTTCAAAGATAAAATATAGAAAACATCATTACCAACACCAAAAGATGAATATTTGTAATTGAGTTTGATGATAGAGAAAGCTAACTTTGAACTCAATTAAGGAAAATGTTATCCTCCAAAAAAAATCCAAAAATGCACTTAATTTTTACTATTATATTTTGAATTTTATCAATAAAAATTGTGATTTCTTTTCTCTCAGTATTGAAATACCTACATGATATCAACAATTTTGCCAGTAGGCCTGCAAAACCTTAACCATTTATTTTCTGTCCTTTTACAGAAAAGGGGAAGAGGTAGAGGGAGAAGATTGCCATTTTAGTTTCTCTTCAGGGCTCATGGGCGAGAAAGACTCTGGGAAGAAACTGACATGTAAAGCAGTTGTCAATCTTTATCAAGTCTCTATTCCCAGTTTGCCACACTAAGCCAGGGAATTTCCCTTTGGGTGAGATGTGGGACTCTCTCTCTCGGCTAAGCTGAGTTGTCTTGATCCCTAAGGAAGAGTTCATTCAATCTATATTGTCTGTGGTATATATTCTCCTATGTATACTTTCTCTGAATTCTGGTTTTTTTGGTTTTTGTTTTTTGTTTTTTTGCTATTGACTTAGATAAATGGATTTGTTTGCTCCTTACTATATGTGTTCATTATGGAACTGACTTCTGGTGAGGAGTCAAGCCTTGGCTAGATAGCTTAGATCCTCCTTTCCAATTAAAGGATAGTGATCAGGAGTATAGTTTGAGCCTAAAAATTACTTCCCCTATACTAATGGAGCTGATAGATATAATGCTAGCCCAGCACTCTCTCTCTCTCTCTCTTTCTCAGGAAAGAAAAGTGGCCAACCTTTGGCCCCAATTTCTTTCTTCCTCACAGGAATCAGTCTTTCTTGGAGAAGAGTGGAGGGAGGAGATGCTAGAGATACTTATCTTGCTTCCCTGTGAGCCACATGTGGACAAACCCATACAGACACACACAATCTACACAAACAAAACAATATAATAACCCCACCACATCATCTTATACCTGCATTTGTGTGTTATTATGGAAAGAGTACTAACTTTGGAGCTGGGGCACCCGGCTTCAAAAACTTCTTAAGTCATTTACCAATGTGACCTTTGTCAAATCATATAACTTCTCTGAGCATCAGCTTCCTCATCTGTAAAATTAGAGTTTTAACCTAGATGGCCTCTAAGGCATTCCAGCTCTAAATCTATGGCCCAGCTGAGTATACCTGTAATCCCTGCTACTAAGGGAGGCTGAGGTAGGTAGACTCCTTAGGTTCAAAAGTTCTGAGCTACAATAGGGCTAAAGTTAATTGGGTACCCACACTAAAACTAGCACTGATATAGTCCCTGGCAGTAAGGGTGGGGTAGAGGCCACCTGCCTACCTACAGAAGGTAGAATAAGTCCAGGTCAGAAAGAAAGAACATCAACACTTCTGTGCTAATCAGCAGTGGCCCCGTGAGTGTTTGCTTCCAGACTAGGTGGTAATGGGAGTGGAAATGAAAGTGAAAAAAGAGAGAAAAAGAGGGAGAGGGAAAGGGAGAGAGAGAAAAAAAAAGAAAGACAGGGAGACAGAGAGAGAGAGACAGAGACAGAGAGAAAGACAGAGAGAGACTTCTGCTGTGTCTCCCCAGGAGAACATATGCTCTTTGAGGGTAGGAACTTTCTCACTTTTGTATTTGGGTCCTCAGTGTATAATACAGTACCTGGAACATGGTAGGCACTCAAATGCTTCTTTACTGAGTCCAGTTATAAATCATATGCTTCTATGACTGGTTATGACACCTTTCTCTACTGTTTTGCTCATACAACACAGCACATTGGAAAGAAGAATGGACTAAGAGACAGGAGACCTGCATTCTACTATGAGGTGTCTCTTCCCCTTTTATGTTCTTATTTTCCTGATCTGTAAAATAAAGAGTTTGTATTAGATAATCTAAGATTCTTTAAAGCTCTGGCATCTATTAACTTGAGAACGACACCTACAGATGCAAAAGAGAATCCTTTTCCTGGTCTCTTGTTCTTTCGTTGTAATGTACTGTTTCCCAGAAGTTCAATTTCTGTTTTGGGAGAACTGATGAAATTTCCAGAGAAATTTAAATCACCCCTGAGTCACATTTTTATACTTTTGAGTGCAAATCCCCAACTGAACTGGACCAATCATGACAATTATCATCAGAGAACACTGCAGTGCATAAGCTGAAAATAAGAACTGCCAAAATTGATTTTTCAATTTTTTTTCATTTTCTTTGATCTGATCAAACAGTAGAGGCTTGACATTTCTTGAAGAGAATTTGGTAAGCATGAGCTAAAGCTTTTACATATAGTATAAATTCATAAATTCTCATGCAGATTCACTCAAAAAAATAAACATTTGTTTAGGGAAAGACAGGATGATAAGGAGACTTGAAACTAAGGGCTTGCTGCTAAATGTTTAACAGCTAAGAGAGTTTAACAATTCTCTTATGTTGCACTGAAATTTAGTCTGCATTGTTAACATTTTTTCTATCACTTTCTTAAATCTAGAGGATCAACAAAACAATCAAAGCTTGATTTTTAGCACTTGCCAATTTCCAGGTATAAATGCTCACACTAAAATTTTAATAATCAGCTCTCAGGACCTAATTTTAGCTGGCTCTAGCACATCTCAGCTTGAAACTGTCACATGAGGAAGAAACTGGATGTTTAAATAGGAGAAGAGAAGATTCAGGGGCAACATGATTCAACTATATGAAGAATTGTCATGTCGAAGAGATCTTATATTTATTCTGTGCTGTCCTAGAGAACAGAAGCAGGTAGTTTAAAAAGAGATATTTCAGCTAAATTTGGGAAAGAATATTTTCAAATTAGAGCTGTCCAACAATGGAAGGGAAACTTAAAGAGGTAGTGAGCTTAAGAGGTCAATGGAATAGTTTAAGCAAAGGGTCAATACATTTTTGTCACAGATGTTGATGAGGGAACTAATGAACTGAGAGTGAGGTTGGACAAGGTGACATCTAGGATCTCATTCAACTTTAATATGGTTCTATGATGTACTGAATGAATGAATGAATATCTGATTATGTATCTTTTAATCACCTACTGAAAGAAATTACGCTCATCATATTTTATCTATTTATGCGCAAACCCCAACTTCCCTTACTAATTTTCAAGCTTGACTTTTTTTTAATCTACTTCAAAAACTGCTTCTTTAACTTAGTCATCTCTACAGATTTAAAATGATGAGAGAGCAGGAAATATGTATTTGGAAGAAATTTGCTTTCATCCATTTGTCCCATACTTCAAATAAGCATGGAGCTTAAAAAAGTCTTCACTCCTTCCAGTCTGTAACTCTGCCCAACAGAGAATAAAAAATTTAAGTGAGAGAAAATCAATTATTGATCTGCATTCTTTATTCACAGACACTTTTTTTCAATTAAAGTATGCTTCAGTTTGCTAGGTTTTCAACAGTATATTGCATCATACTAATTGATTTTGGTTTATTGAAATAAAATCTGAAAGTTTGTACAATTATTTTAACTCTTTTTCTGCAAGGACATGACTCTTATTCCAACAGAATCCCAATAAAATGACTAAGTTACATGGTAAAGTTCTCTAGAAATACTTTCCCAACCCCCACTCCGATTAGGAGTTTGAGTCTCCTGAGCAAGGTTCCTACATTTCCCCTCAGTCAATTAGAGAGAAACTTTTTGTTTTGTTTTGTTTTGGCTAGGCAATTAGGGTTAAGTGACTTTCTCAGGGTCACACAACTAGTAAGTATCAAGTGTCTGAGGTGGGATTTGAACTCAAGTCCTCCTGACTCCAGGGTCAGTGCTCTATTCACTGTGCCACCTAACTGCCCCAATTAGAGATAAACTTGAGGGGGTTGGAAGACAATCTATATTAGATTTATGATTCCTCACCATATTCCTTCCCCACAATGATTATCAGTTTGTATCAATTGGTCAACCAGGCAGTTAAATTAGAGATATTAATGAAAATGATATATTTGATACAAAATATCCCTCCCAAAATTGTGCAGTACATCCTGCCACAAGCATATCCACAAAGTCCAGGTGAAACTAAATTCAAAATTAGTGGTAAAGATATAACTCATAATTCTGAAAGTTCATTTTCTGGATGGCTCACAAAATCCTCTTTAAATATGATATAGTTGTTGTTGGTGTTGTTGTTTTTTCTATACTCCTTGTAGAGCTATGAATCTGTTTTTCCTTCATTGGATCCACTACATCTTTGCCTCTTAATCATATTCACTGCCTTTGGCCATTACTGTCCATAGAACACTACTGGGACCCTGATGAAAAATCTGAATCATCCAGTCTTATGAGTTTCACAGAGACCTCTTCAAATCAAGGGAGAAGGTGTTCTCTCTCACCACCACCCCCAGTAATTTTTCTTAAGGATTTGGCTGGAGGCTTCTACCACTGTGTCCTGGAAAGTTCAAATCCTCAGTTTCAAATTAACTCACTTGTCTTCTACATATTCTGAAGGAAGTGATCAAGTCCTCCCAAATTAATTCAAATTGACTTCCTATTACATCTATCCAAAATTAGGGAGATGACTAGGCCTTGTTCACATCCATTTAACAGTAGAGACATGTCCTTGCTAGAACTGGACATTACATCTTGTCACTTAATGGTATGGGTAGTTGACTGATAAGCTCAAATGAGCCACATTCTTACACACAGAACAGTGAAATATTATTTAAAAACCATTCTCAAATGAATACAATTAAATTATAATGTCCACGTTTGGTTCAAGGGAAGAGATGAGAAAATGTACCTCCCTTCATTCTTTGCAGAAATAGGGGATATGAAATTTTTCATATAGTTTCAGACTCTATTGATAAGCTGGATAGTTTTACTGAAGTAATCTCTGGGATCTCTGGGATCTATGAGGAGTCCTTCAATGCCTACTTTCTACCCTCTCCAACTAGAGAGAGAGGGACAACAGGGGAAGGGGGTACTGGGGAGGTAGGAGTTTCAGAGTTAATGTCATCTTGCAGAATGGTGAGTTTCTGAAGGTCATGAAGTACAAGAGAGTACCCTGGTGAGAAATGAAGAGGTAATGGCCCTGGGTGCCCATCTTAAATGGGGGAGGATCTGAGAGGAGGTCTCCAAGAGTCACTTCCTATCATCTTTTTTTTTCCTCTCTTCTCATCTCCTCTTCCCTTCTCTCTTATTATCTCTCTCAAAACTTGGTTATAAGGAACAATACTATGAATAGGAAAAGGAAAGGATATATTCAGAAAAAAGTTTATAAATATATGTTGTACATAATTTATTTTTTTTAAATCTATTCATTTCATTTTAAATGTGTTTTGAAATAATCAAGGACTAGGAGAGGGAAAGCCTTTGGAGCTCTTGATTATATGACAAGAAAAGACCCATGGCAAGTTTTAAATCCTCAGATTTTAGAGGATAGCAAAATAAAGTTAATGAATGGAAACATCTATAGTTTTCACTCATTCAAAAATAGTTATTATGAACATACTATGTTGGGGAATCTCATACTGAAATTTGGGTTCATTTCTCAATTGGGAAAAGGCAGGGAGAAAGGAAATAGTATAAAAGCTTGTTCACCAAGAAAATGTTTTGTTGAATGGAAGTGAGAGTTAAAAAGAAGGCTTGATAAAGACTCAGGAAGTAACCTTGTACCTTGATTTCCTTTATTTTTCTATTTGGTTAAAGAAAAAGTGTTAGACAGAAAGAATGAAGAGGCAAAGTTGTGATAGGCCACAGAGTATAAATAAAAGCATGTGAAATCCCTCAAAGATCCTAGGATCACAGATCTGGTATTAGAAGAAAACTAACAGTTCTCCTAGTCAGGTCCCATCAGTTTTACAGATGAGGAAACAGAGGTTCAGGGAAACTAATTGATTTACCCAGGTTTACACAGGTAGTGATTATCAGAGGTGTGATGCTCAAGAGGCAAAAAACAGCCAGAGACCAATTACTGCCTTATTAGTAGTAAATTATAATCTAATGGTTCTAGGGTTTTGAGGCTTCCTTGCATTCATGAAGTAACTGGAACAAGACTGAATCACTTAAAAGAGAGAAAAGGGATGAAGAAGTCTCTGAGATGCTATTTCCAGATACAAGAATTGTGCCTTCTTTGATGGTTAAAATCAGAAGTAGGAACTCAAAGGTTTTCATTAAAATGAAAGAAAGGAAATGTTTACTTAACTGACAATTGGTAATGGTGATAAATGTTCAGTCTGTATTTAGGTGTGTTTGTTTCTTTAACTTTTATTCTTTATAGTAATTGAAATTTAGTTAGAAATCCAAGAGAGTAGGTAAGGATTTGTTGATCACTTAAACTTCAATATTTAAGAGATCTGTGATTTCATCAACATTAATATTATCTCCATCAAAGCAGATTGAAACCCCTTATAAGGGAGTCTTTGTGAGTTGCTGTGGCCAAAAATATTCACCAATTGGTAACAAACTTCTGGTGATTGACCTTAAATTTTTAAAACAAAGCTACAAGTGGCTAAATTGTGTGGTTATTACCTATACTACTAAAACTGGCCTCCAAAGATCTGTTCCAGGATGGTTTACAGCATCTGAAATACATTGCACCCATTTCCATCTCTGGATCATTGTCCATGCTGTTGCCACAACCTGGAAAAGCCTTTTAATCATTTTTTCTCCACCTCTTTAAGTCTTACCTTCCTTGAACACCCTAATCAACTTAGTCTCTGTGGAGGTTTCTTTAAGCTCTCCAACCCAAAGAAATCTCTCCTTCCTATTAACTCATGATACTTATTATCTATTCTCCTCATTTGGTACTTCTTGCACTTAACTGTATTAGCTATCCAACCATGTGTTTTTATCTATCTAGCTATCTATCCATCTTTCCTCTAAAACCCTTCCCTTTTCTTAACTTTCTTATTATTATCAAGGAAACCACTAACCTTCCAGTCACTCAGGCTCTCAACCTAGATGTCATCCTCAATTCCTCACTCTTTCACCCCCAATATCCAACCTGTTGTGAAGATTTCTTGATTTTACCTTTGTAACAACTTTCATATACCTCCTTTTCTCTCCTATGACACAGTCACATCTGTATCCTGGTACAGATGCTTATCACCTCACAACTGGACTATTGCAATAGCCTACCAGTTGATACTTGAGCCTACTGTCTCAAGTATCTATTCACTCCAATCCATCCTCTACTTGGCTGTCAAAGTCATCTTCCTAAAGCAAAAGTCTGAATATGTCACTCTCCTATTTAATAAACTCCAGTGGCTCCTTTTAAGCTCCAGGATCAAATGTAAAATCCTCTGTTTGGCATTCAAGGCTCTTCATAACCTGCCCCCTGCTCACTTTTCCAACATCATGCTCCCTACCCATTTACCCATGTACTCTGCCACTCATTAACACTCGCCTTCTTCCAGTTCCTCAAACAAGATATTCTATTTCCTGACTCAGGGCATTTTTCTCTGGCTGTCCCTGGAATTCTTTCCCTCCTCACCTTCATCTCCTTGCTTGCCTGGCTTCCTTCAAGTCCCAGCTAAAATCCCAACTTTTGCAATAAGTGGGGACCCTCTTCACAGTTCCAGGACAGAAAAGAGTACTTGTGGTTACCCACAGACCAGAACACAGGCCAGGAGGGTAGTAAAAAAATTCTCCTTAGATCATACCACCTTAGAAGAACTGAAAATTTACAGGTCTTTAGAAATAGCTCTAAAAATAGCTGCAAAAAACCCTAAATCTTGGGACAGTGCACTCTCCACTTTGGAAGCAAAGCCCTACTTTAACAAAGAGTTAAAAATCAATTAATAGGCTGGGGAAATGAGCAAACAGCAGAAAAAATTCTGACCGTAGAAAGTTACTATTGAGACAAGGAAGATAAAAACATACACTCAGAAGAAGATAGCAAAGGCAAAGCTCCAAGAAAAATATGAATTGCTATCAAGTCATAGAAATGTTCAAAAAGAATTTTGAAAATAAAGTAAGAGAGGTAGAGGAAAAAATGGGAAGAAAAATGAAAGTGAGGCAAGAAAATCATGAAAAAAATGAATCAATAGCTTAGTAAAGAAGATACAAAAAAATACTGAGGAAAATACCTTAAAAAACAGACTAGGCTAAATGGTAAAAGAGGTACAAAAAGCCAATGAGGAGAAGAAAGCTTTAAAAAGCAGAATTGACCAAATGGAAAAAGAGATACAAAAATCTACTGAAGAAAAAAACTCTTTAAAAAGTAGAGTTGACCATATGGAAAAGGAGGTGCAAAAGGTCACTGAAGAAAATAATTCCTTAAAAATCAGAATTGAGCAAATGGAAGTTTATGACTTTATGAGAAATCAAGAAACAATAAACAAAACCAAAAGAATGAAAAATAGAAGACAATGTTAAATATCTCATGGAAAAACAACTGACCTGGAAAAATAGATCCAGAAAAGATCATTTAAAAATTATCAAACTACCTGAAATTCATGATAAAAAAAGAGCCTAGACATCATCTTTCAAGAAAAACTGCCATGATATTCCAGATCCAAAGCCTTTGGTAAACTAGAAATTGAAAGAATCTACCTATCACCTCCTGAAAGAGTTCTGAAAATAAAAACTCTCAGGAATATTACATCCAAATTCCAGAGTTCCCAGGTCAAGGAGGAAATATTGCAAGCAACCAGAAAGAAAGAATTCAAATGTTGTGGAGCCACAGTCAAGATAACACAAGATTTAGCAGTTTCTACATTAAAGGATTGGAGGGCTTGGAATATGATATCCAGAGGGCAAAGGAGCTAGGATTACAACCAAGAATCATCTACCCAACAAAACTGAGTGTAATCC
>NW_020955066.1:262929-263028 GCF_900497805.2 Vombatus ursinus | reverse complement strand
GTCATGGGAAAATGAATATTAAATTAAATAGAGTACTTAAAAACCAGAGCTGAATAGAAAATTTGACTTTCAGATACAAGACTCAAGTGAAGCATAAAA
>NW_020955066.1:259572-262917 GCF_900497805.2 Vombatus ursinus | reverse complement strand
ATCATGGGAAAATGAATATTAAATTAAATAGAGTACTTTCAAGCATTCTTGATGAAAAAACCAGAGCTGAATAGAAAATTTGACTTTCAGATACAAGACTCAAGTGAAGCATAAAAAGGTAAAGAGGAAAGGGAAATCATAAGGGACTTAAGGTTAAACTGTTTATATTCCTACATGGGAAGATGATATCTGTAATTCATAAGAACTTTCTCAATATTAAGGTAATTGGAAGGAGTGCATATATAGAGTGCAAAAATGTGAGTTGAAAATGAAGGGATGATATCTAAAAAAATAAAATTAAGGGGTGAGAGGAATGTACTGGGAGAAAGAAAAAGGGAGAGGTAGAATGAGGTAAATTATCTCACATAAAAGAGACAAGAAAAAACTTTTAAAGTGGAGGGGAAGAGAGGAGAGGTGAGAGGGAGTAAGTGAACCTTATTCTCATCAGAATTGGATGGAAGAGGGAATAACATGCATACATAATTGGGTATCTATTTTACCCTATGGGAAAATAGGAGAGGAAGAATATAAGACAAGTGTGGGGGTGATAGAAAGGAGAAGAGCTTGGGGGAGGGGGTAGTCAGAAGCAAAACACTTTTGAAGAGGGATGGTGAAAATAGAGAGAAAATATAATAAACAGGGATGGAAATAGGCTAGAGGGAAATACAGTTAATAATAGTAACTGAAAAAAATTTTTGAAGTAAGTTTCTCTGATAAAGGCCTCATTTCTCAAACATATAGAGAACTGAGTCAAATTTATAAAAATAAAAATATTCCTCAATTGATAAATGATCAAAAGATATGGACAATTTTCAGATGAAGTAATCAAAGCTATCTATAGTGTATGAAAAAATGTCCTCACTCACTCTTGACTGGAGAAATGCAAAAAATAAATAAATAAATAAGTCTGAGGTACTACCTCATACCTATTAGATTGGCTAATTGGACAGAAAAGGAAAATGACAAAAGGTGGAAGGGATATGGGAAAAATGAGTCATTAATACACTATTGGTGCTGTTGTGAACTGATTCAGCCATTCAGTAGAGCAATTTGGAACTATGCCCAAAGGGCCATAAAACCATGCATGCTCTTTGACCTAGCAATACCACTGCTAGGTCTGTATCCCAAAAGAAATTTTTCAAAAAGGAAAAGGACCTATATGTACAAAAATATCTACAGTAGCTCTTTTCTGGTGGCAAAGAATTGGAAATTAAGGGAAGGTCCATCAATTGGGGAATGACTAAATTGTGGTATGTGATTATGATGGAATACTCTTGTGCTATAAGAAATGATGAGGAGAGGGGCAGGTAGGTGGCACAGTGGATAGAGCTCTGGCCTTGGAGTCAGGAGGACCTGAGTTCAAATCCAGCCTTAGACACTTGACACTTACTAGCTGTGTGACCCTGGGCAAGTCACTTAACCCCGATTGCCTCACCAAAAAAAAAAGAAAGAAAAAAAGAAAAGAAAAATAAAAATGATGTGGGGGCAGCTCAGTGGCACAGTGGCTAAAGCTCCAGCCTTGGAGTCAGGAGGACCTGAGTTCAAATGTGACCTCAGACACTTGACATTTACTAGTTGTGTGACCCTGGGTAAGTCACTTAACCCCATTGCCTAGCCAAAAAGAAAAAGAAAAAATAATGATGAGCAGGATGCTCTCAGAAAAACTTAGAAAGACTTACAGGAGCTGATAAAAAGTGAAATGTACCATGTACAAAGTAACAGCAACATTGTAAGATGATCAGCTGTGACTGACTTAGCTATTTTCAGCAATTTGATGATCCAAGACAATTCTCAAGGACTTATGATGAAACATGCTATCCATCCCCAGAGAAAGAATTGATGGTATCTGAATACAGATCGAAGCAACTATTTTTACTTTTTTCTTGAGGGTTTTTTTCCTGGTCTGTTTTCTTTTACAACATGACTATTATGGAAATGTTTTGCATGACTACACGTGTATAACCTATATTGAATTACTTGCCTTCTCAATGAGGTGGGATGGGATGAGAGGAAGGGAGAGAATCTGGAACTCAAAGCTTTAAAAATGAACATTAAAAACTGTTTTTGCTTATAACTGAGTGAAAATAAGTTACTAAAAAAATTTAAAATATTAAAATAAATAAAAACAAAAAGGTTATAAACTCCAGGAAGCCAGAGAACACTTTACATCCTCCCTAATACTACAGTAAACACATTGTATAAACTTTTTAAAAAATATTCTCAATACTTTCGTATTATCCAGGTCTGATAAGACTAATTGGTTCTTTGAAGTCTAGGCTTACAAATAAAGTAATGAACTATTATTTTTGCAAGTCTTGGGAATGCACAGACTAGTATGACACCTGGTTTATCAAAAGATAAAAGAGATATCACTTACCGAAAGCCTCCACTTAAATTATACAGTCCTAGGCCCTTACATGACACAAAGAACAAAATCTAAAGAATGAGATGCCTAATCAATTTGCAGAAACATGGAAACCCTCAGAGTGATAGGTAATAACCAGCAAAACTTTGTGACCAACAAATCATGTCAAACCAATTCAATTGCCTGCTCTGACAGAGTGACAGGCTTTGCAGATAGGGAGGAACAAGCAAGCATAATATATCTTGATTTCAGTGAGACTTCTGACTGTTCCACATGACATGCTCATCAGCAAGGTAGGAAAATATGGCTTGCTGTCAGAGATGGATTAAATTGATTACAGTGGTAGCTAATTGGAGAAAGAAGAAAGTCAGAAATGGCAATTCATGCAAATTTTGAGGCAAGGATAATGTGTTGCTGGTTTTGATATGGACAAATCCAAGGGCAAATAAATGTAATGTCACTGAGACCAGAATTCAATTGGACCAAACTTAAGCAGGTGAAAGAGGGGATTCATTCAAAATATCAACAAACTTAAAAGGACCCAAGTATCTACCATGACCCCTAACTGACCCATTATAGTGCTTGGAGTTGGACCACAAGAGATTCATTTCTTCATATTAATAGCTGACATTTATAGAGCTCTTTACCGTGTACAAATTACTTTAAATCCATTATCTCATTTGATCTTCACAACAACCCTGAGAAGTATGAGGGTAATGGAGTTGGAAAGTGGCAAAGGTTACTCGGTGATTAGCAGGCCTAGAGGGTATAAATAAACCTGAGGGGCAAAGGTGCTATTATCTAAACTGAGATCTAAACCTCAATCTGAGATTAGCACTAGAACCACAGGACTAGAGGTTTAGGCAGAAGAAGGTCATCAGAGTTTTAAAGCCAAAAGGTACAAAGCAGAGGGGGAAGAGCAAGAAATATATCCCAGCAGAGCGAGATCAGGAAAATATCAGGAAGGGAGGGAATTATGA
>NW_020955066.1:256463-259506 GCF_900497805.2 Vombatus ursinus | reverse complement strand
GACATCTGCTGCTGACTGCTTGTCTCACACAGTATTAGCTGGAGACAGCATCCTATTAGGAGTCTGTCTTCTTAAATATCCTTGGCAATCTCATAATTATTGATTGATACTACATCACCTTCCTAGCTTTTTGCAGTGGGGGACAGGAAAAAAAGATGTCCCTTCTCTACTCTGCTCCTGCTAGAAAAAGAGATAAGTCTGTAGAATTTCTACCTCCTTCAGAAACAAACAAAGGCACGTGAGTACATCTGATTGCCTATAGAAATTAATTTTGGCTCCTCCAATTGCCTAAAGTTCTAAATCTTTAACTTAGCATTCAAGGCCACCTATGATCTAAACCTGACATAAACTTCTTACCATATCTCTTACTCCCTCTCTCCCATACAAACTTTCTATCCAGCCAAACTAAGCTGCTAAACAAAAGACTTATGCAGGACTACCTCTATACTTTTGCACAGGCTGTTTAACTCCCAACCCAGAATGTCCTTCCAACTCCTTTCTTTTTTTATATTTTTTATTAATTTATTTTGATTTATCAACAATCACTTCCATAAGCTTTTGTGTTTTAAATTTTCTTCTCCTCTCTCCCCACCTCCCTCCCCAATCTGATATAGGCTCTACATATACATTCCTATTAAAAATATTTTTTTAAAGTACAAATTTTATTTACATAATTACACACTTTGTCTTTGACTTCTTTTTCTTCTTTTTACCATCTTTGCTCATCTTTTCTTTTTGTTTTTGAATTTCACCAACTAATGTATAAAAGGCATCATCAACACCCTGTCTTGTTTTTGCCGATGTTTCAATGAAAGGAATTCCATAACTTCTTGATAAGTCCTGAGCTTGTTTTGTATCTACTGTTTTGGAAGGTAAATCACATTTATTTCCTACAAGGACCACGGGTACATCTTCGGAATCTTTAAGTCTTTTTATTTGTTCTCTCTATTGTAGGATCATACTCATCTACAAAGTGATTCCTAATTAGCACTATTGTCAAGGCACAGTTGCCTATGCCACCAGCTCCTACTACCACAAGCTTATACTCAGTCATTTTCAGCGGGCCTCTTTTCTGTGCCAGAAGGACACTGGGTCTCAGGCCACAAGGCCGCCTGCATTAACTCCACTCTCGAGCCCCCTCTAAAATGGCAGGGGCCAGGGAGCTTACAAGGAGCTGGAGCCCAAGGCACAACCAACACTGCTGCTGCCACCTCGTAAACATATTTTCACATTAGTGATGTAAGGAAGAATTAGAACCAATAGGAGGAACCACCAGAAAGAGGAAACAAAGCAAAAAAAGAAGAAAAATAGCAAATAGTATGCTTTGATTTACATTCAAACTCCATAGTTCTTTCTTTGGATGTGGATAGCATTTTCCATCATGAGACCTTTGGAAATGTTTTAGATCCTTGCATTTCTGCGAAAGGTTAAGTCTATCAACTTCAGTCATCACACAATGTGGCTGTTACTGTGTACAACATTTTCCTGGTTCTGCTCACTTCATTCAGCATCAGTCCATACAAGTCTTTCAGGTTTTTCTGAATTTCTCCTGCTCATCATTTCTTATAGCACAGTAGTATTCCAGTACATTCATATACCACAACATGTTTAACCATTCCGCAATTGATGGGCATTCCCTCAGTTTCCAATTCTTTGTCACCACAAAAAAAGCTGCTATAAATATTTTTGTACATGTGGGTCCTTTTGCCATTTGTATGATCTCTTTGGGATATAGCCCTAGAAATGGTATTGCTGGGCCAAAGGCTATGCACATTTTAATAGCTCTTTGGGCATAGTTCCAAATTGCTCTCCAAAATGGTTGGATCATTTCACAACTCCACCAACAATGCATTAGTGTTCCAGTTTTCCCACATCTTCTCCAACATTTATCATTTATCATTTTCCTGTTCCAGATCTTAAATTGTATTATAAAGCAGCAATCATCAAACTACTTGGTGGTGGGGGGAGCCAAGATGGCAGAGTAAAAGCAATGACTTGCTTAAGCTTTCCCCCAAACACTTCCAAATACCTGTAAAATGGCTCTAAACAAGTTCTAGAGTGGCAGAACCCACAAAAAGACAGAGTGAAACAAATTTCCAGCCCAAGACAATCTGGATGGCTGATTAGAAAGGTCTATCATACCACGCAGTTCAGCATGGGCCACACAGGCAGAGACCAGGCCTCATTGAACCTGGAAAAGGCCTCAGGGGACTGAATCACAGGCAGCTGTGGCAGTTTCCAGACTTCTCAAACCACAAACACCAATGGCAACTTAGAAGGTCAGTAGGAAAAGTCTGTGACCTCAGTGAGAGAGAAGTTCAGTCCCAATCTCAGTCCCTGCATGACCTGCTTCCTGACCCACAGACTGAGGGGGAATCATCTGGCTGATCAGAGAGGGATTGCAGGGATCTCCTTGCTGGTGCTGAGGCAAGATTCTCTTCCTTTGCCTGTGGGGTCTGGGTCACAGTTCTGGGTGGCAATTCTGGGGTGAGAAAGAGTACTGGTATAGTGGAGCTTGTGGGGGCAATGGAGAGGGAAACCTCCTCATAGTTCCAACACAGAAAAGAGTGCTTGGGGTCACTCATAGACTAGAGCACAGGCCAGGAAAGGACTAAACACCTTACCCTTGATCATACCACCTTGGAAGAACTGAAAACTTTCAGGTCCCTAGAAGTATCTCTGAAAACAGCTGCACAAAACCCCTGAAGCTAGGGACCATACATTCTCCACACTAGAAGTACCCCCCCCACTTTAACAAAGAGTTTAAAACTCAAGTAATGGACTGGGATCATGAGCAAACTGCACAAAAAAGTCAGACCATAGAATCTTTCTTTGGTGACAAAGAAGATCAAAACATACAACCAGAAGAAGACAACAAAGTGAAAGTTCCTACAACCAAATCCGCTAAGAAAACTATGAATCAGTCCCAGGCCATGGAACTCCTCAAAAAGGAGTTTGAGAAACAAGTAAGAGAAGTAGAGTAAAAACTGGGAAGAGAAATGAGAGTGATGTGAGAAAATCATGAAAAACAAGTCAACAGCTT
>NW_020955066.1:256153-256453 GCF_900497805.2 Vombatus ursinus | reverse complement strand
CTAGAACCAGAGGGTAAAATAGAAATTGAAAGAATCCACTGATCATCTGCTGAAAGAGATCCCCAAAGAAAAACTCCTAGGAATATTGTAGACAAATTTCAGAGTTCCCAGGTCAAGGAGAAAATCTTGCAAGCAGCCAGAAAGAAACAATTCAAGTATTGTGGAAACACAGTCAGGGTAACACAGGATTTAGCAGCTTCTACATTAAGGGACCACAGGTCTTAGAATATGATATTCTGGAGAACAAAGGAGATAGGATTACAGCCAAGAATCACCTACTCAGCAAAACTGAGTATAATC
>NW_020955066.1:255577-255970 GCF_900497805.2 Vombatus ursinus | reverse complement strand
GAGGGCACAGGGTGAGTTGAAGATAAGTAGGTAATATCTGGAGAATAAAATTAAAGCAAAAGAGAGGATTATACTGGGAGAAGGAAATAGGAAGGGTTACAATGGGGTAAATTATCTCGCATAAAACAGACAAGAAAAGGCTTTTACAGTGGAGGGGAAATGGAGGAAGGTGAGAGGGAATGAGTGAATCTTATTCTCATCATATTTGGCTTAATGAGGAAATAACATACACATTCAATTGGGTATGGAAAACTATCTTACCCTACAGGAAAATAGGGGGGAAGGTGATAAGAGAGCAGGGGGATGATGGAGGGGAGGGAAGATTGGAGGAGGGGGTAATCAGAAGCAAACACTTCTGTGGAGGGACAGGGTCAAAAGAGAGAATAGAATAAA
>NW_020955066.1:255332-255440 GCF_900497805.2 Vombatus ursinus | reverse complement strand
AAAAAATTTAATTCACATGCAACTGGGAAATAAGATATATAGGCAATGGGGTATAGACATCTATCCTGTCCTACAGGAAAATAGAAGAGGAAGGGGATAAGGGGGGGG
>NW_020955066.1:254149-255214 GCF_900497805.2 Vombatus ursinus | reverse complement strand
ATTGTGCTTTCAAAAAAAAAAGAGGAGAAAAATTGGAGGCATCTGCTGCAGATGGCCTTTTCAAAGTTAGCCACAAAGGGAAGAAAAGATACAGGATGATAGTTAGTGGGTATGGAAGAATTAAGTGAGGATTTTTTCAGGAAGGAGGAGATATGGGCATGTTTGTAGGCAGTAGGGAATGAGCCAACAGACAGGGAGAGATTGAAAATAAGTGACAGAATAGGAATAAGAGAGGGGGCAACCTGTTGGAGCAGACAGGATGGAATGGGATTGCTTGACCAGACAGCCTAGTCACAAAGCACTAATTTAGTATAATGTGCAATGATTGAACATGTATAACCTATAGCAAATTGCTTACTGTCTCGGAGATCAGGGAGATGAGGGAGGGAGAGAGAAAATTTGGAACTCAAAATTTTTGAAAAAAATGAATGTTAAAAAATGTCTTTATATGTCACTGTGGGAAAATAATTTAAAAAAAAAAAGAGGGACAGAGTTTCCAGGAATCCAAGGAGGTGATAGCTTCACTGAACTCTACCCTAGTTAGACTACATCTGGTGTATTATATGGCATACTCAAAGGGCACTGATAATAGAACAGTAATGTCAAACACGTAGCAACACACCATGCAGAGCTTGATTAAAATATTAATCGTAATTTAACGAAATAAATTTTAACCCCCCCCCAAAAAAAACTACTTAGTACTGGCTAAGAAATAGAGTGGTGGATCAGTGGAATAGGTTAGGCATTCAAGACACAATAGTCAATAACTATAGTAATCTACTATTTGATAAACCCAAAGACCCCAGCTTCTCAGATAAGAACTCACTCTTTGACAAAAGCTGCTGGGAAAACTGGAAAAGAGTATGGCAGAAACTAGGCATAGATCAAAATCTCACACCATATACCAAAATAGTCAAAATGGGTTCATGATTTAGATATAAGAGCTGATACTATAAGCACACTGGGAGAGTATGGAATAGTTAACCTATCAGATTTATGGAAAACAAAAGAATTCATGACCAAACAGGAGATAGAGAACATTATGAAATACAAAATGGATAATTT
>NW_020955066.1:232482-254101 GCF_900497805.2 Vombatus ursinus | reverse complement strand
GATTACATTAAGTTGAAAAGTTTTTGCACAAAGCCAATGCAACCAAGATTAGAAAGAAAGTAGAAAATTGGGAAAGAATTTTTACCACTAGTGCCTCTGATAAGGGCCTCATTTCTAAGATATATAGAGAATTAAATAAAATTTGTAAAAATACAAGTCATTCCCCAATTGATAAATGGTCAAAAGATATGAACAGGCTGGTCTCAGTTGAAGAAATTAAAGTCATCTATAGTCATTTGAAAAAATGCTCTAAATCACTATTGATTAGAAAAATGCAAATCAAAACAACTCTGAGGTACCACATCACACCTATCAGATCTTCCAACGCCTTTCTACTTATTTATGTCCCATTCATTATTCAAAGTTTAACTCAAATATCAACTCTTCTGTGAAGCCTTCTCTAATCATCGTAGCCCAAGATGCTCACCTTCCTCTGAATTGCTAAAAACAAAACAAAAACTTTATTGCCCATACAATTCATTTGGTAATTAATTGGGCATTGACTTAAAAAGTTTTGTGGTATAGTGAATATAGTATTGAACCTGGAGTCATGAAGACCTGGGTTTGAATCCTGCCTCAGAAACTATTTACGCCTGTTAAGTCACTTTTGCTCTCTCTATCTCACTCAATTTTTTCATCTGTAAAATGAGAAGATTAGACTCAATGTCTCTAAGATCCCTTCTAGGTCTTAATATATGATACTATAATTTCTATTATTATAATTGTATTATTAGCTACAACTGTTTAAAATTTTTATTGTTGTCTGATTTTGTATGTGTTTATGTCATTACTATAACATCAGAAACTCCTTGAGGAATGTAAGTTTACCTCATAAACTTTTATTGTGTCTATGATTTGTTTATTCACAGCACAAAGCCCAATGCCTTGCAAATGAAAGCTACTCAGGAAATATTTGATTAAATAAAAAGCCATAAAACATAATACAAATTTAAGTGCTAAAATTGTGTGATGCAGCCATTCTATTCTAAAAGAATTTAGAGAAAAGAATTTATCAATGTAGGCTTCACTCATCAGAATAGTTTCTTACCTATTATGTCAGACATAAGAGGCTGCCTACTATACATCCCCACCAACTGCAGAAGCATAAGTAGATTGTAGAACCAAAAATAGAAACAAATTATGTTTTCTATTTTATTTTTATAGTGTGGCTGGATTTATTAAGCTTGGCCTGGAGAGAAAGCAGAGGAAGTGCTCTGTTCTGAAGTAATCACAAGCCTATCTTGATCCTGTGGGTGGGTGCAAAGATTAAGGAAAGGAAGCCACTTAAGTACTTACTATATCAGGACACAGCAGGATGTAAAAGGGGATACCAGTGTATATGGATAAACCCCAATACCTACAGAGCTAATTCTAAATACCTTAATCCGACATTCAAAACACTATACAATTTTATTTATTATTGATTTTCCACATGATCTCTCTTCTAGCCAGAATGGCCTATTCAATGGATGTCCAACCCAGATTTTCTTATCTTTGTACTTTTTCTCTTCTCCTATTCAAATTAAACCAACTCTCAAAATGCATCATATTCTGTCTTCCCTAAGTAGCCATTTTCTGATTTCTGGACTGAAATACTACTTATCAATAGATTATAGCAGGCATATGGGCTGCCCTAGATTTTAAAGCATCTATCCTGCCTCAACTAGATGACAGGGATAGTAGATGCACTACACTAGTGCTGGAGATACAAAGCCAAAAACGAAGCTTTCCCTTCCCTCAAAAAATTTACCTTGTATAGGGCTAGAAGCCTATTTCATGGGAGAAACCATTCCTTATTCTTTTTACCTTTCCTCCTCCCCATGTTGCCTTTCACAGAATAGGTGCTTCAAAATTAGTTGTTTAATTGAGATAGTTCTATTATGCACAACCACAAAAAGGCCTGGAATGACCCCCGTACTGCTTAACATCAGCCCAAACTCCAGTTCATAAGCCCAAATATCAGCCCCCATCCCATTTAAAATGAGAAATAGAAAGAAAATAGGGAAGGGATTCTTAATCTTTTTCTGTGTCATGAACCCCTCTGGCAGTCTGGGGAAGTCCACCGACCCCTTATTAGAATGTTTTTAAATGCATGAAATAAAATACTTGGGATTACAAAGGAAACCAGGCATACTAAAATAGTTATCAAAGTACTAAAAAATAGTTCACAGATCCTTAGTCTAAGTAGAACTATGATATACTCCTTCTAACTAATGCAAATTTGCAGATATTCTGAAATTATAATCTTAGACATTTGCCAGGGACCCTGGGAAGTTAAATGACTTACCCCGGGTCATATAACAGATGTAGGACTTGAACTCAGGTCTCTATGATTCTGAGGCTGGCTCTCCATCTACTGGATTATGCTACCTCTTAGGCTTAATAGTCTATATAAAATTAAAGATACCTAGTGTCTGGAAGGCATCATTAGAGGGAATTTTACCCAGCTCTCTGCTTGATGATACTTCTAAATCATCAGCTTCCAAGTATTTTGTTGGCCCTCTCTAATTAGCAAAAGATGTTCAAATATGTACCCCAAGTGTGCATATATTTCCTTATTTATAAATTATAGTGTAATACTATACTGAAAAATTATATATTATGAAGCACACAAATTTAATTTTTTCAAAATATGAGAGAAAAATTAAATAATATTAGAACTAGACTCAATAGGGAATTACTGTAATTTATTGGATAAAAGCAAAGTTGCAGAGAATCACTTTTGTAACTATGTGGAATGATTCAAGTGGGTTAAAAGTAAATTGGGGAGTCCAGTTAGGAGGTTGTTGCAATGGTCCTGGTGAGAAGTGATAATGGCCTATACGAAGCTGGTGGCTGTGTTAGTAGAGAGAAAAGGAATCAAACATGAGAGAGATAGGCATAGAACTGACAAGACCTGTCAAGAGGATATGTGGAGTGCTGAGGGAAAGTGAGGAGGAGTCAGAGTTGACATTGAGCCTGTAAGAGACTGGGTAACTTAAAAGATAGTGACATCCTGGAAATAGAGAAATTTTGAAGAGGAGAAAGGCAGGTATAATGTAATGAGATCTATGGTCCAGGTATAATGTAATGAGATCACAATCCATCAAGGCCATCCTGGATATCTCATTCTGTACCACTCAAAATGACAAGGGGGAGGGGAACATTAGAATTCATGCCTGTCAATTCCCTACAAAAAAAAAAAAAACCCTGGAGCCTGCTCCTTAAGAGATGCCTTCTATAGTTACGAGGTGATAAGAGGACAGAAGGTAAGGAAAGGATTTTCCCAAAAAAAACCTGTATGGCTGTTGTAACAGTTAGCTTAGTTTATAACTTTGCTGAAGGAAGAAAAATGACTCAGAAGGAAAGAGGTCAGGAGGTGTACCGGGTTGAATGAAAGGATGTAGGGGGAGGAGGGGAGAGAGGTTGTATTGTCAGTGAGTGTCATGAGAGGCAACTGCAAAGAAGGAATGTGACTCATCCTCCCATCTGACTGCTCACACATACCCATTGCCATCAGGCCATGGCCCCTTTTGGGAGATTTCAGATGCCCCCACTTTAAAGAACACTGTTCTAAATTATTTGGAACAGGTGAGGGGAGGTAAAAAAAAGAAAAAGTGGGAAATAGTTTGCATGTCTCAGGAACTAATAAAAGAGTTTAACAGTTGTGATCTACTATGTTGACTCTAAAACCTCAATAAAGAACAAAGATGCAACTTGAAAATAAAACAGGATGAGAACATTAGAAAAAAAAAGTCTTTAAGTTTAAATTCTGAATCCTTCAGCCAAATTGATAGAAAAGTCTCCTATCTACCCTTTCCTCTTTTATTTTGTCAGTTGCAAAATAATTCAAACTTGAACAATTCAAAATTCAACTTCAACAAACTTCAACAAAAAAGTTTCTACCCACTTTTGTGGATTCCCTTGCTATACATTTAGTGACCTCAGTGAGATGTATGTTAATGAGTTTACATATATTGAGAAACTAAACAATACAAAGAACTCTCCCCCTGAGAGAGGATGTCTTATCTCAGCAAAGAAAATGCCTTATCTCACCCAAGGAAAAATTTCCCAGTCTCTAGTGTGAGAAAAGGAACATGCTTAAGGAACTGACTCCTTTTCATGTTGATCACTTCTCAAAGTCTTTACCTCCTTCCAAGGACCTCTCCCTGAAGAGAACCTGGAATCATGTGTATCATCTCTCAAACATGGAAGGCAGAAGAACTAAGTTCTCTCCTCTTCCAACCTCTTAATGACTCTACCTCTCATGTAGTTAGGGAGTAAAGAGTCATCACTTTCCACCAATGAAGAGAGTCTTCTACAAATGGACTTGAGCACAGTTAACATATAAAATGAGGATGCTGCACTAAGTGATTTCAAAAGCTCCTTGAAGTTATCATAGCATGTTATGATTCAATGAATAATGAATATGGTCTCTACCCTTGAATTTATAATCATCAATGGAGGACACATATCACACACATGCAAAATCAGGCTCATTAGTGAATACTACACATAAGTAGTAGCCACCATCCTGATTACCACATGTGCTTAGACTCTGGAGCAACTATTGTTGAGCAGGATTAATCAAAAGAGACTTCACAGGAAGTGAATTTATTTCTGAAAACAGTAGAAAAGTCCTCTGACCATTCCCAACCCCTTTTTATGAGAATAAGTTCTGCTGGGCACAATTGGCAACTGTATTTTTTTTTCCTTCTGGCAAATAGACTAAAAGTCCATTTATAGCTACAACTATATTTCATATCCAAAGAGATTATGTTCTTCATTTTAAATTATTTTAATATATTCTCCTAGCTGCTTTCAAAAGCTACTATCACTTATTCAAAAATATTCTTAAAAAGGAATAACTGAATAATAATAGAAAAATCCACATATTACTATTTATCATCTTTCTAACATGATTTTTGTGATATTTTCAGACTTGGCATGATTGTATCTTTTCCACAGAAAATGTCTCCTACAAAGATAAGCAGAAAGAACCCCTCAGTTATCTTTATCCCTTCTTTGATCTATTTCTAATTATTTGAAAACTCTGAAGACTGACATTCTTCTTATTCCCAATTTCCAGAAATGATAATCAGATCAGTAAACTAATTTTGAAAATATAATACTAGAACAGAAAAAATAATGTCTTCTCATCACAAAAGTGATATTTCCTTGGGATTAAAAAGTGAAAAGTCCTTCCCAGGAGTTCAAGCAGGTTAGAATGAGAAATGAAGAGGTTGAATAAATATAAGGGGAAAATTATAAGAAGGAAGGGGAGAAATTTCAGGGGCAAAGGGTCACCCTTCAGAGCAATTACTTCTGTATGACCACCATTATCTTCATGGAAATGGCAACAAAAAGGTAGGATTCATTATATTAGGCTCCAATATGACCTCACCCTTTGGCATTCGGTCACTGGTCAGTATGATAGTAGGCACTGTCATTAGCTTACATGATGGTTCCTAATGAACATATGAATATAGTATGACTCTACTTTGAATTAACAAGATATATCCAGTCCTATATTCTATCTCTGATGGGGTAGCAGGGAAGCTTTTGTTGGAGTGCATGATAGTAATTCATTTATTCAACCAGAATATCTTGAACACCTTTTATATACCTACCACTTTGAATAATACAAAGAAATATGAGGAATGGGTTCTGACATCTTAGAGGTTACAAGCTAATCGAAAAGATGACAGTAAACACAAAAAGTGCAAGCAATTAATAGCAAAAAAATGTAACACATTTCAAGAGGCAGTATATGATACGCCAGACATGGAATACAGACAGTAAATGCTACTGGAGTTCAAAGGAGAGAGGGAGCAGGGAGGGTGGGAAAGCTTGATTTGGGCCTAAATGGATGACTAAGATTTGGAAAGAGAAGGGATAAAGAGAAGCAGAGTGTGACCAAATCTGGTAATTCAGAAATAAGCAAGATATGTTCGGGGCTTAATAAAGAGAGTAGTTTGATTGGAGCAAATTCTAAGTCTAAGTAAATAATGAGAGATAAGTCTGCATAGACAGGTTAGGATGGCATTCAAAAAGCAATAAGGACAGGCCAAAGGAAGATGAACACTATCCTTTAAGTAGTAGTTGACAAAGTCATAACTAGGAATTCCGGAATCTGTGGCAAAAAAAAATCTGTGGCAAAAAATATCAAAGGGTAGACTGGGACCATAGTCTGGGTAACCATTTTCCAGGATATCCATCATTCTGAAATTTCCCCTATAGTTTTACTACTCTTTTCAAATGATCAAATTCGGAAAAGTATATTCCCCTACCCTGGAGCAGCCTGGCCTCTGTCTTTCAAGTCTCCAGTAGTAAATAATAGTCGGGATATAACTTCAATCCTGGCACTTGTCCCCAGTTTTCCCAGGAGTAGTACTGACCTTCTTCCCAGGCAGAATATGGTACAGAGAAGTGTACCTCTCACTGGAAAAGCAAAAACCTTCCTTGGGGCAGAGTTATTCAGTGGAATACACTTCTTTTTGCCATTCAAACTCTGACTGGCCAGAAACTGTGCTATACCTGTTCCTGGTAATATGTCCATTCTGTAGAAGTCACATCTCTCCTACAGATCTTCTACCTATCGACCCCTTTTCCTGAGATTTAGTCACCTTGGCAATTTGAAGTCTCCTATTTCCCCTGCCCTAGCTCTATCTTAGATGGAAGATTACTTCAAGATGAAAGAGGGGAGATAGGAATAGGGAGGTGCCCCAGCTTAGTTATAACCATGATAACAGGAACACATTGATATAACAAGATATATATATATATATATATATACACACATATATAGTAAACCAATATAACAAGAAAATTTATGTAAAGCATTCTGCAAACCTTAAAAAACTATATAAATATTATCATTATTATTATTATAAGACAAATAGTGGAAAACATCTTGAGACAAGCAGGCCCTTTAAACATTATTTTCAGAGATTAAACAGGAAAAAAAGAACTTAGTGAACTCAAAAGGGCGTTCTTCAATTCTTAACATGTATACAAATATTCAAAAGAGGGGGAGTCAAGAATTAAGGTACACTAATTGTGCAGCTATTTAATTGTTCATATGTAAAGTCAGCAGAGTGTAAAGTAAGAGTTGTTAGTGATAGTTGGATTGGAGAGGAAGATACAGATAAAAGAAACATAATGAGGGAAGACCTGGCAGGATTTGGTGACTGAGTAGCTATGGGAGTTAGGGAAGAGCCAAACAGCTCTAAGATTTCAAGCCTAGAAGACAGGTAGTGCCATTAGCAGAAATGGGGATGTCAGGAGGAGGAGTCACTTACATTTCCAAGGGATGTCAATACTAATATGCATGGACACAGAATCTGGTACAGAGGCCATGTGGCTTCAAAGGTCAGCCCTCTGCTGACTTTCTTTTTGCAGGTGACAGCTGTGTTTGATGCATCTGACAGCAACCTTCACCCGTGAATTACTAAACAGGCCAGCAGAGACTGTTGCCAGATACAATCCATCATCTTTACACCATGACGGGCTCAATCCTGAGAGTCACCACCTCTGGGGAACAAACATCTTCAATCTCAGGAGATAGGAACAATGGGCTGGCAGCCTTGATGGCTTGTCTGTGCAGGTCTACATTCCATCATAGTACTACAACTTGTGAGAATCAGAGCCCTTCCCCCTTGAGGGACCCAGTATATTGGAATGTCACAGATGACAGGAAAACACACAGTGCGGGTAGATTCAGGATCTTTGGAGGAAACCACACCTGGAACCTGGGACAGGACCATAGACCCCTTAGTCTCCACCCCCACTTAACTAACCAACATGCTCTTATAGCGATAAAAAGATCTATCAAAAAAATTCCACAAGCCTGAGTTATTAACCATATTCTTTTGATGAATACAGGCAACCCAAATCAAAGGAAGCATTATGTGGCCCTGCAGGGAGGCAACCTACTAAGAAGAAGAAATCAAACTAAAAGATCTGATAAAATAGAAAAGGATTAGATCCTATTAGTCATTTTGTCTGTATAGTGTCATAAGGACAAATGAATGCTCTTAAGTTTTCCCCTCATTACACTCCTGTGCCTGGTTGTTTGCCTCTATCCAGGTCTACGCCTTCTTGGTGGGTAGACTTGCTTAGCAGTTTAAGGCAGACAAGAATGATCAAGCTCCACCCAGCAGGCAAGGAAAGTTCTAATGAAGCCAGAACACTGACCATAGCCTCAATGTATGGATGAAGTGCACATAGACAGGCTAAGCAGCCATATGTGAGCTATAACTTGAAGGGCTCCTCAAAACACCCATTACCAAAAATATCTTCTATATCCTGAGGTTCCCATCAGATCTAATTATTTTTAGCTGAATGAATAAATGTATGAATGATAAGTCATTCATTAAGCACCTACTCTATGCCAGGTCCTATGCTAGCTTCTATAAATTCAAATACAAAGGAGAGTCCTCTCTCCTTTACCATAAGTGGTAATCATCATGTCCTTTCCAGAAGCAATTATGGGACTGATATGACTCCTATTCCTACTAAAATGAAGCTAAAGTCCCTACTAAAATTCCTTATTAAAAGGAGCACAGTAAAATTTATCAACCATTAGTATTTTAGAGATAAGGACTAGATCTGTAATTTCATTGGTACAGGACTCTTGAAGATAAGAGGATCCCTCTACTAAGGCAGGTCAATATCATCTCTTCAATTTTGAGTTGCAAAGAGCATTCAGAGGTTGTGTGACTTGTCTCAGGGCACACAGCCAGCGTGCATCAGAGGTGGACTTAAACCAAGGTCTTCCCAAATTTAAGGCCAGCTCTCTAGTGCCTTCATATGAATGAATTTGTCAGATTAGCCTGTCAGGCAGCCAGATTTAGAGGGAATAAGAAAGGATGGCTACTTCCCCCCTGGAACAAGAAAGAAAAAAAAATTGCATCCTAGGTATCCTAGGGGAGAGATGGAAATGTCGAAAAAAGTAACTGGGAAGAAAAGGAAGGAATAGGGATCAGAAACTGCTAATCTTTTTATCTGATGTTGGAGACTGTAATGTCTCCATTAATGCAAATTGAGGGTCCCTCAATAGCCTCCCTAGTCTTCATTAAAAATGGAAAATAAATGAAGAAATTCCACTATGTCTCCTCCTGACTTCTCTTATCCAGATGAAATAATCCTAATTACTTAGTTCATTGGCCTTTCCTTGAAAGTAATTTTCCAAGTCTATATTCATATTTGTTGCTCTCCCCTCGTATGCCTCTATTTCTCTTCTGTCTCACAAATTAGGAAGCCTAGGTGTCCTTGTTTTACATTGGGCTCATTTGGAGTGAAATATCATAGAATTTATTCTTTTTTCCTTCATTTTTTTTAAGTTCAAAATCCCACACACAAGTTAGTTTAGCTTTACCTTAAAAAAGTATTGAAATCTTTCTGGGGACTTACTGATATTGGTGAGTTTCTGATATCACTTCCTAGTTTCCTGAATAAAAAACAGCCACAACTAGTTTCCTCCTTTTCCTGATGCTTGCTTGGCTGATGGAATGGACAACTCAGAGCAGGAGATCTTCCCTTAGTTGAATCCACTCAAGGTATCTTTGATGTATATCCTTGTTCAGTATCCTGTCCTACCCCCCCCCCAAGTAAGTAAGTTTTTTGTTAAATATTTAATAAGATTTTTTTTCATTCATTTCATTCCAATATTCAATTTGCTTACGTCTCACTGCATTTTATCCAGTTTAAACTATCAGGGGACTGACTTGCATGAGGCCCAATCTGTTACAGGGGTGAAGGGTGACAGAGAAAGAATTTTGAAACTTTTTCCCCAATTCATTTCAACAAACACTTATTAAGAGACTGTTATATGTAAGGAAAACAAAGACAAAATGAAACAGTCCATTATCTCAAAGAGGTGACCGTAGACTTTGGAGGAAAACAGATAAACAGATAAGTAAATAAAAATAAATACAAAATATTTGATAAGGAGTTTGTTTACAATGCAGGTCAGAAGCATTAACAATGGCAGAAGTTTGGTTCACATGGAGGAAGATTTCAGGGGCATTTTCTCCCCTTCCTCTATAACACAAAAGCCTTGGTTCATCAGCACAGGGTGCTTTTAAGACTTCAGAACAAGGCAGGGAATAAGGCAACATTTGTCCGTGTCCTACTGTGTGTGAAGTGCTAGCAGGCATTCACAGTGAGGTACTGCCCATTTCTTGTCAGAAGTTTACTCAGGGCCAGCACAGGCTCTGATATCCTGCTGTTTGGTCATTCTCCCTGACAGTGACTAATAATGGAAGGGTTCATTCTATTTGTGGGACTGAAGGGCTGACAAGTGGACATGAGGGAACGGAGCTGCTGGAGGCAAGTATGGCCAAAGTCAAAACTACGCTTGATTATGTGCCAAAGCTCTAAGTAATTTATAATGTTCCAAGGAAATGATTCTGGAAGATGGATTGGAAAGGCAGTCCCATTTTGTTGGAACCCTTATTCTTCTTTAACTGGCTGTTATGTCAGGTAATAACACAAGGTTGAAAATAATTACTCAAAAACTTATAAAACCCCAAGTGACTGTCTAGTATCAGAAACACATTAGGAATATCAGTTCCATGACCTATTGTATTCAGATTAGAGTTCCGAATTCTGACCTTCTAGGATGTTGCCAACCAATCAGCAAGCATTTATGAAATACCTGTAATGTACCAACCACTTTTCTAAGGAAATAAAAAAATAAAAATAAACCAGACTTTGGCTTCAAGAATCTTTCATTCCATTGGAGGAAACAACATATATGCCTATAAAGAAATGCAAAATAAACACACAGTGAATAGACCACAAATTCCAGAGTGGAAAAATAAAACAGTGTCTGGGGTAGAAGTAGGAGGAAGGACTGAACCAGAAAAGCCTCATGCAGGACATGGCACTTGGGCTGAGCTTTGGAAGGGATTCAAGATTTTACAGGCAGATTTGAAGAGAGAGTACATTCTGATACTGGCGCTGAAGTCAGAGGATCTGCAGTCCTCAGAAATTAAATCCAACTCCTAAGAGGTAAAACCTGTGTGACTGGGCCTTAGTTCCTTCATTTATAAAATAAAGGGGCTGAATTAGATATACAGGTCCCTTCAAGCCATAGATCTATTATCATGATCCCAGAAAGGTAGCCTGGAACCAGACTCTGAAGGGTTTTAAATGCTAAACATAGGAACTAGTGTTGTCTCCCAGGACAAGTAGAGAATCACTGGCATTTTTGAGAGACATGGTTAGACATGCACTTTAGGAATATTACTTTGGGAGCTGGGTTAAAATGAATTGCAGAGTAGAGAGAAGAGTCAGGGGGAACACAATTAGGAAAGGGGTAATAAAGGCTTAAACTAGAGTCATTACCCTAGAGGAGGGAAGAATGATGGATGCAAAACATACTGTGGAAGTCAAATAAATGAGAGATGGGAACTGATTGGATATAGGTGAGATAGAAAAAAAAGTTAAGGATGACTCCAAAGTTGTGGGACTGAGTGACTGGAAGAATGGTGGTGCCCTTGTTAGAAACAGGGATGATAGGAAGAAGGATGGGTTTAGGAGAAGAGAAAATACTTTCTGTTTATAATGTGTTGAGTTTGGTGTGTCTATAGAATATCCAGTAGAACATTTCCAACAGACAGTTGGTGTTGTGAGGTTCAGGATAGAGATTGGACCAGGATACATAGAGCTGGAAATTATCTGTATAGAGATAATCATTGAATCCATGAGACCTGATTGGGTCAATAAGTGAGACAATGTAGAGAAAAAAGAGATAAGAACTGAGACAGTCTTGGAGCATACTGCTAGGTAATGGGTAGGATAAGTACGGATCCAGGTCAAATCCAATGACCTTTTCTCAATCCTCATTCTTCTTGACCTCTCTGAAGCATTTGACATTGTTGATCCCTCTCTTTTCCTTGATATTCTCTTTTTTCTAGGTCTTTAGGACACCACTGTCTCCTGGTCCTTCTCCTACCTATCTTCAAAGTCCTTTGCTAAATTCTTATCCATATCACACCCTCTAAATGTAGGAGACCCACAGGGTTCTATCCTAGGCCCTTTTCTCCCTCTATACTATATCACTTGGTGAGTTCATCAACCCCCATGGATTTTTTTTAACCATAGCAATGCTGACTATTCTTAAATCTACCTATTCTGCCCCAAACTCTCTGCTGACTGCCAATTTCTCATCTCCAACTGTTTTTCAAACGTCTTAAGCTGGATATCCAGTAGACATGCTAAACTTAAGATGCTCAAAATGGAATATATTTGCCTCTAAACCTTCCCAACACTTCCTACCTTCCCTATTACTGAAGAGGGCATCAACATCCTCCTAGCCCCTCAGGCTCATAACCTAGGAATCATCTTAACTCCTCACTATGTCTCTCTGTCATCATCACCCCACATCTAATCTATTGCTAAGGATTGTTAATTTCATTTTTGCAATATTTCTCAAATATGTCTCCTTTTCTTCTGTTATACTAATACCACCCTGGCATAGATCTAATCATTCTTGGACTATGTCAGCTGGTTGGTTGGCCTACCTCAGGTCTTTTTCCACTGTAAACCATAATCATCCATTCAGCCACTAAAGTGATTTTCCTAAAGCACAGTTAAAGCCATATTACACTCCAGCGGCTCCCTATCACCTCTAATATCAAATAAAATATCATCCACTAGATATTCAAAGCCCTTCATAACCTAGTCCCTTCCTACCTTTCCAGTCTCACATCTTATTCCCTGACACCTACTCTTTGATCCAGTGGCCTCCTTGCTGTTCTTCCTTGCTGAACAAAACACTCCATCTCTTAACTCTGAGTATTTTACCTGGCTGTCCTCCATGCCTGGAATGTTCTTCCTCTTTATCTCTACCTGCTGACTTCCCTGAAGTCCCAACCAAAATCTCATCTTCTACAAGAAACCTTTCCCTCTATTTCCTATTTAACCTGTATATAGCTTATTTGTATATTTACATATTATATATATGTAATATGTATATACATATGTATGTATATATATAGTATGTATATATAAATACATATATGTGTATATATATGTATATATGGTGTGTGTGTGTGTGCACGCACACACTTGTGTGTATGTGAGCTCCTCGAACTGTCTTCTTTATATCTTCAGTACTTTAGTACCTGTAGGTGCTTAATAAATGTTTATCGATGGACTTATAAGTGGATGGATGGCTAGATGGATAATGAGCCAACAAAAGAAACTGAGAAAAAAAGCACCTTATTAGGAGCAACACCATACTAGGCAATATGAAACATACATATTCATCCCAGGCAATGATACTATGAAATAGTGATATTCAACCAACAGACATGTATTGAGGGCCTACTCATACACCAAGCACTAGGATTATAAAGACAAAAAAAATTGAACAGTGCTTGATGTCAAGTGGCTTTTATTATACTGATAGGAAACAAAAGATATACAAATAGATATCCATAAAACATATACAAAGTAAATATAAAGCAATTTCAAAATTGAAGGAGAAGGCTACTAGGGAGAAGATGGAAGGGATATCAGTAAAGGCATCTTGTAAGAAGTAGCTGAACTGTGTTTTAAAGAAACCTAAAGATTCTAAAAGTGGAAGTGAGGAAGCAGAACCAGATATGAATAATAAACAAACTATTGGAAGTGAAAGATGGAATGTCATTTATGGGGAACAGCAAATAGACCACTTTGGCTGCAGTATAGAGTCTTATGAGTCACACTGAATTTGGAACAGTAGGTTGGAACCAGATATTCTGATGCTCACTGAAAAATATATAAATTAATTAAGCATTTTGATCCTGTCCAAGCAGAGGGGATAAAGACACTCTTCTTTTTGAGGAAACAATGGAATTCTGCTACTCTTCTAAACACTCCTTAAAATCTCAGCTAAAGCCCCACCTTCTGAAGAAACTTACCTAGTCCTCCTTAATCTTAGGACTTTCCCTTGGAAATGATCTCCAATTTATCCTGTATACAGCTTGTTGTACATAGTTTTTACATATTATCTCTCTCAATAGATTGTAAATTCCTTGAGGGTAACAAGTGTTTTTCCCTTTCTTTGTGCACATTTCTGATGCTTAGCAGAGTGCCCAAAACATAAGTTTTGAAAAAACTTATTGACTTAATCTCCTAGAAGAGGTGGGAAAACTTTGCCCTGCCTCCTCTTCCTCCCAAAGACCACCAAAAAATACCTGTGCCACATGTTTTGGATAAAGAATCATGTTTGACCATAGCAACTCAGAGCTGCCAAGTTCAAAAGAACCACCAGCCTCAGCCTCCTGAGTAACTAGGATTACAAGAATGGGCCACCATGACCAGCACTATTGAGAATTCTTGTGAAAACCCATTTGTTTTAAATTAAATTTGATTAAATGAATCAAAGAATAAAATACAACGTTATGGGGGGGGAATGACATATATATTGGATTTAGTCTCCAAATACCTGAGTTTGAATTCTGACTCTGTTACTTACTATCTGTGTAATGCTAGACAAAAATACTTCTTCCTTCTCTGGGTCTCAGTTTCCTCATCCAAAGAGAGAGGAATTTGGACTGTGAGGTCCCTTTGCAGCTTTTGATAACTGTGATTCCATTTCTGGCAGCTATGAGAAATGGAGCTTTGGCATTTTGCAAAGCTCAGCTCCTACCTAAAACTCAAACATTTGGAGACATTATTCAAACCTGGCAAAGTAACTAAAGTATAATCAGATAGTGTGGAAACAAAAAAAAGGTAATTAATAACACAATCTGCCTTGGATGCCACTGAACTTAGCCCTAGAAGCAGAAATCTATCAGGAGAGCAAGGGCATACTGCCTTAATGCTCAAGCTGAGAGAGAATTTTTTTCTTTTTTTTTCTTTCCAAATTGACTTTTTCTCTGGAAGGAAAATAGTTTCAGTATCTCAAATGTTCTTTTCCCAATGATATATCTATGATTTCCTCTAAGTCCATTTCCATAATCTTCACTTGGGGGAAGTAACAAGGGGAAAAAGAAAAGCTATGTCCAAGTTTAGCAAGTGAAAGGGGCCTCTTTCAAGACTCAAAATTGAATTTTAAACAGAGCATTTCCTAAGTCTCTCCCTGGCATTATCTAAAAGAAAACCATCTTTAATATTTAGAGATTAAAGTATTTTCCTTTTGACTCCATGAAAAATAAGCTTTCACTTACAAATGGGTTTTCTCAAGAATTCTTGATAGTGCTGGGCATGGTGGCACATTCTTGTAATCCCAGTTACTCAGGAGGCTGAGGCTGGTGGTTCTTTTGAGCTTGGCAGCTCTGAGCTGCTGTGGTCAGACATGATCAGGTGTCTTCACTTAGTCTGACACCAAATGGCGAGCTTTTGGAAACAGAGGACCACCAGGTTGCCAAAGGAAAGGTGAATGGACCCAGAACAGAAATCGAGCATATTAAAGCTTCTGTGCCAACCAGTCGTGAGACCAGCTTACAAGCGAGTAGCCCCTGTGCTTCTAGTGTGGACCCAATTAACTTTTTTTAAAGAAGAATTCTATACAGTCCAAGGAAAATGAGTGTTTACAATAAAAACCCACATGGCAAAGCTATTCAGCCCATCACTAATTCGTCCCTGATAACTCCTTTCAAGTAATGGATAACAGGGACTGTTCTTCTAGCTCCTGTATAATTAATATCAAGATGAAAATATGTTCCTGTCTATTTGGGCAGAAAGAGATGATATTAGTATCAAGAGATCTCACTAAGACATTTCACAACTAGAGAGAGAGATAAATTAAATGTGCAATAAAAGTTTAATAGCCAACAGTGATTGTACTTTGGGAACCCTGATAGGAATAAGCATAATGGCATAATAAATTTTTTCTTGTGGGAATGTTTATCTGGAGCATTAAGCTTTGACAATTCTTGTAAATCTAATCAGTTTCCTAGCAATTAATAATGTTAAATTGCTTCATATCTCTGTAGATAAACATCACCACCTTTCTTATCATTGTTGAAGGAATGCATAATGCAACATAGCCTAATATAGGACTTTGTCCCAATTTTTTTCAAGCAATTTTCAGTAGTGAGAAAAACAATGTAACCTTTGCCAATGGTATCAATTAATCAACCTATTTTTATCAAGTGGACCTAGCATTGTGCTACATGTTATGGAAGACAAAGAAAAGTTTAGTGAATGGATTTTGCTCTAAAGAAGCTAATCAAAGATATAAGTATAAGACAGGTATACAATCAATTAGTCAGTCAACAAACAAGCATCTAATAAGCACCCCACCATGTACCATGCACCATGTGAAGCACTATAAAACAAAATTTTAAAACTGATACAAAAACTCATGACATCAATTGGCTATTCACACGTATAGAAAGTATAGGCAGAAAGTAAAATGAATTAGGACTCCTACCATAATGCAAGGAGACAAATTTGACCTCATAGATATGACAGATGTATGGTGAGATTAGATCCATACTAGAATATGGTTCTGGAAGGAACAGACATAGGGATTGGTGTTGTGATTTCATTGGTAGAGGAAACTAATTCTCAGGTAAGTACCTTCTCTGTAATTTATAGTCTTACAGAGTTGCCTAGAACCTTGAGAGGCTGCATAAATTGTCCAGGGTCACACAGTTAGCTCTGTCAGAGTTAGAAGTTGAACCCAGGTCTTCCTGGTTCTGAGGCCAGACTAACTTCCATAGTTCTTGAAGTGGGAAACATATTCCAAAAGAAACAGGATAATTAAAAGAGGGGTTGGTGAGAGAAGTACTGTAGTTTTTTTTAATACTTTAATTAATGCTTTAATATTTAGGGGGGATGGAGAACAGGGTAGGAATTATTTAGGTGCAGATTAATAAAAGTAGAATCAAAAGTGATATTATCATGGGGATATATTCCCAGGCACCTGTATAGAAGGAGGAAATAGATGAGAAGTCTGGGAAATATATCACAAGCCTGGCCCAGAGACATGACATAGTAATGGTGAGGGACTTCAATTATTTGGAACTCTCACTCTCTCTGCCAAAAGAAGAGCAGCTAATAAATTCTGAATGGCTTTAATGGTAGCATACTTCTTCAAAAAAGTGGAAGAACCAGCAAGTAGAAATTCTATTTCGGTCTGATCCTCACCAATAGGGAAGAATTTGTTGCTGGGGTAGAAATGATGGAAACCTTATGGGGTTGCAACCACTCCTTCTTAGATTTCTTGATAGAGAAAGGGAGGAAAGCCAAAAATAATCCAACATTTCCCCTAGTTTTGGAGAGATCATATTTCAAGGGATTCCAAGAAAGAATAGGTAAAAAGAAGCCCATGGAATAAAAATTTTATGGGGGAAGTAAGTTTAGGAGGAATGTCAGGTGCTCAAAAATAAAATCTGAAGACATAAAGATAAACAATTCTGATGATGATAATAATTAGTATTTATATAATGCTTTAAGATTTGCAAAGATATTTACATTCATTATCTCCTTTGATTTTCCCAACTACTCTTCAAGGTACAGACTTTTATTAGCCCCATTTTACAGATGAAAAAACTGAAACAAATAGCAGTTAAGTGATTTGCTCAAAGTCACACAACTATTAAGTATCTGAAATAAATTCAAATTCCAAGTCATCTAATTTGTTTACAAGTCCAACACTGTTCACTGTGACCTGTCATAGAAAAGGAAGAACTATATAAAGGTGTGGATGAGATTTCATCAACCAACTTGGATTTTTAAATGCTACCAATAGGAGATGGAAGAATGAATCAATTCCAGAAGAAGAATGAAAAAGGATGGAACACTACAGTTAAGAATATTGTCAGGAATGCTGAAGCTTAAAATGAGCTAAGAATAGTGAGGAAACCTAAGGACATAAAAAGGTTTTGTTTAGATTTTTCTAAAGCTATATTGGGAAACAAGAGGAGGATCAAAGAGGGAATTAGACTACTGATTAAAGTGGATGAAATGAGGATGACTGAAAACAGAAAGAAGACAGAGCTGTTAAATGCTTATTTTATATCTGTTTTTTCTGCCAAGGAGTCTAATCTTTAGATTCCAAAAGGCAGAGCAGAAATGGCTAAGAGGGAATTACTACCCACTGTAGTACATTGAAAAAAGTTTGAATTCAAATCTAACAAGCAAATAAGACAATCTCAGCCTTTAAAGAACTTATATTCTAAGAGGAAAACACAATAAATAAAGGGGAGCTAGAAAGTGAAAAAGGCATTTGTATGGGGCAAGGAGATTGGCACAGAGACGGAGAAGTCTAGAGTGTGAGTTGAGCTGGGAGTGAAGTGATCACTGCTGGAATCCTTCCAAAAGTGGGGGTCTATGGGGCAGCTACATGGTGCAGTGGATAGAGCACTGGCCCTGAAGTCAGGAAGACCTGAGTTCAAATCCAACCTCAGACCAAACACTTGACACTTACTAGCTGTGTAACCCTGGGCAAGTCACTTAACCCAATTGCCTAAAAAAAAGTAGGGGTCTGAGCAAGGAAGCAACCAATCAAGACAGCAGAGCCTTAGGGAAGAGGTTTCTCCATGGTGGGAAGGTAGGTAGTAAGAAGGTAAAGAAGTTCAGAGATTTACTCAGGTTGGCAGTAAAATCCAGCTAGTTAGACTGGTACCCCTCCTGAAATGGCAGCCCAGGTGACCAATCAGGAGACTGGGGACCTCTAGATTGTCTAGATTTATCAAAGAATTTGACAGAGTCCCTCATATTTTTCTTTTAGAAAAAAATGAAGAGCAAAGAGGAAGCAAAATTATCAGAGGTTAGAAAATGGTTTACTTAAATAATCTTAGAGATCAACTTAAAAAAATTAAGTAAAACAATCAATAACTTCATTACGAAGCAGATTTTAAAATAAACCCCCAATAGCAATATTGTATCTGCATACCACTAAAAAAAAAAAAACCAACAGGAAAAGATTGAAAGAGAGGAAACTTCTAGCCAAGGTAAGTCAGCACCACCTCTGCAATGTAAGTTTTAGAGAGTTGCCTACAGCAGTGGAGACCACTAAACCACACATAATGATCCACATATTAATTTAGAAAACTATATATTATCTATGTTTTATTGCATTTTTATTTATTTTGTTAAATGTTTCCCATTCTAATCTGGTTTGGGCCATACTAAGGAGTGTTGTGGGCCACGTGAGGCCTGCAATGGTTGATACTTCTGGCACATAGAGCTGGCCTAGAGGTTGAGTGACTTACCTAGGGTCACAGCCAACATGTGTCAGAGGTGATACTTGACCCCAGATCTTCCTGGCTTAGAAAACAGCTCTCTATCTTTACTATATGCTTCCTTTCTTTTGCTGAACATACTTCAATAAAATACAATAGGGTTAAATATAAAGTCTTTCACAAGGGTTAAAGACCTAGTCTCTTTTTGAGGATAACTCTAGTTAATCATGGAGTTTCATCACCAGTGGACTGAGAACCTAATGAGGATTTTTTTTTATGGCTGAGGAGGAAGGCTATCACATCCAAGAAACAAAGAAATGAAAAAAAATTGCCCAGACCTCTATAGCTTCCACTTCTGTAGTGATTTAATGGGAAAGGGGAATTGATTGTGCTAAGAGTCACACAGTTTTTAGACCATTGACAAACTTCTATTTGATTAATGGTATTCTAAAACCTGAGTGAACATATTGCTGGAGGAGCTAAATTACATCAATCTTGTTATAGATGAAAAGAGAAGAAAGTTGCAGCTGAATGGAAGGATAGCTCACAGATACTGCATGGAGAATAAAATAAAGGGGTTGACAGAGTGGCCTTTGTTGGATAACCAGAGGGTACAGAAAACATATTTCATGGGATTTGGTCATCATATATTGTACTACTAATAATAAGTATTTGCAAAAAGACAACCATGAAAATAATTGTAGCTTACATAGTGAAATCTGTTAATAAGGACAAAGCACTAGAAAAATTCTATGAAAAACTTGACCAGATCCTCCAAATTAAATCAATATATACTCTTATACTTGATTTCAATGCAAAGGTGTGACACACTGAAGATGGGGAAAATTACACTGAAAATATGATTCAGGAGAAAGAAATAGGCGAAGCCAAAGGCTTGTACTATATATAAAAGTTTAAAGCCTCTGTTCATGAAAACTATCTTTAAAAAATAGCATAGGGAATAAAACTGACTACATCTTAACAAACAAGAAAAGACATAGTATTGATGAAGGAAGTATATGTGAGTAGACTGTATTGTACATTGACTAATCAGAGTTAAGATCAGAACTTGTAAAAGGAATAATGAGGAAAAAATATGGCATATAATTATTCTGAATTAAAGTGGGTTACCAAAAATTTTTTAAATGGTAGATCAACAGCAGAAATGACATCAATTCCAATTATAAATAATTAAATCTGAAAGACTAACCAGTAGAAGTTAATGGCAATAACAGAATAAAAGAGGCCAGAAAGCATCTTAGTCAGCCAAGATCTGACTTAATTTGCCAAACGGAGAGAGATGGCTGCCAGAGACAACACTGGGTTAGAATAGAAAGTATCTTATGAAGAATCATGATGCACAGTTATGATCAATAGCTTATGATAAGCAGAGAAAGCAGTGAAGTTTAAAGAAAGATGGGTAAAAGATCCAGCTAAGCAAAATTGTAATGAATGCACTGATGGATGAAAAAGGAAGTTAAGACTACAAAAGAAGATTGTAAAAATTTCCCAAAATAATTTTAACATACTGTGTTCTCCATCAAGGATAGTGGAACTACCACATGTGGACTCTAACATCACAGTTCCCAGGATGCTCCCAGAGGAGGTAGAAATTGAACTAAAAAGCATTAGGAATGGGGAAGTACTGGATTCAACCAAATATATAGGTTATTCCAAGAGTCTTAGTGCAGTTTTGAGCTCAAAACTGCACTAAGACTTTTGGAATACCCTGTATATAAAAGAGATCCATGGTAAGGGTAGTACAACTTTGAAGGACCAACAAAGTATTTAAAGGAATAGTTAATACTGAAAGTTTGAAAAAATATTTTATAACATTAATAACAAAAGGAGAACACCAATAACATACCAAACTCTACATCTAGTCTCTCATCAATATGATCTTTATGAGATTCATCTGTATATTAATTTAGGGACATCCATTATGAAATAGGGCACAAGCAAGCTTTCACAAGTGATATTCAAAGATAGGTCACCTCTTCACCATTTTACTTGACGGAAAGGTGACTGAAAAGATCCTATTTTGTTTGTTGGTTGTTATTACAAGAAAAAAAATGAATAAATGAATGAATGAATGAAAAGAGAGAGAGAGGAAGGAAGGAAGGAAATAGAAAGAAAAGAAAAGAAAAGCATTTGATTTTTTTTTTAAGCAAAAGCTGCCTTACAGGCTCTTTTTTGTCAAAGAGACTGTACACATAAGGAGATCTCTACTCATAGATGGTTTAAGATTCCTTGGAAGATGTAACAACAAATATAGCTGCTCAATAACCCTCTGATAATAAGCATAAGGTATGACATAAAACAAGGAGATGTATGCTCTCAAAAGGTATTCTCTACTGTTATGGAGGAGATCCAGAGGAGAGTCCAGATAAAAGAGGGATTCCTGGGAATGGTGAGGCCCTCCACATGCTCCTGTTTGTAGATGATGTTGTTAAAAATCCCCAATTAAATACCAAATTAGAAATTCTGAAAATCAAAGAAGAGATTAATAA
>NW_020955066.1:232247-232364 GCF_900497805.2 Vombatus ursinus | reverse complement strand
AAGCCATTTTCCCTAATTGTATGCCAATAAACTTGACAATCTAAGTAAAATGGATGAATATTTACAAAAATATAAATTGCCCATGTTAACAGAAGAGGAAATAAAATACTTAAATAA
>NW_020955066.1:229608-232193 GCF_900497805.2 Vombatus ursinus | reverse complement strand
AAATTTCAGAAAAAGAAATTGAAAAAACCATTAATGAACTCCCTAAGAAAAAATTGCCAGGGCCAGATGGATTTACAAGGGAATTCCACCAAACATTTAAAGAACAAGTGATTCCAATACTATCTAAACTATTTGGAAAAATAGGCAAAGAAGGAGTCCTACCAAATTCTTTGTATGATACAAATATGGTGTTGATACCTAAACCAGGAAGAGCCAAAACAGAGAAAGAAAATTACAGACAAAGTTCACTAATGAATATAGATGCAGATTTTTTAAATAAAATACCAGTAGGGAGATTACAGCAATATATCACCAGGATCAAACATTATGACCAAGTGGGATTTATATCAGGAATGTAGGACTGGTTCAATATTAGGAAAACTATCAGCATAATTGACCATATCAATAACAAAATTAACAGAAATCATATGATTATCTCAATAGATGCAGGAAAAACTTTTGACAAAATACAGTACTCATTTCTGTTAAAAACATGAGAGATCATAGTAATAAATGGAATATTCCTTAAAATGATAAGTAGCATCTACCTAAAACCACCAGCAAGCATTATATGTAATGGGTATATGCTAGAAGCATTTCCAATAAGATCAGGTGTAAAACAAGGATGTCCATTATCACCACTGTTATTCAGTTTTGTACTAAAAATGTTAACTTTAGCAATAAGAGAAGAAAAAGAAATCAAAGAATTAGAATAAGCAATGAAGAGACAAAGCTATCACTTTTTGCAGATGATATGATGGTATACTTAGAGAATCCTAGAGAATCAAGTAAAAAACTACTTGAAATAATTAACAACTTTAGCAAAGTTGCAGGTTATAAAACAAACCCACATAAATCATCAACATTTCTATGTATCACCAACAAACCCCAGTAGTGAGAGATAGAAAGAGAAATTCCATTTAAAGTAACTGTAGACAATATAAAATATTTGGAAGTCTACCTGCCAAGACAAACTCAGGAACAATATGAACACAATTACAAAACACTTTTCACACAAATAAAGTCAAATCTAAATAATTGGGAAAATGACAGTTGCTCATGGGTAGCCTGAGCTAATGTAACAAAATGACAATTCTAACTAAATTAATTTACTTATTCAATACCATACTAATTAAACTACCAAAAAATATTTTATAGACCTAGAAAAAAATAACAAAAAAATTAATCTGCAAGAATGAAAGTTTGAAAATATCAAGGAAATTAATGAAAAAATACAAAGGAAGGTGGCCTAGCAATATCACATCTCAAACTATATTATAAAGCAATAATCATCAAAACTATCTGGCACTGGCTAAGAAACAGAGCAGTAGATCAGTGGAATAAATTAAGTACACAAGACACAGTAGTAAATGACCATAGTAACCTAGCATAAGTACCCAGTATTTGACAAAAACTACTAGGAAAACTGGAAAACAATAGGGCACAAATTATGTATAGACCAACATCTCACACCATATATCAAGATTAGGTCAAAATGGTACATGATTTATACATAAAGGGTGATACCATAAGCAAATTACAGGAGCAAGGAATAGTCCACCTGTCAGATCTATGGAGAAGGGAAGAATACATGACCAAACAAGAGACAGAGAGCAATATTGAATGTAAAATAGATAATTTGTATTATATTAAATTAAAAAGCTTTTACACAAACAAAACCAAATGCAACTAAGATTAGAAAGAAAGCAGAAAACTGGGATAGAATTTTTACAGCAATTGTCTCTGATAAAGGTGTCATTTCTCAAATATATAGAGAACTGAATCAAATTTATAAGAATACAAGCCATTTTACAATTGATAAATAGTCAAAGGATATGAACAGGCAGTTTTCAGACAAAGAAATCAAAGCTATCTATAGGTATACAAAGAAGTACTCTAAATCACTTTTAGTTAGAGAAATGCAAATTAAAACAACTCTGAGGTACCACTTCA
This sequence comes from Vombatus ursinus, assembly GCF_900497805.2. NCBI lineage: Eukaryota > Metazoa > Chordata > Mammalia > Diprotodontia > Vombatidae > Vombatus > Vombatus ursinus. The sequence continues at coordinate 230,240 of NW_020955066.1, read as the reverse complement.
CACCTATCAGATTGGCAAATCTGACAAAAAAGAAAAAATGATAAATGTTGGACAGGATGTAGGAAAATTGGAACACTAATGCACTGTTGGCAGAGTTGTAAACTGATCCAACCATATTGGACACAATTTGGAATTATGACCAAAGTGCAACCAAACTGTGCATATCCTTTGATACAGCAATACCACTATTAGTCTGTATCCCAAAGAAATCATAAAAAAGGGAAAAGACCTAATTGTGCAAAAATATTTATAGCAGCCGTTATTGTGGTAGCAGAAAATTAGAAATTGAGAGGATGCTCATCAACTGTGGAATGGCTGGAAAAAGCTGTGGTATAACAATGTAATGGAGGGGGGCAGAGCCAAGATGGCAGAGTAAAAGCAGTGGCTTGCTTGAGCTCCCCCCCCAAACCCCTCCAAATACCTATAAAAATGGCTCTAAACAAATTCTAAAGAAGCAGAACCCACAAAAAGACAAAGTAAAACAAATTTCCAGTCAAAGATAGCCTGTATGGTTGATCAGAAAGGTATATCACGCTAGGCTGGGAGAGGAACATAGTTTGGCATGGGCGCACAGGCCGCAGAGACCCTGGAGCAGGCCTCAGAGGACTGAATCATGGGCAGCTGTGGCAGTT
>NW_020955066.1:229275-229570 GCF_900497805.2 Vombatus ursinus | reverse complement strand
CATGAACACCAAAGACAACTTAGAAGGTCAACGAGAAAAGTCTGTGACTTTGGTGGTGAGAGAGGAGCACAGGATCCCAGCCCCATTCCTTGGGGCCGAGGCTACTTCCTGAGCTTCCAGCCCACAGACTGAGGGGGACTTGAGTGGTTGATCAGAGGTGGATTGCAGGGATCTCTTCACTGGTGGAGGATTCTCTTGCTTTGCCCATGATTGGATCTGGATCACAGTTCTGGATGGCTGTCCTGGGGCAAGGAGGAGTGCTGGCATGGTGGAGCTTGTAGTGGCTGTGGAGAGG
>NW_020955066.1:228458-229265 GCF_900497805.2 Vombatus ursinus | reverse complement strand
TTTTCCATCATGAGGCCTTTGGAGATGTCTTAGATCTTTGTATTGTTGAGAAGGATTAAGTCTATCAATATTAGGCATCGCATAGTGTGACTGTTATTGTCTGCAACATTCTCCCGGTTCTGCTCACTTCACTCAGCATCAGACCTTACAAGTCATTCCAGGTTTTTCTGAAGTCTGCCTGCTCATCATTTCTTATAGCACAATGATATTCCATTACATTCATATACCACAACTTGTTCATCCATTCCCCAATTGATGGGCATCCTTTCAATTTCCAATTCTTTGCCAACACAAAAAGAGCTGCTATAAATATTTTTGTACATGTAGGTCCTTTTCCCATTTGTATAATCTCTTTGGGATACAGTCCTAAAGGTGGTATTGCTGGGTCAAAGGGTATGCATATTTTTGTAGCCCTTTGCACATAGTTCCAAATTGCTCTCCAAAATGGTTGGATGATTTCACAACTCCACCAACAATGCATTAGTGTTCCAATTTTCCCACATCTTCTCCAACATTTATCATTTTCCTGTTTTGTCATGTTGGCCAATCTGATAGGTGTGATGTGGTACCTCAGAGTTGTTTTGATTTGCATTTCTCTAATCAATAGTGATTTAGAGCATTTTTTCATATGACTATAGATGATTTTAAGTTCTTCAAATGAGAACTGCCTGTTCATATCCTTTGACCATTTACCAATTGGGGAATGACTTGTATTCTTATAAATTTGACTTGATTCTCTATATATTTTAGAAACAAGACCCTTATCAGAGACACTGATTGTAAAAATTCTTTCCCAATTTTCTATTC
>NW_020955066.1:228169-228302 GCF_900497805.2 Vombatus ursinus | reverse complement strand
TACTCTTTTCCAGTTTTCCCAGCAGTTTTTGTCAAAGAGTGAGTTCTTATCTGAGAAACTGGGGTCTTTGGGTTTATCAAATAGTAGATTACTATACTCATTAACTACTGTGTCTTGCATACTTAACCTATTG
>NW_020955066.1:225380-228041 GCF_900497805.2 Vombatus ursinus | reverse complement strand
GTAGTTTGATTGGTATGGCACTGAATAAGTAAATTAACTTAGGTAGAATTATCGTTTATATTATATTAGCTCTGCCTATCCATGAGCAATTGATGTTTTTCCAATTATTTAGATCTGACTTTATTTGTGTTTTGTAATTGTGTTCATAGAACAGGGAGTTTTCAAAAGGAGAAATCAAAGCTATCTATAGTCCCAAAGGACTATCACACTGTGGATACTTTTTAACCCAGTAATACCACTACTAGGTCTATGCTTCAGAGACATCAAAGGAAAAGGAAAAGGACCTATATAATCAAAAAAAATTTGCAGGAGCTCTTTTTGAGGTGGTAAAGAATAAGAGCTTGGGGGATGCTCATCAACTGGGAATGGTTGAACAAGTTTTGGTTTACAATTGTGAAGGAGGACTATTGTGCTATAAGAAATGATGAGGGGAGTGGTTTCAGAAAAGTAAAATAAAATGGCAAGACCTATACGAATTGCTGCAAAGTGAAGTGAGAAGAACTGGAATATCATTATGCACAGTAACAGCAATGTTGTAATGATGATCAACTGTGAAAGAGTTGGGTAATCTGATCAATACAATGATCCAAACATCCGAAGGACTAATGAGGAAAAAATGCTATCCACCTCCAGAGAAATGATGAACTCTGAGTGCAATGTGAAGTATAATTTTCTCACTTTATTTTTTATGATATGAATAATATGGAAATATGTTTTGCATGATTTTATATGTATAATAGATATCATTTTGCTTACCTTTTCAGTGGGTGAGGGAGGGATAGGAGAGAGAGAATTTGGAATTCAATTTAAAAAGAAAAGAATGTAAAAAATAAATAGAAGATATTTTTAAAAAAAAAAGTAGAAGAGAGAAAAATCTTTTTCAAGGATATGGCTTGGGAGAAGTCATTCCTTAAGAATCCACCCTAGAAAGAATACCAAAGTAGTCTCCACATTCTTTTAGTATAGGAACCTTACAACATCGTAGCATATTCCTATCCAAACAAGATATAACTATTTCCGTGTTCTAAGATTATGTTCATTAGAGGGCAAATAAGTTTTCCTTAAATGCAATTTTGATATTTTTGCATATGAGTGGAAAAGCAATAGTCTTGCCAGGCATAGGGAACAGCATATATGAGGTACCGAGAAAGGAGATGTACAAGTAATACCTAGTAGACAACTTTGGTTGGAACATAAAGAACATGTTCAATCAGTCTGGAAATTTGTTTGGAATCAAGTTGTCAAGGGCTTCAATGCCAACCAAAGGAATTTGTATTTTAGCTTGTAGGCAAGAAGGAACCATTAGAGTTTTTGAGAAGGTAAGTGACATCCTATTGCCACTTTTCTTACTATTCTATGTCAATAAATGAATTTGCTTTTAAAAATAGCACCCAGTGATTAAAGATTTCCTCTTTGACAATGTTCTTCCACTTGTGTTATATTTTCCTATTTATTTTATTTTTATCACAATCTCAATGAGCACACAACTATGGATCAAGGTGTGTGGTTTTACTCTCTTATCTCCCCAGTTGAGTTGCCTATACTTCTTCTAGTTATCCACTGTGATATATACTCCTCATGAAGGATCATAAGGGGTTCTCTACACATTCTAATTATGTAAGTGCATATGTGTTTTCTTCACAAATGAAAGTAACATTTTTAAAGGGCAAAAAAAAATGAGGTTCACAATAGAAGCTTGATTCATACCACCCACTGTCTTCCTGACAATAAAATAATAATTAAAAACCCAGAGTAAATTGGGCATTGAAGGTATGATATACATTTCTATGTCAATCAAGAACTCAGCATGGTCCCAGCATTGTGCTTAGCATTGTGTTCTCTTATAGAAGTAGAAAATATAGTCTCTATTCTTAAGCAACCTAACAATCTCTACTCTATTACCATTTCTTGGAAGAATTTAAGGATACTTTTGCCATCTGGTGAGATGATGTTGATATTAAGGCTTTTGAAAAGCATAATTGGCAGGTCAGAGGACATCCTATTAAACCAAGTAAGTGACAAAACTCTAGATCCTCTTCTCAGGGGTACAGTAACTCAAATTTGACATTGATTGTAATCCCATCACATTTTTCCTGTTCCTTATAGGCCCAAAATCTGGAAGCTCTGAAATCTCTCATGCTTTCTGTGGCATCTGTTGTGCCTTTGGTGAAATTGTCTCAGCCATTAGACAATGAGTGTGGCTTCCTAGAAAGTTCAAATATTTATTTTTATGCCCAATAGAAATTGTTGCAGAAATGTTGGTCCGCTGTGATTTCCTTCCTTCATCAAAAACATCTTTCATTTCACAAGCACACTTTCCTCCTGAATGGGAGTCACTGTATTCATACTAAATATAAATGTGATTGAATAATGATAGTAAAGGAAAGAGTCAGCTAGACTTTTTCATTTTCCACATCCCTTCCAAATTCCATCAGCTAAATATTGCTACAGTAATGGATCCTAAGTAAACCATGTGTAGGGGGGCAAGGCAGGGCAAGTGGAGTGTTAATGCATTTCAACCATATTTAGATCTAGACAGTCTATATTTAAGTCCCAAATTCAAGAAGACCTGGCATTGTTCCCTCTGTGGCATAACATAGAGAAGTCTGTCTCTAAAATTTCCAACCATCTTTCTGAAATGGCTGTTAATTTGGCGCTTAG
>NW_020955066.1:217803-225268 GCF_900497805.2 Vombatus ursinus | reverse complement strand
CTTACAACATCACTAATTTGAAAATATGTTTAATAGGAATGCATATGTATAACCTATATCAGATCGTGCGCCGTCTTGGGGAGGGTGGTGGGGAGGAAGGGGGAGGAAAATTGTAAACTCAAAAGCGAATGGAAATGATTGCTGATAAATCAAAATAAATTGAGAAAAAAAAGAAATGGGACCATTCTATACATTTTCAGACTTTTTCTTAAGTTGTACTACTTTATTACCTAAGGATGCTTTAAGTTTATGAAAATCCTACAGGAATACTCTGAAATAAAAGTTCTCTACCATTTGGGAAATCATATGTGTATATATGTATACATACATACATATATGTGTGTGTGTGTATATATATATATATGTGTGTGTGTGTGTTATATATATAGACACACACACACACTCAAATTCTGGGGTCTATGATGACACTGATTTAGATGTTCCCTACCATGATACAGACTACAACCAATCCACTTGTGCCCATCCTGTGCAATTCTGATCTACATTCTCATAAGAATTTGCCAAAGAAGTTATCCCATGGGCTGATAACCATCCTTACTTAGTCCTTATATTCAAGAATATCAGTGAAGTACAAAGGCTCTGCTCTAGTTATCCTGCCTCTTGCCATGTGACTGGCCCATCTTTTCGATCATATGTTCTTTTGGTGACATCTTTTACTTTTACTCTTATTTGTAGTTTCTTACTACAATGTGTTCCTACGTTCTACTACCCTCGGAGCGATAGTTATTGTAAATTCTTTAAAGACTAATGTGACTAGGTCACAGTCATATAACAATGATAGAATATTGGCATAAATATGATGGACTTTTATTTCTGGGAGAAATTTGGGGCATGTAAAAAAACTTTCAGTATTTATTCATTTTAATGCAACACCCCTTCCTTCACCTATTTAATTCTAGACCTAGTTAAGAGATATAAGGTGTCTATGTAAATTACAAATATGTAGCCTATTTCATTCCAAATATCCAAGACATGTTTTGTCATCTAAAAATTTTCCCACCTTTGCACTGAACTTCTCAGTATCACAGTACATGTTGCTTTAATTTGAAGGACATTATCAGGTCCTTCATAGAATTTCTCTACCTCCTTCATCCTCAACAGATATGGATACATAAGCTAAAGTTATTTTTATGGCGGTCTTCTTGCAAATGAATTTTTTTAGGCTATTTCAGTCTCCTTGTTAAGCCAATTGATTTACTCTTTAAATGACCACATCAATACAAAACGAACACAGTTCCCAAAGGACATTTGTTGGTGTCATCTTTGGATGAATGATAAAATTAACTCTGCCTATTCCTTCATTTGGTCTCTCCAAAAACCTGTCTTCTGGTTTTGCTTATAATAAGATGGTCAATTTAGCTCCTCCAGTGTTATGTTCACTTGCCAGTCACTGGACAAAGATCTCATATATACAGTACCAGCAACCAAGATGTTCCCAAAACTGTGATTCTTAGCATCCTCTGCCCTTCCTCCCATCTCCCATCTCCCATCTCCCATCTATCTCTCTCTCTCACTCTCTCTCTCACTCTCCCTCTCTCTCTCTCTCTTTCTCTCTCTCCCTCTCTCCCTCTTTCTGTGTATATATATATATATATATAAAACATAGACACACATATACATATATATAAATATATATGTATGTATGTGTATGTGTATAAACATATGTACATATATATTTAAATTTACATATGTATATGTACACACACATGATTTTATATTGTTAGTTTGGGTATTTGTTTAGTAGCACTATCTATCTCTTTCTCTCTCTATATATGTATACATATATACATACATATATATTTACATTTACATATGTGTATATACACACACATGATTTTGTATTGTTAGTTTGGGTATTTGTTTAGTAGTACTATCTTTCTCTCTCTTCTTCTCTCTCTCTCTCTCTCTCTACATATATATATATACATATACATACACACACACATATATACTACATACATATAGTTATTTAGTAGTTATTTATGTCCATATACTAACACACATGCACACACACATATGTTTGTTTATTAGTGCCCTATATATGTACCCTGGAGCAAAACCTCAGGTACCTTTCCTAGTTCTGGCTCTGAGAGATAAAATTACAAATCATCAAAGGATAGATTGAAGTGCCTTCTGCTTAAGATGTCCTTGGTAATTTCATGGTATCTGAGAGTCTGATTTCTTTTAAGTTCCAAAGATTTCCAATGAGTTCCACTCATCTAGGATAATGAGGCTCCTTATTCAAATCCTTTGTCATGGCATAATAGTTTGAGTAATAATTCTGTCACTCATTAACTATGTGACCTCAGGAAGCTTCCCTAGACCCTATTTCATCATTTAAAAAATAAGTAGGTTAAGCTGGATTATCTCTAATGCACTGAACTATAAGATTCCATGATTTTACACTCTAATAATGTTGATCATAGTATTTTATCACCAAATATCATTAACAGAGGCAGCTGAAAGATGTAGCAGAAAGAGCAGTTGACTATAAATTACAGAGAACACCTAGATTCTAGTCCTGGCTCATTGTGAATTTGGGCAAGTTAATTTACTTCACTGGACTTCAATTTCCTCATCTAAAAAATGAAGAGATTGCACCATGGTCTCTAATATTCTTTTTGGCATTAAAACTCTTGGATTCTGAGGAACAAATAGTGATGCATTTTTGTGTCATTGAGTTTTAAAAGATCAGATGAACTTGGGCAATTAGACTAATCTAAATCAATGTCTGACTGGGCTCCAAAGCCAAGGATTCACACTAGACAAATAAATTTAAGTTTATGTCCTTTGAATTAAATTAAATGGAACCTATGCTAGGTGATTGTAGAAGACAGATATACTACTCATAGATACTATGTTGATTAAAGGATACTACTCATAGATACTACATTGATCATAGACCTAGAGCTGAAAAGGACCTCAGTATCTATCTAGCCCAATCTTTCCATCTAAAGATAAGAAAATAGAGGTCCAAAGAGGATAAGTGATTTGTCCAAAGTCACATACAAAGAAAGTATAAGATTTTGAGGTAGGAACCCTGAGCCTCTGATTCTAGAATGAGTGATCTTTTTATCATACTGTGTTATCCTATGTTCACTGACAAGGAAGCCAACATATTAGAGGGAGAATTGTAGGCCTAAGAAACTTGAAAGCAAAAGAGATTTTAAAGGGAGGGAGGGTGAATACTGAAGAGATTTTTCTTATAAATGAAATGTTCCTTTTTTAAAAAGTATGAAAAGATTCATCTCAGTTTATACAGCAAGTAAAAAGTTCCACTCTGATAAAAATTAGGCAAAATATGAGACTCCTAATATAAAATGTCTTGTAGTAAGCCACATGAAGACTTTTGTTTCATTTTGATCATTATTATAATTGAGTAGCCTCCTTAAAGAGAAGTATTTGTTGTTACTTGTAAATGACATTTCATATGCCTTTGACAGGCTATTCCCTTACCTGGAATGCTCTCCCTCCTCACCTCTGTGTCTTGCAATTCCTAAATCCCTTTGAGGTTCAGTTTAAGGGTCATCTATTTCATGTCTCTCATGATACTCACGCTGATTATTACTTCCCCACAAACATACTTTTAATTTACTTTGTAAATTATTTATCTAGACACATATTATTGTTCCACATCACCCCCCATCACACTTAAATTTCTTGAAAGCTGTTTTTATTTGAAAGCTTGTTTTTATTTTATATCCTCAATGCCCTATGCAATGCCTGATGTACATTAGAAGCTTAGGAAATATTTGTTGAATTGAATTGAATTGAGTAAGCCTTACTGGTCAGCTAGGTGGCGAAGTACATAGAGTGCTGGGATTGAAATCAGGAAGACTCATCTTCCTGAGTTAAAATTTGATCTCAGACACTTAGTAACTGTGTAACTTAACCCTGTTTCCTTCAGTTCCTTATCTGTGAAATGAGCTAGAGAAAGAAATGGCAAACCATTCCAGTATCTTTGCCAAGAAAACCTCAAATGGGTTCATGAAGAATCGGACACAACCGAACAACAATAATAAAGATTTTACTGACATGATTTTAACTATTCCCTCTAACTGTCCAGATCAAGTATTACAGTGGCTCATGGTTCTGAAAAGAGCAACCAAGTCTCTCTGCCTTCATAATATAAGCTTTCCCCCCTCTAATTTCCATTCCTTTAGAGACATTCTCGTAAATAGGAACTTATCATGTGTGGTATAAAGATAATTAGTGCTCATAACTTGTAATATTAACAGCGTATTAATAGTCAAATTATGTATTAATCTAATTTAATTTGCCATTTTCAAATTCATATTTAATCAAATGGCCAAGAGGAAGAATAAATCTTTTGCAATAGTTCATACATGTGTATATTTTTTAAAAAGACACATTTTCTGTAATTTCATATAGAAAATGTAGCAGAGTTCATGGCAAGCTTTCTTAGTGGTAGGATATCAGGCCCCAATTTGGCATAAAATGCTTTACCCTGGTGAACATTTGTGCATTCAATCAACATTTATTGAACATCTATTTGCAATGCAAAGTAATAGATAGAAAAATGAACAAAAAACAGGGCTGTTGTCCTCAACCAGTCAGTTGCAACAAAGTTAACATAATATTTGTACCTCTCTAACCATACAAAAATGCTTGGCCCAAAAGGGTATTAGAAGTAAGCTCTCATCTAGGGTTTTTATGATTTAAAAACAACTTTTCTCACAAGCCAAGGAAGCCAGGAGGTGAGGATGAGATGGGAGAAGGTTTGAGTTATGGAGGAAAGCAGGTTCAAAGACACTGAGTTAGGAGGTGGAGTGTCATGTGTGAGGAACAGCAAGGAAGTAAGGTAAAGTAACATGCATTAATTCAGTACTTACTATCTGACAGGCATTGGAAATGCAAATACAAGCAAAAACAAAGAAAGTCCCTAAACTCCAGGAGCTTCCATTCAGATAGGGGAAGACAACACATTAAAGGGAGTTGAAAGTGAGTGTTAGGGAAGAGTTATTGGTAATGAAGTCCTTAGAAAGAAGGATGGCTAATTGTGGCTCTTGCTCAAAATGGACATTCCAAGAAGTTGTCAGTGGCATAGGTGGGTCCCAGTGGTGAAGAGAAAAGACAGTTGAAGCAAGACGGCAAAGTCTGGAGATTAAGCATGGCTTGTCTGAGTCCTTCCTCAAAATGGAGTTTCCAGGAGGAATTCACCAATGGGTAAAGAGGGACACTGGGATGGTCTTTATATTTGATCCTGGAGGTAATAGGGAGCCTCTGGAGTTTATTGAGTGGGAGAGTGGTGGTGGTGGTGGTGATAGAAATAACATCAGACCTGTGCTTCAGACAAATCACTCTGGCAAATAAAGGGAGGATGGGTTAGATTGGTGAGAGACTAGAGGCAAGGAAACAACTAGGAACCTGCTATAATGGTCCAAGAGAGATGAAAAGGATGTTTATCAGAGAGTTAACACCTATTCTGTGATGGGTATTGTGCTAGGTGCTTAGGAGGCAAATCCAGTAAATGAAACAAACTTTGCTCTCAAATTCACATACAGCAGTAACTGTTGCAGTGGTGAGGGGACCATAGGTCATTCAAAGCAAAATGATCAACTTTCTCCAGGTAATAAGAAAGTGAGGAGGAGGGGAGAAAGACTGAAAAGGCAAGGAAGAAAAGAAGCCTTGTTTTGGTAATAGGAGAGGGTTCCACTGAAGAATGCTTTTATGAATGAAGAAAGATGATCTGTTAAGAGATATTAGGACCGTGTGCTGAGTGTGGTCTGGGGGATTTGTTTCTGGAAGTCTACACATCTTACCAGAGAAAGGGGAAGGGGGAATTAGAAATACTAAAAGAAACTGGAACTTAGATTGAGAGGGCAAGGACACAGGGATTCGATTTTCAGGCAAATGGCGAAAAAAGGTAAGTAGGGGAGAATGTATATCAGTGGTGAGCTGAATAATCAGGGACTGGTGGGGGAGGAGCTTTACTATGGGTCAGTGTCTTTTCTGTCACCTGAAATGATTGCGATTATTCTTCAAATGAGGCACAATGAAAAAGGACAAGTTCTACAAGGCAGGAGCTGTGTGTGGTTGTGTGGTTTTTGTCCTTCATTCTCAAAGAAGACCATGACATCAGGGAGATAATGAAATGATTTGCAATTGACTGATTTGAGTGAGGGAAGGCTGTGCAAAGTTACCAGCCTCACTTTCTCCTCCAGAGCCATCGAGGTCCAGTGGCCAGATAACAACCAGGATGATTAGAGATGGCCCAAAATGCAGTGGGAGACTTTGGCCTTTTAAGTTAAGATCTTTTCAGCAATGCCCATTCAGTGAATAGGCCTCTTCAAGAAGTGAGTCAAGGGATGGCCCGTTTAATTAAAAAATCACACTAGGAGGTGAAGACCCTCCGGGTTATTGGCCAAAAGAGAAACTGTTACTATTTACATTTACTCTGAGCCAGGAGGGCCCAAAATAATCATTAAGTGGTGCTTGGGCAGGGACCTATTGTTGTCCAGTCCATGAAATCCAGAGTGAATTGGGATTAAGGTTTAGCCTTTGAGAAAGAAATCTAGCCAGTAAACCCCAAGTTAAGTGCAAGAAAGCCTACACTGGATACCTTAAAAGTTTTTACTGTATGGATAATACAGAGGAAAGAGAAAGATCAGATAATTTAAGGGGTAATGAATCAGAGAGTGAAGGTCTAGAGTAGACTGGAAGAAAGGATAGACAATGTAGAGAATGAGAGAAATCATTTTTGTGAAGTCATACAAAATGAAATTTTAAAAAACTAAAGAACAGTACTAGTTGAAGGGGCAGAGAGCAAAGTGGAAATCTACTTGACTAAAATGACAAAATGTGTGGGTGGGGGGAGGGAAGAAATTATATAACCAGATAAAAACAGGAGAAGAAGTGAAGAAAATAAATAAAATCCTATATGGAAAGGGGTAACAAACAAGAGAAGAGGATCAAGGTTAAAGGGAAGAAAGGCAATGAGAACGAGCCACCTTGCAAAAATCTAAGGTAACTTAAATGAAGGAACATAGCACTGTGTTTACAACAGAAAGGAAAAATCATATCCTTAAATTAAAACAATACTGGAGACACATGAAGAAAATTTTAAAGCTAAATCTCATAACTTTAAATGTAAAATGATTAAACAATCCAATAAAACAAAAAGTAGTGACAGATCAGAAGCACCTCATAATATATTCTACAATACTCTAAATGGATATGTGATCTTAATATAAAAGACCATACTATAAAACACTATACAAATTTAGAAGAGAAACAGATCATGTTTCTTGCAACTATAGGTAGAAGAGGTATTCTTAACAAAACAAGAGACAGAGATAATTAAAAAGATAAAATGGATTACTTCAAGTACTTAAAGTGCAAAAGCTTCTATATAGACAAAATTAATGCACCTAAGAAGGGAAGTGGTCAAATGGAAGAAAAAATAATCTTTGTATCAAATTTC
>NW_020955066.1:214496-217765 GCF_900497805.2 Vombatus ursinus | reverse complement strand
TCTGATTAGGGTTTGCTCTCTGAGACATACAAATAATTGACGTGTGTGTATATATATATATTATATATATATACTATATATATATATAATATATATATATTTATATATATATATAACTAATAGCCATTCCCTAAGAAATAGTGGTGAAGAGATATGAATAGTGAGAACAAGCTGTTTTCCAAAGAATTACATAGTATTCACAATCACACGAAAGAATGCTTCCAATCAGTAATAACAATAAAAATGCAAATCAAAATAACCTGAGGTTTAATCTCACATCCCCAAAATTGGCAAAAATGGAAAAAAAAAACTGCAACTGTCAATGGAGGTGCTGTGGAATGATAGGCAGACTAATACACTGTTGTAGGAGCCATGAAATGGTACAACCATTTTTGAGGGCAATTTGGCATTATGGAATAAAGTGACTGAAATGTCCATACCCTTTGAACCAGATACTCTATTACTGAGTTTATACCCCAAGGAAGCCATCCATAAAAAGAATGTCTCCATATACAAAAAAAAAAATCTTTAGTATCACTTTTTGTGGTAGCAAATAAATGGAAACAAAATAGCTACCCATCAATTGGGGAATAAGTAGACAAATTATGGTACATGAATGTTATGGAGTATTACTTTGCTATAAGAAATGATGTGCCTGATTAATAAAGAGAAATGTAGAATGATTTATATGAACTGATGCAGAATGGATTTAGCAAAGTCAAGAAAACAATATACAGAGTAACTACAACTATGTAAATGGAAAGAACTATACACAAAATTTTCAAAAGTAAATGTACAAAATTATAAAAATCAAGTAGAATGTGATGGAAAATATATAAGGACACCCCCAACCCACCCCTTCATTGAGGTAGGAGTTCCATAGGTGTTACGGATTATAGCTGGTTTCAGACTTTTCAATGTATTGATTTGTTATGATGATTTTTTTCCTTCCTAAAAAAACATTATTAGTTATATGAAATGGCTCTCTGGGAGGGGAAGGGAGAGAGATACTTGGAATAACTATGATGATGAAAGAAACAGAAGATATTAGTAAAAACTTATTTCAAAAAAATGAGAAAAGCTTCCTGTAGAAGGTAAATTTCAAACTAGGACTTTAAGAAAGCCAATAGGACAAGATGATGAGAAAAAGCATTCCAGGTATGTGGGACAGTCAGTGAAAAATGGCCTGAGTCTAGAAATGGAGTGTTTTGTTTGAGGAGCATTAAGGAAGCCAATGTCACTGTATTGAAGAGCATATGCAGAGGGAAAGAGAAGGGCGTAGGAAGACTGACTTTATGAAGGGCTTTGCTCTCAAAATACTGACTCCCTGAACTTCTGAACAATGGAAAATTCCCCATTGTTGCTAGCATTTCCTGAGTGGGAAAAAGCTAAGTCTTTGTAGCAGTGAACATAGTTCAATTTGATCCCTATTGCTTCCCCTCAAAATTCCATCATTTGGACTTTCCCAACCAAAGCATTTTTCCTGTTCTTTTCTTTACTATTTCTTAATAGAAAACATCTCTGCCAGTGGGGATAAATTCTGAAAGCTTGAGAAAGATATCATTTACTGAAGCTAGATCCAGCTCTCTATATCAACAACTAGCCTGTAAGTTAATAATGGGACTCTATCATCAAAATAATAACTGTTGCCTTCCTGCTAATGTCCCTAAAGCATTATTAAATGTGGCACTTCCAGCACCTTATATGCAATTTGCCTCTCTCTTTAAAGGTCAGCTACAAGTATAGTACTTAAAATCAAGCAACAAGGAGCTTGGAAGATTATGTGCTGAGCCATTCCTATTCTGAAGAAATCATTTTCAACTTCCTTTCCCTTCCCTTCCCTTTCTCTTAACAATCAGCAACTAATTTCTCCTGGGTGGAATTTCACCAGGTGCTCAGTACTCTGTGACTGTTGCAGCTGTAAATGCTGTGATCAGGGCCAGCCCTTAGCAGTAAATTCACCTGTTTTCAGTACTTTCAATTTCCTCTTTCAGTTCTTCTGCAGAGGTCCCCAAGGGCCCTCATGCTGTCTCCTCACTACCTAGAGACTCCTATCACAGCACTCCACTGAGGCCTGCCTTCTTCAGTATGCTCTGGATTATAACCAAATCCTGTTTGCCATCAAAACTTTTTATGTGTACTGTTTCCCTTCTGACAGAATGAGACAGAGCCTTTGTTCTCTACTAGTTTGGTGGTGATGTTAGTGACATAGCCATGTGGAATGGGGATAACGGTAAAAGGGGAGAAAGGAAGTTAGTTAGATTCTCCAAATTGTCACTGATGAAATTCATATAAGTTAGTAGAGAGCTCAGGTTGTCTCCTCTACCTCTCTCCTATTCAGACAGTTCAGGGGTGGGTAACCTGTGGCCTTGAGGCCACATGTGACCTTCTAGGTCCTTGGGTGTGGTCTTCTGAGTCCAAGTTTTTTGGGTTTTTTTTTTGAGAGTCAGAAATCTGCATTTATTATTTAAGCTCAAGAACAGGTTATGAAGGGGGAGGTTCACATTCAGAATAGAGAATCCAAGGTGAAGCCCTAGGGGAAGAGGAGGAGGGAGGAGACAGGGAGATGAGAGCCTCTCCTCTGTGTCTGCTCTAGATGGGGTTGATTCTGCTATCTGAGCCTTGGTTCAGGGCACACAATGAAGCACATGATAAGATGAAGTTCCAGGGTGTAGAGATTTAGGAAACGTCAAGTGGTGGCCAGAGTTACACATCCAATCAAAGGTGGGGGTGGGGCTGGGATTCTCCTTGGATCAGCAGCACTGATTCCTTTTAGGAATTGAAGCATAGTGATAAGTTCCATCCTACTCAATTCAGCTCTTATGAAACATTCTTGTAGTTAAAGTCTTTGTGCTAAAGAATTCTTTCATCGCCTTTCTAACTTTTTGCACTTTGCTTCTATTTTCTTTGGATATGCATCCATCTTGAAAGCTGCCTGCTCAAGAGCTACTTGCTCCTCAATTAAAGTGATCTGATCCAGATAAGGCTGAAGTGCTGCATATTTCTAGTTTAAGTCCTTTAGGTTTCTACTTATGTTTACTATAATATCTTTCATTTCTAGATACATCAAGCTAGTCGGTTTTCCAGAAGTTTATAGTCTTCACTGGTGGCTGTCAGGTCACCTGTCAGGTACTTGCCCATTTTGGAGAACCATGTCCCTATGATGTCTGCTTCTCCAGGCTCCATGGCCTCCTCAGCTGTCTCCACCACAGCATCATCTAGGCCAGGAAAGGGAAGAAGGAAAAATGATGAAGGGAAAGATGGGAATG
>NW_020955066.1:205699-214423 GCF_900497805.2 Vombatus ursinus | reverse complement strand
GGAGAGGAGAGGAGAGGAGAGGAGAGGAGAGGAGAGGAGAGGAGAGGAGGGGAGGGGAGGGAAGGGAAGAAGGAAGGAGAGAAAAAAAGGAAGAGTGAAGAGTCCTGAGTCCAAGTTTTACCAAACAAATCCTTTTATTAAGGGGATTTGTTCTGTGAAGTTTGGATTCCATCAAAGGGCCTCAGTTGAGGACCTAGAAGACCACATGTGGCTTCAAGGCCACAAGTTCCCCACACCTGAAGTTATAAGCTTAGGCAACTGTCACCTTAGATTTCACGAAAGGCCTAGCTCTAAAGATCTGGGATACAAGACAGGAAAATGCCAAAAGGTAGAAATAGAAGTGGGAAACAAAGAGGGGAATATGGCATGGCTAGCTCTGAATACCTTGTGGGGAACCATGATGTACCAAATGGGGAGGGCAGCACCTGGGAATGCCAAGGAATAGAGATGATAAATGTAATCATTTACTGACTACAATTTTTCCCTGACTGAGAAACAAAAGAGGCAATAAGATCTTCTAGGTCCTCTTTCTAAGACTCCAACCTCACCAAGTTACTTTACCAGGGTAGGATATGATTTATCCATAAATGAAACATGAAAGTTTCTATATTGTTTAGTGATCTCTGCAGACCACTGACAAACTAGCTGCTCTTGATGAATTCAAGTCACCTAGACTAAATGAATTCCATGTTTGGATACTGAAAGAATTTTAAAATATATGATTGCTGAAGCCCTGAGAGTGATACCTGAACTATCTTAGAGGATTAAAAAAAAAGTGCCAAAGGCCTATAGAAGAGCAAATGTTATCCTAGTTTTAAAAAGAAAGGGTGGGAGGGGAGAATAGAAACTGCAAACTATAGGTCAGCAAGTTTAATTTCAATTCCCATTAAAATTTTTTAATTATTTTTAAAGAGATGGTTAGAGAACCTATTTAAAAAAGTGGTGATGACAAAGATCCAAGATAGCCTCAGCAAAAACAAGTCATGTCAGACTGACTGTACTTCCCTTGAAAGGGTTACTAAATTGATAGGTTCTATGGACATTGTTTTCCCAGATTTTTGCAAAGCTTTTGGTATATTGTGTCAAGCTATTCTTATGACAAAAAAATGGAAAGATGAGCTACAAATGAAAGTATATTTAGATAGATTTGGAACTAGATGAAGAACCAGAATCAAAGAGGAATCATCAGTGGTTCAATGTAAATTTGGAAGGAGGTCTCCATGATTATTTTATGTGTGAGTTAGATAACATAAGAAGACATGCTTTTCAAATCTACAGATGACACAAAGCTGAGAGTGATAATGAGCATGTACAACAGTCAGGATCCAAAAAGATTTTGACAGGTTGAAGCACTGGCCAAAATGAATGAGATAAAATTTAATAAGGATAAACATTAAGGTCTTACACTTGAATTCAAAAAATCAACTTACAAGGTGGTGAAGACATCATTTGACTGCAATTTATCTGAAAAAAATCTTTGGATTTGAATGGATTGTAAGTTCATTATAAATCACCAAGTGAGATGATAGCTAATGTGATGTTGGACTGCACTGAGAGGCATGGTTTCCAGGAATAAAAATGTGATGGTCCCATTGTACTCTGTCCTGGAACATTACATCTGAAGCATAGCATTCAGCTCTGGACACCACTATTTAGGCTGGAAGCTGGAGAAAATTAAAAAGAGGAAAACCAAAATTGTGAAGGGTTTCAATTCCATGCCATTTGAGGATCAATGGATGAAACCAGGGATATTTGGCTTAGGGATGATAAGGATCATGGGAGAGATGAGAACTGTCTTCCAGTATTGAAAGGCTATCATTTATAGAAAGGTGATTAGTCCTGTTCTTTTTTATTCCAGAGGCAGAATCAGAAGCAATAGGTAGAAGCATCAGAGATGAATTTAGGCTTTGACAGGAAAAAAAACTTCCTAACAATTATAATTTTCCAAAAGCAAGATGAGCTGCCTTGGGAGGTAATGTACCCCCATCATTGTAACTCTTCAACCAAAGAGTATATAATCACTTCTATTGTGTAATGGGAATTCATAAGGTAGTATTGATTTGACTATGTGGCTACATGAGTCTGTTCTAACTTTAAAATTCCATGATTCAATACTTTTTGTGACTCTGCTCCACTCTTTTATGGAGTCTGTGCTCACTTTCAGAATTCTGCCCTAAAAATCCATTATAAAGCAGTCAGTAGTTCTAAATATTGTTTCTTGAATAGTTATGTATATTCTCACCTCCACTTATCTACTCAAACCATTTCCACCCTCTCGAATATAATGCTTGTTTTTGCCATTATTTTAGGTTTTGCCATTCCACCATGGCCAAACATAATCCCACCTCATCAATTTATCATTTGCTGACTGCACTTGTCCAAAGAACTCTTCCCTTTTCTAATCTCCTATAGAATGATGTCTATACTAACTTAGGACTATTATAGACTGCCTCATGCTGTTACTTATATATATATGTTCTAACCCCTCAATTAGATGTAAACTCCCTGAGGTCAAGGAATAGATCTTATACCCTTTGGCATACATAGTTGGTATAATTGTCTTTTATGTAGCAGGTACTCAATAAAGCATATGAACATAGAATCTTAGACTGAGAAAGAACCTCAAAAGCCACCTAGTTTACCCCACAGTAGAACAGGAATCCCCTCTGCAATCCCCTCTAACAAACTGTCATGCAGCTTCCTCATGAAGAACCCTACCAAAGGGGAACCCATTACCTCCAAAGGCAGACCATTTCATTTTGAGATAGTTATTGTTTGAAAGTTTTACCTTGTATTGACCTAGAAACTCCCTACTTGTAATTTCTAACCACTGGGCCTAGTTCTTCCTTCTCAGACAAAGAAAAGTTGCATTAATTCATCTTCCATGTAAGATTTCTTCAAATATTTAAACATACTTATACCCCAACCTGAAGTTTTCTCTTCTCCAGATCAAATATCCTTAACTCTCACCCATCCTCATTTGGCAGAATTCCAAGCACTTCTTGTTATCCTGACCGAACTCCTGGGGACAAGTCCCAGCTGGTTATTCCCCTTCTTAAGCTGTATTTTCCATAAATAAGCATGACAACCCCAGTGTAGTAAAAGGCAGAGTGACCCAGGATGACCTCCCTTTTTTAGACACTGTGCTTCTATGAACAATCTATCCTATATCCAAGCCCCGAACCCCTCCAAATATCTTTTTTAAAAAATAGCTCTAACCTACATCCAGTTTTTAGCTACCATGTCTCACTGTTGCCTAATATTGAGCTTGCAGTCTATTAAAACCCTTAATTCTGCTTCATATGAATTGTTCTCTATGAACAACTTTTGCATCCTGAACTTGGGTTGTTGATTTGTTTTAATTCAAGTATATAACTTTTTGTCTATCCTTATAAAATTTTCCATAGAATGATAGATAAAGGGTTGAAATGGACTTTAGAAGTCATGTAGGTCAACCACCTCAGCAGAAACCATAGGAAGTATTTAAATATGGAAAACCATGGAAGAGGAAACTGAGGCTCAGGTAAGTTAAATGACTTATTAAAAACCACATTGGTAGTGTATAGCAAAGCAGAGATTTGAACAAAGTCACTCTGACTACAGAGTCAATTCCCTTTTCTCTATACTAGTAATCATATTAGGCTTAGCCCATTATTCCAGCAATTGAAGACCTGGGATGCCTGTTTGGTTACCCCTTCTAAATTTTATGTCATAACTGAGCATATTATCTATGCCTTTCACCCAAAATTGCAAAATTTTTTGTGAGTTCATGGTGAATGTGACTTTCCACATCCTTTTACTTGCTGTTGTCTACTGCATCTCTGTTCAATGAGACTTGAAGACCTTGATACTCCAAGACAATGCAGTATGGTGGTGAGAGTACTATGCTGGGAGATTTGGACACTAATCCTGATTCTATGATTTACTAGCCATGAAACACTGAGTCTTCTCTAGACAGGATGTGCTGCTAATGTTTAACAACCAGTTCCACCCCCCAAAAAAATGTACACTTGACACACTGCATTTTTCACCAGGATTCTCACTTTGGACACCTTTCTAAAATCCTGCATCTCTCAACCTCAGGTAGAGACATCAAGCTTTTTGAACCTTCCTCAATACTAACTTTACCCCCCACACCCTGAAGTTAGAAAGCTGGTCTACTCCAACAATAACTATCCATTCTCCTTCCTCTACAGTGAACACCTTCTCTCAGTCGCCTTTCTCAGAGTCTACTTCATGCCTTCTCTGCCTCATCACATTCCAAAACACAACCAAAGATGGATTTATAAGGGAAAGTGCAATATATAAATTCAGAATAGGATGAGGTAAATAAAAGTACATACAAAGAAATATTTGTGGTCCCAGATTAAGTGACCCTAAGGTTATTTAATTATTTGATCTTACAGTCCTCCAGTTAGGTGACACAGCACCAGACCTGGTGTTGGGAAGACTTCCTGAGTTCAAATCTGGTCACAGATGCTTATTAGCTGTATGACCCTAGGCAAGTCACTTACCCTGTTTGCCTCAGTTTCCTCATCTGTAAAATGAACTAGAGAAGGAAATGACAAGTATCTTTGCCAAGAAAACCCCAAAATGGGGTCACAAAGAGTCAGACATGACTGAATACGACTGAGCAGCAACAATAGTCCTCTAAGTCAAAGCTGGCCAACCTGATTCTCCCTTAGTTCGAACTGCCCAATGCTCTTGTGGATCCAGACCAGAATGTCATCTTTTTCATTTGGTATTTACCCATGCAGGACTCTCTTGACAAGTTTTGTTGGTCCATTGTTTCAATCCCTTGTTTAACTCACAGCCAGTTGGGAAGCCTCTTGTACATATTAAAAGCTTGAAGTACTCTAATCATAATGTTATGAAACACTTGCCTAACTTGATTTTCATCTTCACTTTCCCCAATGAAGAATCAAGGAAATCCAACCAATAGGATAGTACCTATCACCTCTAAATCAGAAATAATTCAAGCTGACACAAAGGTTACCCATAAACCTTACAAAAGAGGAGCCTATCCTTTACATGCTAGGTATAAAGACCATTTATGCTTTGTCAAATACAAAACGTCCTCCTTAGCTGAGGGCCTCAGTGCTATGTAAACACAACCAAAGAACTTCAAAATCTCCAGAGGGAAGGAGGTGTTATCACTAGTTTTCATTTGAGTTTTAATTACTGTATGTCTGGCTATAGATTCATAAATACACATTAACAGCTCCAAAAGAAAGGGCAGCCAGAGCATAGAAAAATGTATCAGGGTACAGCCCATGCATTGCTTTGAGCAAGTCACAATATAAAGCTGTCAAGCAGATAACCCAACCAGATTAATAATATCAAAAGAGAAAGCAGCATTGCTTCTATCTCCCTACCACACTGATTCCTGCCCATACTGTTTGGTGGAGATAGCTTTCAGGTTTTTTTCCTCATGAAACCTTAGAAAAGTCTCCTTAACCAGGTGACTCAGTAGATGAATGAGGGGACAGTTGGCATGGGGTCTTCAGTGCAGAAAATGCCATTTGTACACTAAAGTAAGTGCCAAACTGCATTTCTGCAGCCAGTGCTGACTGCCTTTTGGCACAGAGGGCAATGATGGCGAGATGCCCTCTATCCACAGAACTAATATTTCTGAATAGAAGGCTCAAGATTTTATGTTTTGTTTTAAGTTTTGTTTTGTTTTGTTTTTCCCCCAAGTCAACAAAGATTTGTTAAGTGCCTACTATATGCCAGGAACTGTGTTAACACCCTTGTAATTTTGTAATGTTTTATTGATGTCTTTGTTTTTGTAAACAGCAATCATTTCCCTATGATACTGCAGCCCCCATTCCCCATGGAACCCTCTCTTATAACAAAGAAAAACTGTTAAACCAAACCAATCCACAGAGGGACCTTGTCTGTCAATGAATGTAATAGTCTGCCCTCATGGTCCCTCACCTCTATCTCAAGGAAAGTGTTTTTCATGATTTGTTTCCCAACATAGATTGGTCACTGCATTTAATCTAAGTTCAACTGCCCTTGAACGATATTTTACACTATTTTCAATATGAAAAATATTCACATAGTTCATTTTTCTTTGACCTATATTACTCCATACAAACTTTACTGTATTTTTCAGAATTCTTCATGCTGTAATGACATTCCATGACATTCATATACCACAATTTTCTGGCCACTTCCCAGTCAATGCACACCTGCTTTGTTTTCAGTTTTTTGCTATTATTTACATATTCAATATATAGAGAGGCTGTCCTTGATCTCCTTGAAGGCAAAGTACTTGGATTGCTGGGTTAGAGGGTCTGAACCATTTCATCATTTTTCTCACATAATTACAAATTGTTTTCCAGAACCATCACCCTGTCACATTATTTTACACATAACACTGGCCTTACAATCTGTGGACATGGCAGCTGACTGTGACTTGATTAGAGTAAGACCTCAAAGTTACCTTATAGATTATATAGTCTAAGGTCCTTACTCTCCATATGAGGAAACTGAAAGATAAACAGAAGCTGAGTGACATGCTCATGGTCACACAAACGCTGAATAGAACCAGCATCTGAACTCAGTTTTAGGTAGTCTTTAAGTTCCAATATCTATGATCCCAAGATTGTCTCCAAATCTAATTGCTTTCCACTAAATAAGGCTGATGTGAGTGGGACAATGACCTGTTTGAAAATGTCTCTGGCACCTGACTACATCGCAAAGAATTATCTCATTAAAGAATCATTCTCTGTGTTGAGAAATTAAATCTCCTGGAGTCAGTTAAAATGCCTGCAAAGAAGTAACCTACTCTCAGTTATTAAAGCCTTATTTTTCTTCCCAGAAATAGCATTTTTAATCAAATTGGCTAAAACATTAGTAGAAAATCTGATGTTGAAGGTAAGGTAAGCTGCATTCATTTCAACTAACATAGCAGAGAGAGTTTAACACTAATGATTTTGAAATGGTTTCAATTGTAAACATATCGGAATAGGGAATTATAAAAAGAGCTTGTTTAGGAACAACACTTTCAAGTGAAAGATAAACTGAGACTGCTAGACTGTTAATCTTACTGATTTTGTTAAAGAACTTGCAGTCTTTTTTGGAAATCTGGTGAACACCTAGGCTGCAGAGTAGATAAAGCACTGGTCTGGAGTCAGGAAGAACTGAGTTCAAATTCAGCTTCAGACACGTACTAAAGCAGTCTGACTCTAGGCAAGGCACTTCAGCTCTATTGCCTCAGTTTCCTCAACTGTAAAGAGTTTACCAAAGTTGTTGTGAGGATCAAATAATATTTATAAAGCATTTAACCCAGTGTATGACACATTGTAGGTGCTTAATAATTGGTCCTTTCCTTCAAAGAAATGAGCCATGGTACAGGTGAGTTTTAGCAGGGAAGAGAAAGAGGCCAAGGCACAAAACATAGATTGTACTATTTTATTACAGTGAAATGTATATGTCCTTTATTTCATTCTGAGGTCGCGGTAGAGTGCTATATTGTGCTATCCCAAGTAGCTGGAGGGCAACAGGAAGGAATCCAAAGTTAGGCAGGAGGATACAGGAAGAGGACCTTGTTCTATTTGGTTAATTCACCTAGAGTTGGCTTTTATTGGCCTAGGCCAGAGGTGTGCTGGAACCATCTCAGACTGCCTATTGTTGAATATTCACTGTGGGCATTTGCACCTTGAAAATTGGTAAACACTATAAAGCAAGACTTAATAAAATTTTGTTGATTGTCTAGACTTTAAAAAGTGATGAAGCAATGTTAATAATGCAGATTAAAAATAAAAAGGTGTCCAGTCTAAACTTTCCCCAACTGCCAAGCCAGTTGTTAAACATTTAACAGCACTTCCTTGCCTGATACTCACTGAGAATGAGCAGCATTTGTTTAAAAGTTTGGTAGGAGATTTAGATGCAAATAAGGAAGGAGAACAAAGGGAAACCAAGCTTCATTTTGCAGCTTTTATCATGCTCCCCTGCTTCTGTATGACTTGAAGCCAACACTCCCATCTCCTGTTCCCAACTTCTCTCCTCTTCCTTCTCCCTCCCTTCAGCTATCCCTCTGTTGGTTTACTCCAAAAGTTTAGTGCATATGTCCCCAAAGTAGGTGGTAGTAGCCTCGGGTGCAATTGGGGAGTATCGAATAAAAATAAGGGGGGGGGGCAGAGTCAAGATGGCGAAGTAAAAGCAGTGACTTGCTTGAGCTCTCCCCCAAACCCCTTAAAATACCTATAAAAATGGCTCTAAACAAATTATAAAGCAATAGAACCCACAAAAGGCCAGAGTGAAACAAATATACAGCTCAAGACAGTCTGGATGGTTGATCAGAAAGGTATATTGCACTGAGTGAGGAGAGGAGCACAGCGTGGGTGCGCAGGCAAGGCAGGTCTCAGTGAACCTGGAGCAGGCCTCAGAGGACTGAATTGCAGGCAGCTGTGCTGGTTTCCAGACTTCTCAACCCACAAACACCAAGGACAACTTAGAAGGTCAGTGGGAAAAGTCTGTGACTGTGGGAGAGAGAGGAGCATGGTCTCAGCCCCAGTCCCCAAGCTCAGCCCCAGGGCAGCAGTTGCTTCCTGAGATTCTGGATCACAGACTGAGGGGGAATCAAGTGACTGATCAGAGGGGGATTACAAGGATCTCTCTGCTGGTGCAGGATCCTCTTGCTTTGCCCATGATTGGATCTGGGTCACAGTTCTGGTTGGTGATCCTAGGGTGAGAAGGAGTGCTAGCGTGGTGGAG
>NW_020955066.1:204790-205531 GCF_900497805.2 Vombatus ursinus | reverse complement strand
GAGTTTAAAACTCAAATAATTGACTGGGATCATGAATAAACAAAGGTCCAAAAAAAGTCAGCCTATAGAATCTTTCTTTGGTAACAAAAAAGATCAAATCATACTACCAGAAGAAGACAACAAAGTCAAAGCTCCTACATCCAAAGCCTCCAAGAAAAATGTGAATCAGTCCCAGGCCATGGAAGAGCTCAAAAAGGAGTTTCAGAAACAAGTATGAGAAGTAGAGGAAAAACTGGGAAGAGAAATGAGAGTGATGTTAGAAAATCATGAAAAACAAGTCAATAGCTTGCTAAAGGAGACCCCAAAAAATACTGAAGAAAATAACACCTAAAAAAATAGCCTAACCCAAATGGCAAAGAAGTCCAGAAAGCCAATGAGGAGAAGAATTCCCTAAAAATCAAAATTGGCCAAATGGAAAGGGAAGTCCAAAAGCTTACCGAAAAAAATACTTCCTTAAAAATTAAAATGGAACAATTGGAAGCTAGTGACTTTATGAGAAATCAAGACACTGGGGCAGCTAGGTGGTACAGTGGATAGAGCACCGGCCCTAGACTCAGAAAGACCCGAGTTCAAATCTGGCCTCAGATAAATAACACTTACTAGCTGTGTGACCCTAGGCAAGTCACTTAAACCCATTGCCTAGCACCCCAAACAATGAGAAATCAAGATACTGTAAAAGTAATCCAAAAGAATGAAAAAATAGAAAACAATGTGAAATATCTCATGGGAAAAACAACTGAC
>NW_020955066.1:204436-204780 GCF_900497805.2 Vombatus ursinus | reverse complement strand
AAATACAAGACTCAAGTGAAACATGAAGAGGTAAACAGGAAAGTGAAACCATAAGAGACTTATTAAGGTTGAACTGTTTACATTCCTGTAGGGAAAGATGATATTTGAAGCTCATGAGACCTTTGTCAGTATTAGGGTAGTTGGGGAAGAAAATTATATGTATGTATAGATAGATAGATAAAGGGCACAGGGTGAGTTGAAGATGAAGGGGCAATATCTGGAGAATAAAATTAAGGGGTTAGAGAGGATTATACTGGGAG
This sequence comes from Vombatus ursinus, assembly GCF_900497805.2. Lineage (NCBI taxonomy): Eukaryota > Metazoa > Chordata > Mammalia > Diprotodontia > Vombatidae > Vombatus > Vombatus ursinus. The sequence goes on along the minus strand of NW_020955066.1, from coordinate 204,520 downwards.
AAGGAGATAAGGAGAGGTACAATGGGGTAAACTATCTCACATGAAACAGACAAGAAAAGGCTTTTACAATGGAGGGGAAGTAGA
>NW_020955066.1:194997-204304 GCF_900497805.2 Vombatus ursinus | reverse complement strand
GGGGGAGGGGGTAATCAGAAGCAAACATTTCTGAGGAGGGACAGGGTCAAAAGAGAGAATAAAATAAATGGGGGTGGGATAGGATGAAGGGAAATGTACTTAGTTTTTCACAACATGACTACTATGGAAGTGTTTTGCATGACTACACATGTATAACCTGTATTGAGTTGCTTGTCTTCTCAATGAGGGTGGGTGGGGAGGGAGGGAGGGAGAAAATTTGGAACCCAAAGTTTTAAAACCAAATGTTAAAAAAATTGTTTTCACATGCAACTGGGAAATAAGAAATACAGGAAATGGGGTATAGAAATCTATCCTGCCCTACACGAAAATAGAAGGGGAAGGGGATAAGATGGGGGGAGAGATAGAAGGGAGGGAAGATTAGGGGAAGGGGTATACAGAATGCATGCCATCTTGGGGTGGGGGAGAAATGAGATGGGGAGAAAATTTGAACTCAAAATCTTATGGAAGTGAATGTTGAAAATTAAAAATAAATTTTTAGAGAAAGAAAAAAATAAGGGGAGTGGAAGCATAAGGAAAGATGAGAAGAAAAGAAAATTTTGAAAAACCATTTGTACATGTTTAATCTGTTGTATAGCAGAGTTTGTCATACTGATTACATAATTTTTCAAATAAACACACAGAATGCAAGTTATAACCAATCAAGTCCCCCAAATGTTCTTAACAAGCAAGTGTTGGCAGGCAATTGTCATACATTGTCTGGGAGTTCAGCATGCATCAGCAGGAATAAATGCATGTAATGATTTGTTTATAATATGATACTAAGTGGTTACATGCTGCAATATTTCATCATCAAAATTTCAATGCAGGAAAAATCCATGAATTTACAAAAAAATATTAAATTTAGGATGTGTCATTTTTAAAAAATATTCTACATTTTTTGAAATGATGCAAATTTCTTAAAGACTTAAAGAAAGTAGATTTCCAGGGGGATGCTAGGTAATTTTTTAAAGGGGGTGGTAGGCCAAATAAGCTTGGGAAACTCTAGTTTAGTGCAAGCTGGGTGGCCCATGTATTGTGGTTCATCCTTCATTCTCAGAGGACCATGACATAAGAAGATGATGTTATGACTTGTAAGTGAATTGGATTTAAATGAGGGAGGACTGTGCAAAGTCACCAGCCTCACTTCCTCTCTAGAGCCTGGTCCACATAAGGCATGAGGTGGAGAGAAAAAAGGATATGCCACTTCCTTTTATCCCTCATTTAAAGTATTGACTAGGAATACATGTATGTTAAGTCCATTTAAGTTGTTTTTCTATCCACATCTGGATGTTAAACCACAGAGAAATAATAGTTTAGATAAGTGTGTATGTTACCTAACATGTGTTATAGGGGAAAAGTTTTCAGTGTTTATTTCAACTGCTATATCAGGCAGAGAAAGGAAATATTGATAATAATCACTCCTCAGATAGATATTGATTACTTTTCTTAGAATTACATAAATTAATTCCTTTCTTTGCAATTATATTCATAGATCTCTTCTGAATTTTATTATTATTCTCACTTTGGTATTTGGAATCTTCTGGGCATTGCCTCTGTTTTCACGAATATCAATTTGCATTAATAGTTCTGATTCCATGAATATCTCAGCTGCACTCAGCTGATTGAAGTCTGGCATTATTTATGGGACAAGTATCAGAAGACATAATCATATATATTTTGCTACTCATATTTCCATTCCAAATGTAGAGACCAATAAAATAATAAAGCCATGCCTTGTTTTATTGTGCTTCACTTTATTGTGCTTCACAGATATTGCATTTTTTATAAATTGAAGGTTTTGTGGCAACCGTGTGTCAAGCAAGCTTATTGGTGCCATTTTTCCAATAACATGTGTTCACATCATGTCTCTGTGTCATATTTTGGTAATTCTCACAATATTTCAAACATTTTCATTATTACTATATCTATTGTGGTGATCTGTGATCACTGAACTTTGATGTTATTACTGTAATTGTTCTCGGCTGCCAAAAACCATGCCCATGAAAGATGGTAAATTTAATCAATAATTGCTGTGTGTTCTGACTGTTCCATTGACTGTCTATTCCCCATCTCTCTCCCTCTCCGTTTTTGGTCTGTCTACTCCCTGGGACAATATTGAACAACAGTATTGAAATTAGGCCAATTAATAACCCTACAATGGCCTCTAACTGTTCAAGTGAAAGGAAAGGTCAACTGATGTGAAAAACTTTGCTTTTGTCTTATTTTAAGAAATTGCTTCCGTGCCCCAACCTTCAGTAACCACCACCCTCATCAGACAGCATCCATCAACATTGAGGCAAGACACTCTACCAACAAAAAGATTATGACTCGCTGCAGGCTCAGATGATGGTTAGCTTTTTTTAGCAACAAAGTATTTTTTAATTACAGGATGTACATTGTTTTTTAAACAACACTATTGTACACTTAATAGACTACAGTCTAATGTAAATGTAACTTTTATATGCACTAGAAGACAAAAAAAAATGCATGTGACTCACTTTATGACTATATCTGCTTTATTGTGGTGGTCTGGAAGCAAACTCACAATATCTCTGAGGTACTAGAAAACAAGATATCCATACATTTACATGCTGATTTTTAAGTTAGTAAAATGTTTTCACTTCTATTATTGCATTTGACTCTCATGATACCTTTATGAAGTAGGTAAGGCAGATAATATTATCCCAATTTTGCTGACTCAGTTTCTTAATATGTAAAATAGAAAGAGTCATATATACTATCTATTTTATACAGAAAGGGTCAAACAAGTTATAATTACCTAAAGCAATTTGTAGCCAAAGTACTATATAAATGTAAGCTATGATTATCATCATACTCATGTACGTCTATGTATCTATACATGTCTATAAATTCTCTGACATCTGGATCCCCTTGAACATGTTTTTTAATCTCTCTGGGTCTCAGTTTTCTCATCTGTAAAGGCCTCAAATCTGAGATCTAAGAAAATGGATAAAGACATAGAAAAAGTTTAAAGTGTTAAGGCAGTAAGCTAAAGCATATGTACATAAGTACATATGAATGTACTCATTTTTTCAGTAATTTAAAACAAAAATTCCATCTACAATTTGTTCCCCTTCACTAAAATCTAAACCTCCCTCCTAGACAACTTTTGTGACGTGGAGGAATAATTCTGATAGTGGAGGAATAATTCAAGTTACTTTTTCTTCCTCACTTAAGCCCTGACCTATTTACTTGAAAGGTAGGGTTTTTTTTAAATTTGTGGGCTGATAATTTTTTGCTTAATGTCCTTTTGCAAAGATGTGGTAAAATTCATCTTCTAAAACAAAAAGGGAGCTAAGTCAAAATAATAGCTTAATTCCATATGACCTCAAAGTCAACATTTAAGAGAGGGAGAATAAACAGCTGTCAAATCAACTGTGTATATGCAAAACAACTTGTTCTATTGCATTTTTTCAGATTTCACCCAATTGTTCAATGTCCCAGATGCAGTCTAACTTTACCTTTGGCTATAACTAAAGCACCACCTAAAAAGCAATTCATTGGTACCCCCTTCTGAGAAACAGGATGAAGAGATAGAATGACCAGTGGCTGAGTTAAAGGATGACCATATGGTACATAGGAAAAAACACTGGAGAAGACTCATGGCAATGTAACTGAGTAAAAAATTGTGTTTAAGCTCAATTCTCCCTTATTACCTCAAAACAGCAAGAAGTATGTCAAATAAAGTAATAGAACAACAACAAATTGGTTGGTTGTTGTCCTTCATTCTTGAAAAGGACCAAAATGACATCACTATGTTGAAGTCAAGGCACAGTGTGTCCAACTGTAGTTGATCAGACCAATATGAGCTCAGAAGGCTCTACCACAGGGCAGGCACAAGCAGTGCATATGAACATTTGGACTGGGTATGTCTCTAAATCTGCACATCTCACATTTCTGTTGAGCTACTTCAATTCTGCTTCACTCATAGAGCACAACACCTTCTTTGATGAGGGCATGCCATGCCCTTGTTAGTGTCTTCCACAATCAATACCAAAATTCTTCAGAGAGAACTTGAGAATGTCATTGTACCACCTCTTCTGACTTCCATGTAAGTGCTTGCCTTGTGTGAGTTTTCTACAAAATATTCTTTTAGTCAAGTCATCTAGTTTAACCTATACCTGAAAGTAATATCTATTAAGTGAGTATCCAGATTGCATGGTAACTTCTATAAGGGGGACTGTACTATATCCTAAAGCAGTCCATTCCACTTTTGGATACTCTAATTATTAAGAAGTTTTTCCTCACATTAAACTGTCTCTCTTCAACTTTTACCTGTTCTAGTTTTACTTTCCTGAGTCAATAAGAATAAACCTAATTTTCAAATGCCAAAACAACAGATATAAGGGAAAGGCAAGAAATCCTTCCAAGGAAATCCCTACAGATAGACTAAAGAAATGAGAAAGCAAAAGAATACAGAAAAAAAATAACATAATCAAGAAATGTTATAGGATAAAAGAATGTGGGAAGAAATATCCAGATGATGAAAATAGTTCTACAATAACTACAAGTTTATAACTACAAGAACTATTAACTACCAATGCCCCAGAAAGGAGAATAGAATAGCCACATGAAATCTCAAAGTGGCTGAAAAAAGAACAAATAACAAAACTGAGAGATAAGGAGAATTTAAATTCTTGATGAAAAACTTTAAAAAGGCATTGGTGGTTTAGAACATTAGTTAGTTTGAAGAAAGTATAGGAGAAGACAAAGGAAAATCAAATTACAAAAACAAAAAATGAAGATGAATTCATAATATTTGAGGAAATAATTTATCAGATGCAATCACCTAATTTTGTGCCAAATCTGGAAACAAATGGAATAAATATTGCTTTTAAATATAAAACACTCTTAAAAAAACAGTAGAGACTATAAATTACCCAGTCTTAGAAAGAAAACTTGAGCAAGCCATAAGTGAACTCCCTAAAAAATAAAATCTTCTTCTGGATGGATTTACAAGTGAATCTTAAACATTTAAATAACAAACAATTCCTGGAAATAGAGAAAAGAAGGTACTTTACCAAACTCTATTTGTGGGATTAATATGGACTCAAGTAAAATAAATAAAGCGGGAAATAAAAATATAGAACATTAGCACTAACGAATACTTATGTAAAATAACAGCAGAGAGACTTAAATAATATATATTTTTTAATTATTCAGTATGACCAGGTTAAAACTATATCAGGAATCAACCTTAGGAAATATAAATGTACTTAGTCATAATAATAAAAGTGGCATGTTTATAGCAATAGATGCAGAAAAACTGAAAAATACAATACTAATTGATAATAAAATGCTAAAAAAGTATGAAAATAAAAAGCTTTTCCTTGATATAATTAAAATCATATAAAATTAAAAATTTTTCATGAATCAATGCAGCAGGAATCATAAGAAAAGCTACCATTTTGGAAAATATTGATATTTAGTATCTTGAATGAAAATCTGACATCCAAAATTTACAACATATTAACACAAATTTATGAGATTAAGTCTTCTCTAATAAACAAGTGATCAAAGGATATTAAGTTTGCAAAAGAAGAAATACAAAGCTATCAACAATCATCTAAAAATTCAAAATCATTAACAATCTAAGAAACACAAAATAAAACAACTGTAAAATATCACCTTATACCTATCAAATTAACAAAGATGAGGAAAAAATGGGAAAACTCATTCTCAGAGACAGTCTCTGCTAGTTCAAAGCCAGTGAAGGTATGAATTGTTTCAACTTTTGTAGGAAAGAATTCGGAATTATGATTTTTAAAACATTACTGAATTGTTCATACCCTTTGACCTAAATATATATATATAGATAGATAGATAGATTCCTTTGTTGAGACTGTACCCCCAAGAACATTATTGACAGCAAAAAAAGAGCCATTTGTGCAAAAATGGTTGTTAAGTGGTATTACGTATGATAATAAAAACTGGAGGCAAAACATGTGCCCAAAAAATAAGGAATGGCTAAATAGGTTATGGTAAATGAACATAATGGGATGTTAGTGAATTATAAAGAATGATTAGCATGAAAAATTCAGAGAAACATTACCAGAGTAGTGATCTTGGAATCACTTGACTCGAGTTCAAATTCCAGTTCATACTTTTAATCCCTGTATGACTTAGATGAAGTCTTTTAATTTCTCTGAGCCTCCATTGTATTTTAAAGCAGAAGAGTTGGCTTAGATGACCTCTAAAGCCTTGCCAAGCTCTATGATCTATGTATCTAATATGCATGATATGTATGTATCTAGTATTTATCTAGTATGTACAATATCTATGTGTCTAGTATGTGCTGTTTATCTAGTATCTATAATATTGATGTATATGGTGTCAATGATACACAGATTTATATGAAGTGATGCAGGAATTAAAAACAGTCAAAAAACACAGTGAATACAAAAATATAAATAAAGTGATCATGGAAAAACAAATAAACTTATGGTAAATTTCAAGGGGTCAATATAGTAACCTACAATTTACATCCTTTCTGTTGGCAACTGGGAAATTCATTGCAGGGAAAGAACTCTGGAGGAAGGGAGAGGTTAGAGATTATTTGAGTGCTTCTAAGGAAGTGTTGTTATGCCAGAATAAAATGTAATAACAATGCCAAGAGATAATTAGAATTCATGAAGAATATTTTCAAATTTCTAAAATCATTTTCACTCATTATAATATCCCATTATGATCCTCAATTTACAAATTACTTCAACAATGATAGATGTTAAACGTTAAATAAAAAATATTATTTGAATAGCTATTTTGCCTAGGAATTTGAATATCAGAATTTTCTTGGCGGCTATTAAAGCACCATGCTTTATTTCCTTAATAAAGTTTGACTCTGTCATAGATTGCATGTCTTAGTTACTATCTCTTAAGTTATGTCAGCTTAAATACACAATTTTGTCAATAGAATCATACATAATTCATTTTATATTTTACAGAGCATTCTCCTTGGAGAACTACTGAAAAGGCACACTTTAACTGACTGGTGGGTATCTCATTACTTCCGGAGATGTATCATTTCTCTTTTCAGGATCTATATGCAACACCCCATGTGACCTTCTTTATCACGAAGTAGGTTGAATGCTAACATATAAGTCAAAGGAGTCACTACAGTGTAGTCAGTAAGACAAGCATTAGACTAAATCTAAATGTTGAGGCTTTAGTCTTGATTCTACCACTGACTAGATATAGGACCTTGAACAAATAACTTAATCTCTCTCCACCTCAGTTCTCTTAGCTATTAAAAAAAAAAGATATGATTGGATGATCTCTAAAGGGCCTTCCAACTCTTACATTCTATGAATCAGACAATTCATGGTCACAGTACTAAGCCACTAGTTGGCAAATTGCATATAGGGATATATACAGTTTCACTATTTGCAGTTCTTAAAGTAAGAAGGAGGTAAGGGAGTATGATAATTCAAGTGTCACTACAGGGCTAAATAAGAAAGAAAAATGGTTTAAATATCACAGCACTTAGATGATAATAATAACAATAATAGTTAAGTAATTGTATAGATTTTAAAAACACTATACATATTTAATTGCAAAATAGTAATTTCTTTATTTTTCTCACTTTTTACTTTTGAAATTTTAACTGATATTTTAGTTTTTATATTTTGATATATTTATTTATATATTGATATTTTTGGTTTATATATTTATATATTGATATTTTGGGGTTTTTTATTTCCAAATATACTCTCCATATCCAGTAAGCTAAACTATATCTTGTGTGTATGTGTGTGCATGTCTGTGATTGTGCAAGTGTGTGTGTGTATGTATGTGTGTGTGTGTGTGTGAGAGAGAAACAGAGACAGAGAGACAGACAGAAATTCAGCAAAACTTACCAACATATCAGCCAAATCTAACAATATACACAATGCTCTACACCTATAATCTTCTACCTCTGCAAAGAAGAGATGAGGAAAATTCATTTTCTTATTCTTTCTGTAGGAATGACACTTTAAAGTTTTCTAAATAACTTCATATCTATCATCTCCTTTTATCTTTATACAGCACAGAGGCACTGCTTAGCTGAGACTCCCTGACTTGAATTACTCCTCTTATATCCAGCCATTTTGGTTTGCTTCGGATTCATTCATGGGGAGGCCTGACCTCTAATTAGGGGGAGTAATTCTCACATTCATTGGTTCATCAAACCCCTAACACCAGCTCCATGTGATAGTTCCATTATCATCTGTTGTTGCCTTCAAGCCTGTGCCAAAAGAATGAGTATTCATGATTTCATTGTCTATCCATCCCATCATGTCATTCATTCATCTTACTTGTTATAGCTATATAACATACCTGAGGTCATTTTATCAGGGTCTTACCATGTCCAAGCCCTGCTTTCCAGGGCAGTGCCCCTATATATAGTAGTTAGCAGTGAAATACAAGTTCCTTGATGACAGAGAATGTTTTTCATTTTAATTTTGTATTCCCAGGGCTTGAGAGGTAGAATGGGCATGGGGAAAGCAGCTGACTTTGACATCAGAAAGATCTGAGTTCAAACCCCACCTCTGATACATAATGTCTGGATGAATCTGGGGGAAAGTCATTTGATGTCTCAGTACCTCTCAGCCAACTCTCTGAGACCTAGAAGGTACAAAGAAGAGACTGATCTGCATTGATTCAGTTCTTTATAACAACAAACTCAAAGACTTAGTTTTTAAAAATCCCCAGTGCCTAGTACAGCATATAGTAGAAGGTTAATAAATGTTTGTTTGGTTGAGCTAGATTACATAAAGGTAAAATTTGCCTATTCTGTCAAAGATGACAATTTGAGTTGAGGGGAAGTTCTGGAATATGGCAATCAGGCCAATTGCTAAATGCAATTGAAACTGAAGGAGCACTTAGCAGAGTCTCACAAAGTATAAATCCTTAATAAGTTAGGAAACTGGAGGGCTGGACCAGACCCAAGAGGATATCTCTTTCCTAAACCCTTTCCTAAAGCATGAATTCTTCTAAAACATCATTTACAAATAATTACCCAGCCTTTTCCTTCATATCTCCTTTTGCAGAAAATTCCCCAATTCCCAGGATAACCCATCCCCATTTGTGGGACATCATTTATTTTTACATTTTTTGTCGTTATTGTTGTTCAATCATTTCAGTTGTGTCTGACTCTTCGTAACCCCATTTGGGGTTTCCTTGGCAGAGGTACTGGAGAATGGTANTTTTTACATTTTTTGTCGTTATTGTTGTTCAATCATTTCAGTTGTGTCTGACTCTTCGTAAACCCATTTGGGGTTTCCTTGGCAGAGGTACTGGAGGGGTT
>NW_020955066.1:180900-194965 GCF_900497805.2 Vombatus ursinus | reverse complement strand
CACCATTTCCTTCTCCAACTCATCTTACACACGAGGAACTGAGGCAAATAGGGTTAAGTGACATGCACAGGGCCCCACAGCTATTAAGTGTCTAAGGCCAGATTTAAACTCAGGAAGATAAGACTTCCTGATTTCAGGTCCAGAACTCTATCCACTGCACCCACCTAGCTGTCTTTATGTTGAGCCAAAGTCTGACATCCATTATTCCACATTTTACCCTGTGGAGGTACACAAAGTAAATCTGGCACAGTGGATAGGGCACCGGCTTTGGAGTCAGGAAGCCTTGGATTCAAATCCTACCTCAGATACTTTCTAACTATTTGCCCCTTAGCAAAGGCCTTAACTTTTCTGTGCCTTATTTTTCTGACCTGAAAAATTAGGGAGTTGGGCTCTATGGCCTCTAAACTTCCTTCAAGCTTTAAATCTAAGGTCCTATGATCTTTTACCAGAAATATTTATCGATTCAGAGGCAGTATGCTCTAGTGAAAAGAACAATGGACTGTTTGGCAGGAGATTGGGGTTTTGAGTCCTGGCCCTTATATTTACTAACTGTAAGACCATCAGCAAATCATTTAACCTCTCTGAACTTCAGTTTCCTTAGCAATAAAACAAAAATAATAATTGCTGCACTAACTACCTCATAGAACTGTTGTGACGAAAGAGATTTGTGAAGCTGAAAGTTACCAGGCTAGCATAAACATCAGGAACAAAACATGTGTGGTCTGAGACAAATTTCATTCTCTCCTTGTCCAACACTATGGTAAAAGAATGCAGAAATGCAAACCTCAGCATGTGTCCATCTATGGGGTCATGGCTGGTGTTCAATATGGAGAGGTTTGTCAATAAATGCACATCTCCCTATAGAATTCAAAGTACCCTCCTGTTGCCACTGTGTTTTTGACTTTATCCACATGCCTTAATGAGGACATGTACTAATAGATGAATGATCTTTGTTTGAATGTGAGATATGTGTGTTCCATATGAGACCTAAGTAACTTATCCAAAGTCACTCACATTACATCAGAAGTGGGATATGAACCCATGTCTTCTGACTTCAGAACCCATCTACACCATGTTGTCTCCCATTTCCAAATGATTTCTTTTATTTTGTCAACCAGCTGGCTTCAGAAGACCTTGTGTCTTCTTTTAAGTTCTTTTCATACATTGGGATTTCAGCTTTCCAAATTGTACAGAAAATAAATCCTATATACCTGCTGAAATTATTTGATTTCCAGCTCCAGAACTTCCACTGTTTCTCTTATGCTTTGGAGGGCAAGATGCTGAAAGGACTATTTTCTTTCCTTCATTTGAATGCTCTAGGGAGGAAAAAAAAGGTTGATAGAATACTATTGGTTTCCCAATTGAAGGCAGGAAAGTAAATCCAACAACCCTCTCATAATAAATGAAGATGTTGTTGTAGGATTTCAGTTCAGCAAAATCATTTCTCAGGCATTTAGATCACTGCTGACCTGTTTATTCAAATATAGGCAGTCCCCAACTTAGGCACACCCTTTACATACCTTAGAAGGCAAATAGACCCAGGTTCCCCCTTCCATTCCCACTGCTGCTGACTGAGATACATCTCTCTTCTCTCTTTCCCTTCTCTCAGCCACCATGCAGCATGAACCCCCCTCCTAATTCCATCCCCATTTCTTAAAGTGCTTTGTAAACTTTTAAATATTATACAAATATCAATTTTAATTTTTATTATAGGCTGTTAATAATATGGTCTGCAGTAGCAGGACTCTCTGTCAGTAAGGAAGAAGAAAGACAAGATATGATAACATGTACCTCTTTGCCTCCTTTACAAAGGTGAGGGTATAACTGTGGAACACTACATATGTTCTCAGGTTGATGTGTAGCTCAATTTTGCTTAACTACTTATATTCTTTTTTAAAATTATTATTGTAGCAAATATGTATATAGCACTTTAAGGTTTGCAAAGTACTTTATCTATCTCATTTGATCCTTACATGACCCTCTGAGATAGATCCTATCCCCATTTTACAGATGAGAAAACTGTAAATGGCGTGCTCAGGGTCACCCAGCAAGTAAGGATCTGAAGCAGGATTGGAACTGAGGTCTTCCTGACTCTGAGGCCAGGACTCTAGCCATTGTACCACCTAGCAATCTTTTTTTATTCTTAGCTAAGTGGTGGCTCTCTGAGGATGGGAAACAGAAGAGATCTGCTTGGAAATGAATGTGATATAAAAACAAGATTTCAATAATAATTTTAAAAATAAACTAAAAAAACACATATTCTTGGCTTATCACTACCATTGTTATGAGACTAGGTATGTGCATTTTGCTCACACAATGACTTCACTCTAAAATATTGCGATATCTTAAATTTCTCTCTTCCAACTCCTTTTCTCTTTTTTCTCCAGCTACCAATATTTTATTAATTTTTTTATATTTGATTAATAAACATTCTCTCTCATCCCCACTTCCCCTCATTGAAAAAGGAAAAAAAAATACCTAAAACAAATATGCATACTCAAGTATAACAAATTCCTTCCACTTTTTACTCTGTATTGAGTTATATAGAAAATGTTGACAGGATTCAGTTCTTAAGAGTCTTATGAATAACTCAGTGGGTTGACTATCTCTGGCACTGAAAACACAGATTTTGTTGCAAAGTACCCATCACTGACTTAGAACTGCAAGAAGTAAAGGACAGCCATATATTATGCTCAAGAAAGCTCCTTCAATAAATTTTTCATCTTTAAAAAAAAACAGTCCTCAACCTCTCATTAATAAATGGTAGCTGCTACTTAGTGATGGTTAGATAAAAGTCCCACAGCTCTAATTCTTTCAATGGCATTTGCAATCATTGTAAACAAAATATCAGCAAAAGGTCAAACCTGTACCTGCTTTCCCCTGTGCCAATTTACCAAAATAAACATTTACTGATCTGGTCATTAGACTCTAAACCATCGAACTGAAAACTGATTTTGTTTGAATGGAGATTGACAGGAGAATGAAGAAAAGAAATTCTCACATGCCAAGCATCCAAAGTAGGACTGATTATACCCTTGCTTACCCAAAATTGTGAAAGATGTTCTTTCTCCTTCAAGAAAAAAAGTCTGCTTTTAAAAATACATATACAATGTCAACAGTGCATGGCAAACAGTAAACTTGGGAATTGTATTTCTCCACATATTCTGTAAATATTTTTAAAAGAAAAGAATTTTAAAGCCCCCTCTCAGTAAACCTCAAAGCCAGAAGACAGGAATTATTAAGTGTGTCCCAAAAAGTCTTAGTACCGTTTCGGTACTAAGACTTTTTGGGACACACTGTATTAATGCTGAGGTTGAAGCAAAAAGCCTAGGCCTATGTTTCATTTTTGGCATTTGACAAATGTCACTTTGAAAACAATTTTTCTCTCTGAACTGTCAACTTGACAGTTATCATACCCCAAAGAGGCAAAACTAAAGTCAAGATTATTTTCTCAATTTGCACTAAGGAGGAGATGCAAATATGAAAAGAAAAAAACAAATAGAAGGTTTTCAGCTATGATCAAGCTGTGAAAGGGTAAAGCATTTAGCATAGTATAGGACAGGCAGCAATGATGTAGTAGGTAAAAGGTTAGGAAATTTGTCTTTCTAAGAGCTGAAATCTGCCTCTCTTCCCATTCTATGCCTCACTCATAGTTTTGTCCATCAAATCTAATAAAAGCAAGATTTAACTCTTCCATAATGAATCTTTTCAAATACTTTGTCAGCTAACATACCCACCCAAAGTGTTTTCTTCTCTATTCTAAACACCTGGGGTTTCTTCACCCAATGCTTGAATCAGATGATTTTGAGTTTTCTTGCCCTCCTCTAGATACACAGTAGCTTGTCAATGTACTTCCTCAAATATGATTCCTCAAACCGAGCATAGTACTCCAAATTTAACTTGAATAAACATCTATAACTTTATCCGTAACTTCCCTCATTCTGGACATTATACTTGAGTTAATGGAACCTAATATCACACCAGCTTCCTCAGAGTCCTATTCTGATAACTCATCATGGCATAGAGTTGACTTTGGATTTTCTAGGGCTAAGAAGGCAGAAAACAAGTTCTGTCTAGTTCTTCCATTCTGGAAATGCTTCAAATACTTTTTTGGCAATATACTATATCATTTTCCCAAGGACCAACGTAGCTAGATATGGAAAAGCTTATTATCTGAAGGCTAGCTATTTAGAAGGCTAAGCCATTTGGCAATGAATCATTTTCATATGGCAAGCCATGAAACAAAGAATAGTACAAAACGGCCTTCACTCAGGGTGGTCCCCTTCAGCTTCTATAGTAATGGTGGCAAAGGGGCAGGAAAGAAAAAAAGTGAGTATTAAGAATTATCCCATTTTTAGACCATCAATAAACTGTAACTTGGCTGTTCCATTCCTGTCCAAAGATCAATGAGTGTATATAGTAAGTACTAGAGAAAATGAATCATATCTATCTTGGTATTCTCATTATAAATGAAGCAAGAAGACATAAGAAAGTTATAACTAAGTAAAAGGATGACTCACAAATTCTTACAGAGACAAATAAATGAGGGAGTGTGATTGGTTATATCATGTAGCCAAAAGTAACAATTAATACCAATCCATGGGATGCTTGTTCATCTTGTATTGTAGTGCTGGAGATAAGTATTAAAAAAAAAAAAGACCACCATGAAAATAATTGAACCTCATACATCTGTGCAGAGAAAGAAGCAATAGAGAAATTCTACAAAGAAATCAATTTTATACTCCAAATTAAATACATATTCATACACTTCAACACAAAGGCAGACAAAGTGAAGACAGTGAAAAATATGCTGCTGCCCTACCTGGTTTCAACTCCAAGGAACAAGATGCCCCTCTCAAGTTAAGCTCATCTCCTCTAACCTTACCACCACACTTCTAACTCAAGCTTTGACTGATACCATCTCCCTAAGCTTCCTTTACCCTCTTAATGAAGGATAGAGTACCATACTCCTCCTAATGACTTTTTTTAATAGAAGGCAGAAACTACATTTTTTAGTTCACCTCAATCTGCTGCTCAGCCTACTTCTAACTCCAAGGAATGAGAGGGCCCCATACCAGATACTCCCAGTCTCTCTCCCTCTATGCATTTCTGCCTCATTTTGTGTGTTTTCTCCCCACATTAGATTGTAAGCTCCTTGAGAGCAGGGACTGTCTTTTTCTTAATTGTATCCCTAGTGTTTAGCACAGCATCTGGCATATAGTAGTTGCTTAATAAATGTTTATTGGATCATTGGATGAGATGGAAAAAGGATTGAGAGAGTCTAAAGGCTTGTAGACTATGCAAAATCCTCACACCTAAAATCTCATGAATACTTTAGCCAAGAAAAGGATCTGAAAGTGTTAGACATGATGAACACCAAATAACCTTACTTAAAATGAAATAAATTGTGCTTTAACATATAAGAAATGACTCATTGCTGATTTGGGAGTCATTTCTAAACCCAGTTCTCTTCATTGGAAGAGTACTGACTTCTAAGAGCAAAGATCAAAATTAACATAAAATTAGAAGAATGAAAATTAAAAAATTTGTGGCATAAAATTAAAAATCAAACTTTTCTATTTGAATGAGTTATTGATGTTTTAAAATGGAATGTAGACAGAGGAAGGGACATTGAGAATCAACCCCTCAATGCCATTGCAATAGTGTCATTTCTAGCACAGACTTCCTCCAGCATTGATTACAATCATTTCATTAAAATATTTAACTAGTTAAAAATCTATTGCCATGACAAGGAAAGCAAAAGAACTTAAAACTGCCTTAATCAATGAACAGAATTTATTTGCCAAGTAGAGATATAGGGAAGCCAAAGGTAATACTGATTTTGAATATAAACTTTCCTATAAAATCTTACAGAGAAATGTAGTGGATGGTTATGAAGAGTATTGTCTCATAAAACTGAGAGAAGCAGTGAAGGACAACATCAGATTAAATAAAACTTGGTGAGAAACCAATCTAAGCAAAGTCATCCTAAGGGTATTTACAGATTAAATTGGAAGAGAGAGATAAAAGATGGAAAAGATCAGCAAAAATGTTTATAACAAACTTTCTATGCTCATGGAAAATTCAACCACTCTTGTACACTAACACCATAGTCCCAGATGTGCTTAAAGAAGAGGGAGAAAGGGCACTTAAAAGAATAAAGAGAGGAAAAGCATCTGAACTAGATCAAGTAGAAGACTGCTACGGAGGACACAATTGCAACAGAATCAGTTCTTAAGCTTCTGAAAAAAAGAAGATATCCCAAAAAATGTGGGGGAGGGGGGAAGAATCTGAGTGATAATACTATCAAAAAAAGTGAGTGAGAGATCATTAGTAACTACTAACCTGTATGCTTACTTTCACATATGCATGTATGTATATATGTATATATGCATTTTATAAGAATAATCTATATACACAACTTAGGTATATTCTTGATAAATCAAGGGTATTTGAAAGGAACAGGCTTTCACAGGCAATATTTCATAATAAACCACATCTTTGCTATACCACAATTAGCACCTCAAAAAGTAAAAAATAGAATATCCCACTGAACTTATTGCTTTTTGACTATACAATTGTATCTGATTTGTTAGATTAAAACATTGCCTTAAAAGTTTTCCTCTACAAGGTCTCTCCTATGTATATGCTAAAAATATACTAACAATAGAGATAAACTTGTTTAATTACCCTCAAATTACTAATATTATGTGGGGCATAAAACAGGGAAATATTCTCCTTACAGTGTTTGCCATTGTAATAGTGGAGATCCAGTGTAGAATCCCAGTCAAAGATGATCCTATAGATAATGAGGTACTCTAGACACTCCCATTGTCAGATGGCATGGTGCTGATTGCAAGTAGCCCTAAAACAGCATCCTGCATAAGATCTATCACCACTCAAAAGAGTTTGAATGAACTTCCCATCCTAGGAAAAACCAAGTGGCTGAAAAATGTCTTATTAACCTGACTATGAAATGCAGTTGGTGGGACAACCTCCAGAGCATATATGTACATACGTGTATAAAAATATGCATACATGCATCTTGGATAGACACTGCAAATGGATAATGAATTGAGGTCAGATTTTATCATAGGAGGAGGGTGGCCTAGCTTGCCTTTGGGAAACTGCAAAGCTATTGGGCAGCAAAGCTATCATGAGTATCTTGGCTCCTGGACACAGTGAAAATAGTCCTTGGAAGAATGACACACAGAAAAAAAAATTAAAATTAAAAAAAAATGATACCTAGAACCAATAAGAGGGCATAGGATGTGAAGGAAATCAAATCAAAAACATTGCTTAAGGAGGGTAGGCTTGAGTGGGCTTTCCAGTAAGTGATAGGTGCCAATTAGTGTTCCCAAGGAAGAGGGCATACCAAAGGGACAGATATGCTCCAAACAAACATTGCCTGTTCCACAATTTTGTCTAGGACCGGAAAACCTAAATAGAATAGATGGGAATAGAAGCTAGGACTTTTACTCTAACCCAGGCCTGCACAATCAGCAGCCTTTGGGCCACTTACAGCCAGCTTGCAGCATGCCAAAACGCAGCATGGCAAAAATGTAGAGGAAACATCCTCTACATTGGTACACCCTCCAGAAAGCCTCCCACAGGATGCAGGTTATTCAGGCCTGCTCTAGCCTAATCAGCTAATCAGGTTTGGGAAGGGAGTGGGGAGCACAAAAGGGGAAGATCTGAACACTGGAAAATTGAACGGATGATCAAACAAAGAGTTTTAAGGCTTAGTTTTAAAGTATCTTCCCCAATTTTACTTTGCACAATCAGGGTTTCGGTGTAGGCCAAATGTTGGAGTATATTGTGGTCAAATTTTTAAGTCAATGATAAAACTATAATTGGGCCAGAAGAAATTACGGGAAAGGAGAAATAGTCAACTAGTCAATCATTTGATCTGAAAGTCTAATTTTGCACTGCCTGATGCAGAACTGACCAAGATACTTTGACAATACTTAAATAATGGTAAAGACATACTCTCTGCCCTCGGGGAATTTACTGTAAGAAGACAGAGAAGAAGGAGGTTTAAAAATGGATAATTTCATACACACACACACACACACACAAGGTATCTCATAAAAGCAGTAAAGAAAAGAAACTTTTCTGTCTCTTTCCCTTCTCCCTCCCCCAATCTCCACCTCCTCTCAACTCTGGGTATTTCCGAGAAATAACATTCCTACTCTGTAATTTGGGAGAGGCTGTAAATCTGCCAGCTCTGTACTAGTCACAGCCACCATTTGCCACTGCCAACCACCTATGGATTTCCTATAAGCAGGTTTCATTCATTGTGCAAATTAGGTAATTGAAACAATCTATCTGCTTCAGGATTCTGGTCTCTGGTGATGACACTTGCCCGTTGCCATGACAAGTCATTTTCAGAGTTAGATGCTAGCCATCATAAGTCACTGCACAATATTCTGTTGCCCTGTTCTGTTGATGTAGAAGAAGAACATTTTCATTAGCTGCTGGAGATCATCAAGCAACCTCCTGCCAATTGTTATTACAGCCAGATTACTCTCCTTTGCGTTATTACCATTGTTCACTCCAAAGAAATACTAAGGGGGGAAAAGAAGCATGATAAGAGAATGTGACTGTCGATTGTGGTCACCTGCTACTACGCAGTCATACCATCGGCATTTCTGCAAGCTACTGATTAGGATCCAGGTTCTGAAGTAATTAAATTGGAGGATGGAGAAATCCATATCGAGAGTCGCCTCACAAATTTGCATGTGACAAATCACTTTCAGTTAAGAAATGATCCACCAATCAAGAGGTTAATTACTTTTCTTTACCTTTCTCCTGGAAGAGCTTTTCAGTTCAATGGGCTCAGATTGGAGGCAGCTTGTTTTCATCAAGGCATTTGGTAAAGGGAGAAACTATTCCCTCAGTCAGCAGGCTGGTTTGGGATAAGATCCAGGGACTAGCCCGTGGCACCATTTATCTTTTGGGCTCCCCAACTTTCTTCTTATTTGCTGCTTGGTACTAAGTCACTTCAGTCTTTCAAGGACCTCCTATTTGCATCCTCCTTTCCCTTTCAAAACATGCTTTTAAATCATGCATTCACAGTAAAGTATAAATGTCTAATAGTTTAAAGTGTTGTCACTCCCAGGGGATGAATTTCTTCAAGATCAAAATCTTAAACCAAAAGAATGAAGCTCTAATGATAGAATTCCTAACACCTTAATAAGGATGGATTTTTTTAAAAAAAAATTGTACTTGAGGTTTTGCCATCACCTAAAAAAAAGTCATTCTCAATGAGTTCACCCCTTTTTCATATGCCCCTTTTATCAGGAATTGGGACAACCTTTAGTGAGTCAGAGGCTCATGTAAAACTTCATGACTTAAGCTTAAGATTATCAATGTTGAAAGCTTCCTTTTCTCACAACACTCCTTTTCAAAAGTTTTCTCACTCTACACTTTCACTGTTCCTGTAAAATAAATCCATTCCTCTTTCTCTGCACTGCTTTACTTTGATTTAATGCAATAGACGTGTTATAACCTAACTCACAATTTTGGTACGCTAAAGATTCTTCTATATCATAGCTCCAGTCATCCTTTCAAAAATCCACTGCTCAAGATTTTTTGTTTGTTTGCTTCTTGTTTTTATTTCCCCGTCTGCCCTGGCTGCAAGATAGGGCAATATAAAAGCCACCAAAAGGCCTGATTGCCCAAAAGCATCTCCCTCACTAGCTTGCCACGGTGCCTAAAATCCCCAGGATTAGAAGCACTTCTTTGGATGAAAGTATTATGATTCTGT
This sequence comes from Vombatus ursinus, assembly GCF_900497805.2. NCBI lineage: Eukaryota > Metazoa > Chordata > Mammalia > Diprotodontia > Vombatidae > Vombatus > Vombatus ursinus. The sequence continues at coordinate 185,196 of NW_020955066.1, read as the reverse complement.
AAGGCCCTTATTAAAGCACAAATGTTTCCTGGGAGGCATTACATTATCAATATTAATATTGACCATTAAAGGAAGAATGGAGAGACCTCTGGATTTGAAGTGAGGAGAGACCTGCTTCCAATACTGATTAGTTTTATGACCATGGGCAAGTTGTACTCTGTGAACCTCAATTCTTTCATACGTGAAATGGGAATAATAACGTATATAGAATCTGTATCACAGAAATGTTGCAAACATCAAGGGAGATTATTCATTTAAAGTGCATTGCAAACTTTAAAGCAGAATATAAATGTTAGCTGCTGCTAATTTCTGGTTAACGGAGAGGAGCAGAGCAGGATCTAAGAACATGGGACATAACGGAGACAGATTTTGATAGGATGAGACACTGGAAAGAAAAGGAGAGGTATGAGAAGCACTTCCCAACAGTTAGAATTTTCAAAATGAGCATGAGTTGCTTAAGGTAAAATCCCCTTAATAAAAGGATTTGTTCTGTGAAACTTGGACTTAGTCAAAAGGTTACACTTGAGGACCTAGAGGGCCATGTGTGGCCTTGAGGCCCTGCTATAAGTAATGACTGGATAAGATGACAGCTGAGGCCTCTCCTGTCTCAGAGATGTTATGATCCTGTGACTGATTCTAAGTGGTAAGACCAGATAGTAAAGTAAGTCTCAGGAGCAAGTCAATGAATCAGAATTCAATGATCATGCTAGGATCAAGGGAGCAAAGTGTCCAGTTGTGAGGTAGTAGTAGAATTTGGAAGCCAAACAAAGGATTGGGAATTAGAAAGTCATTCACACTAAGATGGCAAATGACAGGCAAGATTTTATCCATGGAGTGAACATCAATTAAGCACTTAGTATGGGTTAGGGACTGTGCTAAGAGCTGGAGATGCACAGACCAAATAGAATACCTGTCCTCAAGAAGCTACACTTAATTGTAATGACATGTACACATATGCAGATAATTAAATGAACACAAAGCAGACACAAACCAAATTTGGATGGAATGCTAGAAGCTGGGGAAATCAAGCAAGGCTTTTTGTAAAACAATTATTTCCCAATGATTGTTGTTCTGTGAACTTCTTTCAACAACAACTCCAAAAAAGTGTTGTGAATCCCCCAGGCAATTTAATTTGCTATTCATAATATTGTTGTAGACTTATGCATTAAGTACTTACCACAGCTACCATGATAACTTTTGCTCAGAAAGCTGCAAATTAAAATTTATATTACATAAATTTTAATTACAAAATTGTATTTTATTATTATGAAATTTTTAAATATCAAATTATAAAAATCTAATTATACAGAATTATAAATATTTTATGTGGGACATTCTGTAAGAATTAAAAGAAATAGTACAGCAAGACCTCATATGCTTACTATTATCTGCAGGGTTTCATATTAAATTTCTCGAATATAAATTATTTTTTTTTTGGCTAGGCAATGTGGTTAAGTGACTTGCCCAGGGTCACACAGCTAATAAGTGTTATGTGTCTGAGGCCAGATTTGAACTCAGGTCCTCCTAAATCCAGGGCTGATGCTCTATCCACCGTGTCACCTAGCTGCCCCTTGAATATAAATTATTTATTGACTTTTTTGAATATAAATCAACAATTCAATCTCAAGATTACACAGCTGAATAATAACAAAAAGGAATGAGACAGCTATTCTGGTACAGAGTACAGAACACAAATGAGGGTATGCACATTTTTCTGACCATCTTTTGGGAATTGGTTTGCAATTGTCAAACCCTTTTGTTTTTCAGGAAATCATCTGATGACGATTTGAGAAACTACAAGAACAAATTTTTAGACTCATTCATGCTGCAATTCAATTCAGTTCAAAGTAATTCAACAAATGATTAAGGCAAGGTTCAAAACACTGCACTGGCCCTCCTTATATAAAAATTGACCTTTAATTTCAACCAGCAGAGAGGATGAGGGGGGCATACCGGGTATATGGAAAGTTGCAGGCATAAGCACAGAGGAAATGAAGTAGGAAAATTTGGGGAAAAATCAAAGTAGTCCAGTTTGGCCAACATGAATATATAAGGGAGATTAATGTGAGAGAAAGCTGGAAAGGTAAACTGAGAAAAATGTTCCTCTCACTATACAGACAGGGAAACTAAGATCCAGGGAGGTTAAATGATTTGTCCAAGATCACATATAGAGGGTGAGCTTAGGGTAGAACCCAAGACTCTTTCCAGGATGTCAGACTTGACTTGATTTCTAGAATATAGCAAAACTAGGAGTTTGACCTTAGTTGGACCCTTGTAACAAGAAGGATCAGCAGGGATTGCTCCAACTTTATTTATTCATTCATTCATTCATACATTCATATTCCCAAGTCTATTTAAGTGTTTGCTTTACCATGGAAAACTTGTAAATGATGAGTTTACCCAATGCAAATAAAATTAATTGACTTAGAAAATTTTCCATTTACACAATAACTTTAAAGCAAAGAACACATGATTACAAATAGAAGTTAGTGGACTGGGTGATGATAGCATAAAAATGTTTTCTATAAATAGTTCACTACCCTGAAGCAAAATAGGGGCTCTGTGATGAGAGGCTTCAATACAGCCTGCAAAGGCCTCATAAATCATAAACTCACATATTTCCTTCATTCCAGTGCCTTACTTTATCCTATTTTCCATACCATGTCACCTGTTCACAACCCAACAGAAACATGCAAGTATTTCAACATCTGGTATTCTATTGTAGCTACCATGTTTTCCTATAATACTATGCACTAGGTTTGCAAAAAGTTTTATCTCAAATATTTGGGGAAGGTCATCTGTAGCCTGCAAATGTGTCACGAGATCATGGTGGATTTCTCTTGCAAAGTTACCCAGTGAAAAATTTTCATTCTTATTAACCAACCAAAACAGGATTAAGAGTGAGTTCAATCTTCAGATGAGAATTCACAGAAGAAGCCCAAGAAAATCAGAGAAGAGAAGTACCTGCTAAATTCCTGCACATTTTTTCATGATTTTAAAAATTTGGAGTCAGAAGACCTGAGTCTGAATCCTGCCCCAGACAACTACTAGCTCTGTAAGCCTGGGCTTGAGAATTCTGAGCTACAGTAGGCAAAGCCAATTGTGTTTCCATATTAAGTACAACACCAATAAAGTAACCCCCCACCCCACCCAATGGGGGCCAGCGGATTACCTAAGGAGTAGCAAATTGGCCTAGGTTGGAAAAACAAACAGAACAGATCAAAACTCCCATGCCACACTGTAGTGGAATTGGGCCTACAAATGACTTCTTCACTCTCAGGCTGGACAAGATAGGGAGAGTCAGACTCAAAAAGGAGATGAGAGGGAAAGGAAGAGAAAGAGAAAAAAGAAGAGGAAGAGGAAATTACAAACTAGGTGGTGTCTAATATTCCTGTCTCAATATCCTCTAACTTGTTTGTGTTCACTAGAGAGCTGGGATGTACTAATCACATTTACCCTTTAGTCTTAGTTCCTGTCATAGTATGATCTGGGCTAGATCGCTAGGTGTCATTTGCTTATAGAGTATTTATTACTACCCTTCATCACTATCTCCTGCCCACAATCACTATCTAAAGAAAGTATACTTTCAGTCTTCCTTCTCCAGCCCACATAAATGAAGAGCGGCCTTTGTGAATGTGAGTGGAGGTACCACTGACATTCATGACCCTACCTTAGTTCCTAGTCTTCCTTTCTCCATCACTTACTTTAGAAAATAGAGAACTCTGCCCTGGCTCCTCTCGGGAACTAAATTTGGTGGTCTTCTCAATACAGAACACTCAAAGCTGCCATTTTCAGAAACTGCATCTGATTCAACCTCCATGTTCAAGTGTTGCTTGCTATTAAAATATGAGAAAACAGTACCAGCCTTCCTCCCACCCCAACCCCCATCACTACCAAGGATCAAGGTAAGCTGTAGCTAGTATAGCTTTAGTATTAGGGGTCATCAAAACTATGGATTCTGACTCCACTGCTTCAGTCCTAGCCCTCAATCCCTCTGGAACTGGGCTCAAGAGGGATAGTGGTGGCTCTAATAATAGCTAGCATGTATATGGCACTTAGAGATTTGCAAAGCGTTTTAGAAATATTATCTCATTTTTATCCTCACAATGACTTTAGGAGGTGAATTATAGTATTATCCGTGCTTTAGGGATAATAATAGAGATGAGGAAAGTGAGGCAGGCAGAAGTTAAGTGACTTGACCAGGATCACACAGCTAGTAAGTATCTGAAACAGAATTTGAACTCAGGAATTCCCAACTCCAAGCCCAGCACTCTATCTGCTATACTGTCTAGCTGC
>NW_020955066.1:179398-180842 GCF_900497805.2 Vombatus ursinus | reverse complement strand
ACTTACTAGCTGTGTGACCCTGGGCAAATCACTTAACCCCAACTGCCTAAAAATAAAAAAATAAAAAATTTTAAATAAAAAATAAAATGAGAACCCTCTATCAATATGACCATTGATCCTTAAGTAAAGAGTACTAGGCTTGGAATCAGAGGACCTAGATTCAAATATCAACTCTGACACTTACTATCTGTGTGATCTTGGGCAAGCTACTTAACTACTCTGAGCCTCAGTCTCCTCATCTATAAAAAATGGGGAGATTATGTTAGATAATTTCTAATTCCCTTGCAGCCTTAAATCTCTCCTATTTCCTGCTCTGATCAACTGAATACCCAGTTGTATGGCATTTCTTATGACTAGAAACCCCCTTCTCCTAATCCCTTCATTCTGTGATTCACAGTCACTATCTGAAAAATTAAAAACTCTTTTTATTACTATTTTCCCCATCTTTATCCAGCTCAGCCCTGCCCCTTCACAGTCCCCATATTCCTCTGCCCTTCCTTTCCTCCTCTCTGCCTGGTGGAACCCCAACTCTATGTTCAACAAAACCTCCTTCACCTTAGTTTTTTTCTACATGTCTTTTGATCTTGCACTCACGGAAACCTGATTTTTTTTCAGATAACTCCGCATCTCTTGACGGTGTGGTACGGTAGAAAGAATACCATATTTGAAGGAAAAAAACATGGATCCAAATCCTGGCAAGATTTGTGTAATCTTAATGAAGCAAGTAACTTAAGCTGGCTAGGCCACATTTCCTTCATCTGTATAGTGAGGGTATTGGAATGTATGATATTTAAGGTTCTTTCCTAGTCTTAACCTATGATTCCACATCCCTTGTAAATCATAAATTTCCTTGGTGACTATCTGAGGCAAGCCATGGCTGTCAGAGTCACTTTAAACAAATGACAAGAAGTTAATGTTAAGTGGATTCAGCCCAAGGGAATTAGAGTCAGACAAGACAGATGGAATCGAGATGGAAGAACAAAAGATGGGCATATTCAGGAACCAAGGGACAGATGAAACACATGAAGTATAGCTGGTTAAAGAGAGGACAGGTTGTTAAAGGAGGAGCTCTGGCCATGTTTCACTTTAATTAATATTTGTTGTACTCTTTGGACTTCTTCATCTTCTCTTCCTCCTTGACAACTGTCTTGCCACCCTGGAGGTGCCTCCAAACTGAGGCCCTGCTCTACTGAGTGACGGCTGCATGGCAGATCACTGTTTCTGAAGGAACTCTAGCCATGCTTCACTTTACTCTCAATTTGACAACTTTCTGGACTTCTCCTCCTCTTTGCCAGTGACCCTATCCCAAGGATGTACTCTTTCTCTCACCAACCTCTGCTTTCCAACTTCCTTTTATATATTCTTTCCCCAATTAGAATGTAGGCTCCTTGTGGGCAGGAACCGTCTTTCTTATTTGTGCTTGCTTAGCAAAGTGATTAATACA
>NW_020955066.1:157965-179359 GCF_900497805.2 Vombatus ursinus | reverse complement strand
ACACACACACACACACACACACACACACACATACATATACAGGAAGCACAAGGAAGCCCCTATCTGTGGCCTTTGACTAAAGGGTAGGGTTACTGGTCATATCTCCTTTTAATTTTAAAGGACATTTTTCCTTGGCTCTCTCTCACACTTCCTGACTGTTCAGGCACAAAAAGAAAAGATGACAATTTGTGGGTATGACGTTTCTTAACATAGGGTCTCAGGATGACAGCTGAGAGATAAATAGAGATCTTCTTGGAAATGGTACCCCAGTCCACTGTGATTTAGCAGGTGGTTACTGAACAGATCTGTATTTTTTTTCACATTATGAAATCCAACTGGTCTTGATTTCATCAATTTTCAACATAAGTAGCTAAGTAAGAATTTTAATTGAGCTTCCTGTTTGGCAAATTCATGTAAATCTTTTTTTTTCTTTCTTTCTTTTTTTTTTTTTTACTAACACAGGTGTACCTTACACTGGTGCATAATATCAACTCTACTGAAGGATTTCCACTCCATTAAAGATTTCCCTCCTTCCCACATATGTGGAGAGGTCTTCTAGATGCAATGGTTCATGGTCAGCTGAGCACACTAATTTGCTATGAGTTAACAAAGTGCTGCATCATACTTAAATTCTGCTCAAACTATGTGAAAATCCAGGATATTGCATGCATATTTTAAGTGGAGAAAAATACCTTCTTTTGTCTTTCCAAATGCATGCCCTTACATTCCTTTGTTTATTTTCCATATATAGTCAACTCATAACATTTTTTTTATAAATATACTATTTCCTTAGGATGTCTACATGTATAACAAAGTCTTTCTCTCCCAACACTACCATGCCAGATCCTAACTTTCTGACATTGGGAGATAGCATAGGATAATCATAATTATAATAGCTAGCATTTATATAGCACCTACTACGTGCCAAGTGCTTTTCAGATATTATGTCATTTGTTCCTTACAACTACCCTGAGCAACAGATGCTGTTATTATCACCATTTTACAATTGAGGAAACTGAGGCTAGTAGAGGTTAAGTGATTTACCCAAGGTCACACAGCTAATAAGTGTCTGAAGCCACATTTGAACTCAAGTCTTCCTGCCTGCAAGCCTAATGTTCTATCTGCTGTGCCACCTAGTTTCCTTATATAGTAAGAAAGTACTGATTTTGTAGTCAAAGGAATTAGGTTTGAATCTTGACTCTGCCACTTGATACCAGTGTGACCTTGAGCAAGTCACATGAGGAAGGAAAGAAACAAGTATTTGTTAAGTACCTACTACGTGCCACACACTATGCTAAGTATTTTGCAAATATGATCTCATTTGATCCTTAAAACAACCCTGGGAGATAAAAGCACTTAACAACTCTGGGTCCCAGTTTCCTCATCTGTAATTTGAAGGGGTTTGATCAGATGACCTCTAAAGATCTCTTTCGGCTTTCAATCTATGATCATACGAACTCACAAAGAGCTAAAAGATGAGCATGCCATGATTAGTGTAGGCATAGGCATGACTATGACTAAATGTGTCTATAACACATTCTGAAGTCAAATTACTGATTAAGCGAAGGTCTGCTTTTTCTCTTCATTAACATTTAAAGTGAAGACATGGATATAGTTTCTGCTCATTTGAAAAGAAAAAAAATATGTTCATAAAGTACCTTATGAAATATGTGGAAAAGGTTAAATGAAATGAATTTTATTTGCTCAGCTACGTGAGTAAAACTAGAACCACTCAAGGGATTGGGATGCTAAGATGGTAAAGATGTATCATGAAAAGATCTTAGAGGTCACCACCCTCCTTGTTTTACAGATAAGAAACTATGACACAATGAGGTTAAATGGCTTACCCAAAGGATGAGAGGGAGAAAGAAACAAGCATTTATTAAGTGCCTACTATGTGCCAGGCACTGTGCTAAGTGTTTTACAAATATTATCCCATTTGATGGATCACATAGCTAGTTAATTTCTAAGGTAAAATTTGATCCTAAGTCTTTCCAATTCGAGCGCCAGTGCTACCTACTATGCCCTGGGGCCTGTTATATTCCATGGCTTAGTGAGAAACTTGATGGCAGTGCTTAAGGGTGAAGGTGGAACAGATCAATCTTATTTCATTCCCATTTTTATGAAACCTAGAGACTTTGCGTTGTTTTTAGGTTCCAATTTCTCCCACCCCACTGACCACTCAGCCCCCACTTCCTAATTCCCACCAACCTTGGATATGTATCAGGATTAAAAAAAAAAAAAAAAACATTTCCACATTGCCTTCTCCCCTTTGTCCAGAAGGAATAAGGCTAAGTATTCAACTTGTTAAGTGGGAAAAGTGAATGTTACCATCCCTATAAAATCCCAGATCCTTTTATGCATTCCTAGGTTACCCTCATAAGGGGGAGAGAACCCAACCATTCTCATTCCCTAAACTTCTGAGCCTTTCTCAGAATCATAAATCTTCTTTTTCCTCCTACCACAGACTAAAGCATGTCTTACCTAAGGCTTGTCATTATCCCTGTCCTAATTGGCTCAGAGATATTTCTGGTCTCCTGAGGTGACTAATTCGATTGTGAACTCTCTGAGAGCAAGGATGTTTGTTTGTTTTTTCTTTTCTTGATTTTTCTTTTCTTTTCTTGGTATCACCAGCACTTAACACAGTACCTGCCACAGAATAGGTAATTAATAAATGTTTATTGAATGCCTGGTATAGCTGTGTCTCCAGTGACTAATTGTCCTAAACTCCTCATCTCTTGATATCTTCTTCACGCCCTTGAGTTTCTCACTTTGAAACATTTGGTCCTTCCTTGTGTGAGTTTAAAATGTGCGTATAATAAAATCCTCTTGCTTCTAGCATTACTAGCCTATCTTTCTCTTTTGTGAAAACCCTGTATCCACTAACTGGATGGAATGGCCTAGGACATTCTGAAACAAGGTGTTTCAATAAATTACCAAGAATAAGAGATAGAAAGAGCCAGTAAGTAAAGTTATAGAAAGTGAGAGATGAGTCAATCAAACATAATGCAGCTCAATGTGTTTCCAGGTAATAGAGATAGGGAAAAAATAAAGATAAGGCAAGCAAAAAAGTAGAATCAGTTTAATGGTCAGCAAAAGGGTCGAAGAAAGTTTTACCAAGCAATTGAGATAAAATATACTTTACAAATGTGTCCTCAGTGGCACCACTGAGTAAGATCTACACCTAAACAGTGAGAGCCCTGAGATTAACAAGGAAGGACGTGAAACAAAGGCAGGCTTCTATAAATGACTGAGAGATTCAACTCATTTTTTCAATGCCTTTTAAAGAGACAAATGAAGGAAATAAATTCGGGCAATTGGGAAATAACAGACACTGTTCTAAAATAGTTACTGAGTAAACAGGGAAAATGTAATTCAATAGAGTGAGCATCTTGATCACATTAGAAGTTTTTATCTAATGTATCTTCCAAGTCATTTATTTTCCTCAAAACTCATAGCACGTTAGAGCTGAAAGGGACCACTGAGATTATCAATTCAATGTGCCATGGGAAGCATAATGTTCTAGACCCTGGGGGACAAAGATTTAAAAACATAGCCACCACCCTCAAGAAGCCCCGATTCCTCACTATGGGGAAGAGAAAGTAAGATATATACGTGTATATACAGGCATAAGTGTGAGACAAAATTCAATGTAGTGAGTTTCATAGGAATCATCAGAAAGGGATGATTTTTGAGGGAGGGAGGGAGGAATTTTTCCAGACAAGGAAACCTCAATGGTATCTTGGAGGAGATGGTACCTGAGCTGAGTTTTGAAGAAAGAAATGAACTTCCGTGGGAAGATATATGAAAGAAGGGGAAATGACATATGCAAATGCATGAAAATAGAAGAGGGAGTATGAAATCAGAGAACGACAATTCTGTTTACATAAAATAGAGTTCAGGATGGTAGTATTTTTTTAAAGCTGGAAAATTTGTTAAAAATTATAATGAATCTAAGAACCATTTCTTAATTTTTATCTTTTTTGAGCCTTCTCCAGAATTTGACCTTTTTGATTAGCAAGATACAATGAAGACTTGCTTTGAACACAAAAGAACGGGGTTTGAATCTCACCTCTGATACTTACCGCCAATGTCATCTTGAGCAAATCACTCAAATCCCCTCAGTCATGACAGGGTGTGGGGTTTGGGGTAAGAAAAGAAGAGGGTTTGACAATGCAAAGCAAGTCTTGATATAAACTCAGAACCTAGGTCAGGTTGAATGCAAGAGTTTATGACCTCTTAGCTATTTTGTTACAGATGACCTTGGCCCTTGATGGGACCAGTGACTGTGTCACATGTGTCATCAATGGATTCAGGAAGACCTGAGTTCAAATATGGCCTCAGATACTTATTAGCTGTATGACCTTGGGAAAGTCATTTAACATCTGTCTGCACCATTTTCCTCAACTGTAAAATGAGGATAATAATATTACCTACAGGAGCAACTAGGTGGTGCAGAGGACAGAGCACTGGGCCTGGAGTCAGGAGGACCTGAGTTCAAAACCGGTCTCAGACCAGACACTTGACACTTACTAGTTGTGTGACCCTGGGCAAGTCTCTTAACCCCGATTGCCTCACCAAAAATAAATAAACAAATAAATAAAATAATATTACCTACATCATGAGGTTGTGAGAATCAAATGAGATGATATTTGTAAGGTACTTAGCACAGTGCATGGCATATAGGTGCTATATAAATTCCAGCTATTATTACCATTATCATTGGTGCTAGGGCCATGATATTAGTGGTACTGCTCTTATTTATCCCTGCTCCTTGGAATTAGTAGATCTACTGTGGTGAGTAAAAATGAGACTGAAGCAAACTGAGGCAAGATTTCCAGGCAAGACAATGATTTATAAACAATGATGTGTAAACTTTAATAAAATGGGTCAGTTGGCCATCTCAGCCTAAAAGCCAGGGACCTGAGCATGGTCAATTTACTAGTTAGACTAGCAATAACCAATAGATTGGGTCAATGATGTTTCTCTATGTCCAAAGATCTTGAATAAGGGCCAACAAGATCTTTTAAACCTAAGTGAGTGTTCCTTCTGATTGTCCTGACAACACATCATTTGGACCTCCCCTGACAAAGGTAAGACAATCCCAATTGGTAGACATTTTAATGAGGAGGTGACTTAAGAGTTACCTCAGATCCTCCCTATTAGTTCCCTGGAAGTAATCATCAAACGATAGGATTAGGCTGCAGCTAGAAAGTGGTTTGGCCTTCAGGTATAGCTGATCACATCCCTCTCTGACAGTTAAGGAATGCTAATTGCTTTATGTGTCTCAGCTGCCTCTAGTTATCTTGGCCAAAAAATCAGAATCATCCCAATCAGGTTCCTCCCAGGTTAGCTTCCCCCTTGAAGACCAAATCACCCCTAATTTTGACAGGAAGTATGAAGGACAAGAGAGTTGTCCCCTGGGGAGGACCCACCTCAAGTTGATTCTCTGTTTATCTGCAAAGAGAGGCAAGGGTCCCATTTAAATTGGTTAGCTAGCAAGTGGGAAAGCAGGTGGGGTTAACAGTGATCACATTACTCTCTGTTACCAACAAAACCCAGCAGGATTATTCTAAGGATGATCAACTGTGAAAGACTTTGGTGCTCTGATCAAGACAATTATCCAAGCCAGTTCCAAAGGATTTAAGATAAAAAATGCCATCCGCAGAGACAGAGAAGTGGTGAACTCTGAATGCAGATTCAAGCATACTTTTTCTAACTTTGTTTTTCTTTTATTTTTTTGGCTGTTTTCTTTTGCAACAAGGTCAATATAGGAATATGTTCTGTGTGACTTCACATGTATAATCACTATCAAATTGCTTTCTTTCTCAAGGAATGAGGGGGGGAGGAGAGAGGGAGAGAATTTGGAACTCAATTGAAAAAAATTAATGTAAAATATTGTAAATGTATTTGGGAACACATTCATATATGTGTCTATCTGTGTGTGTGTGTGTGTGTATAAAATTGTATAATATTACACCTTATGGAACAGGATAAGGTACCTATCATTCTCACATACTCTGTCCAATTCCACTGGACACCAGACAACCAAGCAAAAGAAGGTACCCCATGCAAAGCTTTGACATTCCTTTCACCTACCCTTCTCTGGTTCCAAGATCCTATGAGGTGTCAGAGGACCTAGCAGAACCAGAAACAGTAACTATAGGGAACCTTTCTCCCCCACCTCCCCTCCAAAATATACTGCTGCTTTTAAGCCCTTTTCCAACCTCCCAATGACTGTGGGCTAGGTCCTTCTATCACTCCCCTCACTTGATACAGCAAACTTGGTTACTGACATCTTTTAAGAGCATAGAATCACCAACTTCAATACTTCCAGTAAGATGGAAAACCTTTATAATTGAACATCTTCTCTGCCACTGTACCCTAAGGTCCACCAGGCCTTACCATCTACCTTGCCCTTATACCCTCCAGACCCCCTTTGACATCATCATCTGACCTGTAGATGCACTCCAACAACCCCTAGATCTTGCTGTCCACTCTGCCTCTACATCCTAAGGATGTCTGGGCCTTTCCATTTACACAACAATTGCACCTTCATATATGTTGTTTCATGCAATTAGACCGTGAACTCTTGGAAAACATGGATTATATTGCTTTTCTGTTTGTATGTCCAGTGTTTAGGACAATGCTTGGTACAGTGTTTGCCATAAGTGCCTTACATGTGCTTTGTCAGTAACTCATTCATTCATGCTGGAATTGTTCCTAAGATGCTTTCAGTGAGTTTAGAGAAGATCAAGATTATTTTTTTAGGCAATTGGGGTTAAGTGACTTGCCCAGGGTCACAGCTAGTAAGTGTCAAGTGTTTGTTCTGAGGCTGGATTTAAACTCAGGTCCTCCTGACTGCATTGCCAGTACTCTATCCTCTGCACCACCTAGCTGCCCCCTCAAGATTATATTCTAATAATCTTGTTCATTTACAAAAAGCAATTCTTCAGCAGTTCACAGAATTTTAAATAAAAAATAAATTAGCAGTATAGCAACTTGTTCCAGGATTATTTCTATCTGAACTTCATCAAAAAAGACTAAAAGGACGAGATTAATAATTATAATAATAATAATAACCAATGCTGTTTAAGGGTTACATAAAGTTTGATAATTATTATCTCATTTGATCTTCCTCACAACCCTGTGAGGTAGGTGCCACCATATTATTATCCTGATTTTACAAATGAGAAAAATGAGGTTCAGAATGTTACATGATATGGTCAGATAGGAAATCAATTTCTCTGATCTCCTGTCCCACAGTTTTGTAGAGAAATCTTGGAAATAACTTGAAATGCTTCCATTAAAATGAAAATGATAAAAACAAATGTGTAATTATATGTCAACATGAATGACACCCTCTAGGCAATCCTAATCAAAAGTCTACCTTGTTTCTTGAGGCTGCCTTCCTATTATTCACACACTTAAAAATTGTTCTTAGTTAACATAAAAGGTGTTTCCAAGTTGCTAATACAGATCTGTTTTGCTCCTTACCACATTGTTGTTTTTCAATTGGTTTTACTTGTTCATACTACACAGGAATCATATGCTCATGTGTTTTGAACAATCTGTAGGTTGCAGTTACTGCTCAGTAGGATCATTCATTATTCTCAACATCATCATGACTACTGTCACTTGCTTGAAATGAAGACATGAAAGTCATTCCCAGTTATTGATTCAGATCATTAATGCATAAGATAGACTTCCAGAAGATAGGATGCCACTTGGCATTAGACTCCTGCAACATTACAATGAAGTAGATGCTCCCCATTCATATAAGTACAACATTTAAAGACAGCAAGGTCTCAGGGGAAAAACCTGGAAGAAGGAAACAGGACACCTGGATTCCAGTTCTCAATTTAGTTTTGTGAGCTTAGGTGCATCATATCACTTCTCAGTGCTTCATTTCCTTCATTTGAAAATAAAGATAAACATCTGCTCTGTTTGATTCAATTCAATGAACATTATGAGGTACTTACTATGCACAGTGCACTGCAGTAGACTGGGAATTTAAAAATGAAATACGTCACAGCACCTACCCCAAGGACCTTACAGGCATTTCATAGATTTTGGTAATGATAAAATGAGAAAGGAGAAGTAGAAATACTTTGGAAAGTTAGAAATGCTATACAAATATGAGCTGTCCTTATTCTTGCTGCTGCTACTGCTGTTGTTGTTACTAGATCACCTGGAGTACCCCCATCTTATACAAAAAGCCCCCAAAATAACTACTTGAAGATCAGAGATTTCTATGGATCATCCCCCACTCAAAACTATAGCTCACAAATCCCCACCAATGTTTTACTTTTCACTAGCCACCCAGAAGATATTATTAATTCAAAGTACAGGTATTTAATGAAAGAGAATATTTAGAAAAGTTGCAGTAGACTATTTCTCCCATAAACCTGGGACATGCTTTCTTACAGACATATACACTAGCAATGAGAAGAGTGAAAATATATAGGAATCACACATGATGGATACAAATGTGGTTGGGATACAGGCCTGGTGGTACAAATGATCACTCTGACACTAAGGAACCACTGATGTCTTCTGGTGATAATATCACACAGCTTTCACTCGGTTTGATCCCCACAGACTTGGCATCTTCACTAGGTCCATGGCTTCACTGGCCCTTTCCTTGATTTCTGTGCATGCAATCTTATCGAGGTGTTTCTTCAATACTTTCAGTAGTACCATGATGACTGCTAAATGCTGAGTATTGATCTGCTGGCCACTTATGGACTCATGGTTACATGGTAGTTTACAGGTAGTTTCTTTTCTGCTTGGTGGTGGTCCTTGCAACTAACTTCCGAGTTTCATCTCTTCAGGGCCACTTACAAGTCATCTCAGTTCTATGGTGCTAGATAATAACTGTTAGAATCTTCCCTAATAGAAGCAGGCTGATAATCTTTTGGACACAGCAACACCTAGTTAACAAAGGTCAGGAAGAGTGCACCTAGGCTAAGAACAGGGTGTTTTGTTTGTTTATTTCTCTTTTTGGTCTTTATCTTTTGACCCCTATGTTTGGACAGAATTCAGAACTCTCTGATCCAAATAACTGTATCACTTAGGGTTAAATATTCCTAAGAAGCTTTCTGGATCAGCATGCAAATGACTCTTTTTGATTCTAGAGATTGGTGTTTATTGAGCAGTAAGGTGACACAGTCAGAAAACTGCTTTTGGAAAACAAGTTTAGTGAATATATTGGATTGGACTGTTGGATTGGATAGGGAAACATTTGAGAGAGGGTCATTCATTCATTGTTTGTCCTTCATTCTCAAAGATGACCATGACATCAGAAAAGTGATTTCATGACTTGCAAGTAAATTGGATTTAAATGAGAGGGCTGTGCAAAGTTACCAACCTTACTCTCTCCTCCAGAGTCATCTAGGTCCAGTAGCAAAATATAGATCAAGACACCTAGAGATGGCCCTGGATGCAGTGGGAGACCTTGGCCTTTTCAAGCTAGGCAGGTCTCAGTTTGACTGAGACAATGCCTATTCACTGATTAAGGCTAGGTAAGAAATAAGGCAAAGAATGGTTTCTTTCACCTAGTCAAAAAAATCACTCTGGGAGGTGCTGATCATCAGGATTTCTGGCCAAAACAGAAACAATTGCTATTTACATTCATTCTGAGCCAATCAGGGCCCAAGCAATGACCAAGTGAGGCTTGGGCTGGGACCTATTGTTGGCCAATCAATGACAGCCAGAGTGGAGTTTAAGGAATGGTCCTTAAAGAGAAATCTAGCCAGTAAACCCCAAGATATCTTGTGAGGTTCCAGCAATCAAAATTTATATTCCTTTGGGCAGAGTACCCACACTATTAAAGGTATGATTCCCTATGTGGACAGAGGGAGAGGAGAGAGGGAGAGGAAAGATGGAAGGAAGGAGGGAAATAGGGAAGGAAGGAGGAAAGGAAGAAGGAAAGGAGGGAGGGAAAGAGGGGAGACCAATTACAAAACTATTGAAATAGTCCAGCCAAGAGGTAATGAGAAACTCCATGATGTTGGTTGCATAAATGAAGAGAAGACCTATACTAGATATAAAAATAACAAAATTTGGCAACTGATTGAATATGTGGGGTGAGTGAGTGAGGAGTCAAGTATAAATGTAAAACAAATCTGGAAAGGAAGGCTGGAGCCAGTGTATGAAGGGCTTTAAATGTCAATGTGAAACATTAGTCTCCCAGGAACCCTAGGACAAATCCTATTCTGCTTGCAGAAGAGTAGGTGCATAGATCTTTCTTAGAATCTTTGGCATGCCGGGTAGAATAGCCAGCATATCTAATTTTATTTGACAATAATTTTTTTTCTTTTTCCTACATTGTATAGATATTATTTCAGTTGCCCATTCTTTTCTGTTACTTCTGATGCTCTACAAACATGTTTTACAGAAACTATTTCATCAGGAAATTCATTATGCTTGCCTATCTTGCATCAGCCTAGGTATTCATACCTCATCTGTACACCTTTAATACCCTATGCTTCAGAGGGTTGGAGGGAGAAGGTCTTTGCTCCTACAAGAGCTTCTATTTAAATAGGATTCCTGGGCCAGCCATCTCTTTTCCCACATGGCTGCACTTCAAATTCCATCACACTCTCATGCCATATATTTTCCTTACATTTCCCATTTTGTTTGGTTTCTCCCATTAGACTGTAAGCCCCTTGAGGGCAGGGACTGTCATTTTTTTCATATCTGTATCCCCAGTGCTTAGCAAAGCACCTGGCACAGAGTAGGTGTTTAATAAATGTTTATTGACTAACCAAAACTAAAACAAATCACTAATTCCATGGAAGTTTTCTTCAAAAAAGGAAATTCCTTATATGGTGTAAGTTATTTAGATAAGAGTAAGAATGATCTTGGTTCAGGTGCCATGGGAAAGGAATTTTCAGAATAAAGAACTTCACATTTAATACCAAACTTATCCTAGTAAAATATGGTATTGCAAAATGCACGTGTATAATCTCAATGTATATATGTATAATTTGAAAGAGACGGGGTCCAGACTTGTGATTTATCAGCATGGGGAGTTTTCTGAGAAGGAAAGTACCTCCATCAATGGAGGTCTACAAATATTCTTCAACTTAGAGTTTCAGAATATTGCCTAGGGCATTGAAAACTTAAGTTATTTTCGCAGGGTTACATATCCAGTGTGTGTATGAGTCAGGACTTGAACTCAGGTTGTCCTTACTTCCAAGTCAGCTCTCTAAGATTGCCCCTCATACTATTAATGAAATTTATGATATACACAAGCATGAGTGTGCACAAGCATACATACATGTATAGGCTAATAAACACATACACATGTTCATATAGAATATGTTTATATTTATCACAAATTCTGTAAACACTAGCTATAAACTATATTATTCCTGTAAAATATGATGCTATGGACTATACCAGACATCTTTTGAACAATGTTTGACATTAATTTTATTTACCATAGTAAAAATAATGACACCCCAACAGAGAAAACATATCATTTTATCATAACCCAACACTTCAGGTACTGAAATTAGCAGTTTATCATTTATCTTTTGTTACTTTATTCTTTCTCAATGGGGGGAGAGATTCATTACCAGGTCTGTAAGGAAACCAATGCTACTAAATAAGAAGATATTATTTTATTGGCAAATACATATTCTTCTGTGTAGCAGCTGGCTCCCCAGACTAGCTTGAGTCTGCTAGCTTAAATCAGCCAGAGGACACATGAAAAATAAGAATTCTGAGCAATGAGGATCCACTCCAAACATAACTCAATCTTATCTCAATACAGTGAACAATGAAATATAAAATTCTTGGAGGGTTACAATTCTTGCCTAGTTCAAGGTTACAAAACCCAATTTTCCCCAGAAAAATTTATGTATCTGTAGAAATCATCTGAACTCTGTTGAAATGGTTTTATGGACATAATAGTAGAGCATTATTCTAATGCCATGTCAGTTGGGGTCACACACACATGGAAATATGCACCTATCTTTTAATATTTCTATTTTTCTTAAAAGGCGCTTAGACTCTAAGATACTAAATCCATTTTCAATTATTCCATTAAGGAAAAACAGAATCCCATTTCAGGAATACTTACTTTTTAAGTACTTTACCAAAAAGAAAAAAAGGCCATAATATTGTAAAAATATTTATTCCATTAGTTTTAGGTAATTGAAATGCCAAGAGCCAAGTGCTTAATCTTTACAGGCAGGGAAAGCTGCCTGCTGTCACATTTTATTAAGTCCTTTTGCTGCATTTTTGCATAGTCAATAACAGTGTCTAAAGCAAGGAAATGATGTAGAGGTAACATTTAAAGGGAAGGCTATGATAAGGCAGTGTTTACATTCAGGATAATATGAAAATGTCCACTCTGTGCTCAGGAAGATTTTTCTCCATGTCAACTAATTAGAATGTTTATTGGATGCATTCATTATTTTGACAATCCCAAGGATTTCTAAACATTATTAACTTATTAAGCACCAGTGTTCCCTGTGCCACTGCTGTCTCTTGGTCTCTAGACAGGTAATTGCAAGATTCCCTTGATATTTATCTTTCCTGCTCCACAATCGTACAAACCCTGAATGCAAAGTATGTGTCCCTGATGCTTTGCAGGACACTAAAACGCTGCTTTTGTGGTTTCCCCAAGTTTCTTTTTGTGTAACATTTCACAACTCAGACTGGCTGACGTACAACCTTCCCTCTGATACTGGGCCTGGTGACTTATCACTATACTAACTGGGCAATGAACAGACTTGCCCTTTAGTCCCAAATACAAGAAAATGAGGAGGGTGCACCTCTGCTGAAAAGGAAGAGGAGCAAATAAACAGGGCTTAAGTTTTGCTCAGTTCTGACCTCTGCTGGGAGTGGAGGAAGGGGAAAGAGTGGGTGGAGAGGTAGCTATTGCTGTTGCTCTAATAGGTTTGCACTAGCTCTGTCTGCTTCAACCACCTTCTCTGGCTTCAGAACCTGAAGGGAAGTCCCTCACCTTCAAAATCTGCTGGAGTCAGAGTTCTATCAACAGCTAAAAGCCCTTCCCAACTTTTTTTCAGGCTGAGACATACCAGAATTAATATGTCTTTGGAAGGGATTACAGAGCTTACTCTAGTATATCGCTTGGATGTGGGGGCTTCCTCTGGTCTCTTCTTCCTGAATATTTCTGAAATCAGCCACAAGTAATTTGAATAACACCACCCAGGTGACTGCGGGGATCTTGAGAACCAAGAGACAATCAGGGGAAAGCAAATTCCCCCACCTCTGACCCTAAGAGTCTGTTGGATAGATTACAAGGGGTCCAAGAACTTGAATAGGGAAATTTTACATAATTATTTTCTTTAACCTGTAACTGAAGGTTAGCATTTTCTTCAACTATGATTTTTAAAAAAGATTTTGAGGAGTAGTATTCCCCAGATTGCCAAAGGAGTCCATGATCAAAAATGGATTAAGAACCTCCGCCCCAGACTCATCAAGAAGTGTTGGATGTATGCTTCCAGTAGGAAGTATCAGATGAGATAATAATTGTATAGCACTTAGCACAGTCCACTGTGAAGAAGAGGAAGAGGAAGAAAGAGAAACAGAAGGGCAAAGGAAAGGTGGGGGGGGGGAGAAGAAACACCACGCAGATGCTCCTCTGGTTACCTATACAGCATTGTTCTCATCCTTCAGTTGTTGACTCTAACCTTCCTCAGAGGTCTTTTAGTATATCTCACTTCAACCTCCAGCATACTTTCATTGTACAAGTATATAAGGTTGCTTTACCCTCTGGAAATTCCATGTGAATGAGGCTCGGGACTAGGAACCATTGCACAAAAGGAGTGAGGCACATGGATCTTGTCATGCCAATTTTTGTGCTGTAAACATAACTCTGGCAAGAAAAAGAAGAGTGGCATCACCTGCAAGAGGCCGAGGAGAATTGGATGGAAAGAAACTTGAGGGAAGAATGACAGGAAAGCCTGAAACAGTCAGTCAATAAACATTTATTAAGCTCCTGCTATTTGCCAGGCACTGAGCTAAGTGCTGGGGACACAAAGAGAGGCAAAGGATAGTCCGTGCCCTCAAGGAGCTTGCTATCTAATGGGGAAATACCACATATAAAAAGAAGTTGATGAAGGATATGATAAAGTCCTACAGCCAGGCAGGAAATTACGAGGTGTCTGCCCTGGGCTCCCCCCTCCCCTTAGATAGAGGAGCCCTCCAAAGTCCACCTTTCTGATCAGAAGGAGATAGGGGCCTAAGGGGCAGGGGTAATGAAGAGGTGTGAGTTTCAGAGTTGATTTGATCTTGCAGGATGATGAGTTCCTAGAGACAATGAGGAAGTCCAGGTATGTAATCAGGTCACATTGTGGGACAATGCACAACTGCAGTCTGCTGAAGGTCAAGGTGAACTATACTAAGAGAAGCTTTGTGGAAGGCTGGAGTCAAGAAGTGCAGGAATACTAAAATACTATGTAGACAGACATTTTGTGGTTCAGTCATTTTCAGTTATATCTGACTCTTCGTGACCCCATTTGGAGTTTTCTTGGCAGAGATACTGTAGTGTTTTGCCATTTCCTTTTCAGCTCATTTTACGATGAGGAAACTGAAGCAAACAGGGTTAAGTGACTTGCCCAGGGTCACACTGCTAGTGTCTGCAGCCAGATTTGAACCCAGGAAGATGAGTCTTCCTGACTCCAGGCCCAGTACTCTATTCACTGCACCATCTAACTGCCCTGTAGACAAAGAAGCTATGAGAGTTTCAATGCAGAGCAATTCACAAGTGCCCTGAGGGAACCCTAGTTCAGACAGTACCATAAGTAAATGAGACTACAGACTTCTAGAAGGAAAGTTACTCATTGGTGGGTTCCATTATTTTCCACTAAGTCTGATACATGAATGCCACTTATTTCCTTTAAACTATAATTGCAATTTTTCTTGGATAGTTTTTAAGTCTTGTGAACCCATGTGCTTACAAAGGGAAGTATGTTCAGATACTGACACCCCTGGAAAAAGAGGTGCTGGGGGTCCCAGATACAAAATTTGCAAATGAGATCATCTGGGTGGGTGTCAGAAGCCAGAGAAGTAAAAAATCCTCCAAAGCTTACCAGGTTCTTCATGGCAAGAACCAGACATTGACATAAAGTCCCAGTGCTCTCTGGAAATATCTTCACCCTTATTCAGCAATCTACCCTTCTCATCATTAGTCCATTGTTAACCCAAAACCTCAACCATTATACAGTAATAGTTCTATAAACAAAAAAAAATGTGACTGAATATCATAAAATCATCCATTTAAAGTTGGAAAACACTGAAAAGGTGATTTAGTCTCATGCCTTCATTTTATAGATAAAGAAACTGAGCCCCGTGGAGGACAAGTGATTTCCTCAAGTTCATACAGGTAGTATTAGATTTAAATTTGATTTGAATCAGACCTGGCTTCTCCAGGACCCCATAGCAATGGTTCTTTCTGCTGTACCATGTGGCTTTCAGTAACTCTCTCAGGGATCCAAGGGTAATTTGGAAAGGGAGGTAAAGGAGAGATTCCAACCCTATCAAGACAATCACATTTACTTTTTAAACCAGTGAGATTTCAAAAGATTCATGCTTAGAAGAAAAAAAGAACCTGCTTTCTGGTGCTTTAAATTCCTTTAACAGAGGGGCAAAGGCTTTCATTCCAAAATGAGAGATTAAAAAGGCTTAAAATGCAAATGCTTCTTTGATACAATACTTTAGGGTAAATGAGCTTCAATTAAATGTAGTCAGTCAATCAACAGCCCTTTGGATTATACCATATCCTCTCTTGTTTTGATATGTTGGGGCAAGATGAAGGGAACAGGAAAGAACTGAATCCTAAAAGAACTGAAGGGGGCTAATTTTGGTCTAAAGGGAGTAGGGAGTACAAAAAAGAAAAAGCTGGGGACAGATTGAAAATGTTTGATACTTTATAATTTTATATGTTTGGTTCCAATTCTTGGGGGAGGGCGGTGGGGACCACTACTCCAAATATTTATTAAGTTTTTTTGTTGTTTTTTATTTTTACAAAATGTTTGACAGTACAAAGTAGTTTCATTTTCAAGGAATTTGTTAAAGTATTTGATGAGTTCAGGGTGTACCTCAAGAATGTCGAGGTACCACCTAAAATGATGAGGAATAGACATGTGGTTCCTATTGTCCTGAAAGAATTCACTTGGACAGACTCCAAGTTAAAGGCATTTACTGGGGTGATGTACCCAAGCGGGCCTGCTCCCATGTGGGAGAGACAGAGCATAGGCAGCAGGCCCTGCTCCACTAAGGGAATACAGCGGCCCTTGCTTCCCATAGGAGGCAAAGACCCTTAACTAGGTTAAAGGTATGGTTTAAATACAATTTTATGGAATGGGGGAAAGGGTACAAGAGAGTGGGAGGAGCAAACATGGCTCCAACATGCCTGGGATATCAGGTGGTCCAAAGGTGCCTTTATCATACAGATAAGCAAAGAGAATAGCAAAGGGGAGGGGAAGAGTTGTTCTAGAATTGGGGGTGCTTTGTGAAAGCACACAGGTAAGTCCATGCTGGGAGTGGCTTTAATGTGTAATCTTCTTTGATCACTTTTCTGGCTGGTCACACCCTGCATCTTTTCTCATATCTCACATCCTGCATCCTGCTTGCTTCATCTACTTTGAGCACTCATTTCTACCCCATCATTGGTATTATTATATTTATGTATGTTATATAGACATTCATGTATTAATATGCACGTGTGTATTTGTATGTATGTGTGTGTCTTAATGGATGGATTTGACTGGGAGTCAAGAGTGACCTGACTTCAATAGTCACCTCTGATATTGACTAGCTAGGCAATCAGGGGTAAGTCATTTAGCCTCTCAGATCCTCAGTTTCTTTATCTGCAAAATAGAAATAACAATACCTGGAGTATTTTTAGAGTTGTGAAGCTTAAATTAAATAACACATAAAATATATGACAAATGTTAAAATGATATATAAGTATCAGTTATAGTGATGATGATAATGTACTGAGCATATGTTGACTTCTCCCCATCTCCCCTATATCATTCATTGTACTACAATCTGGATACTTGAGAATATATATTTTAGCACTTAATTACTAATACATAAATTACTCTTAATGCTTTAATATATTAATCTTGTTTTCCCAACTAGATTTTAGGCCCTTTAGGGTAGATAATCCTTCATCTGTATTACTCTCAGTGTCACATTTTGTGTAAGGCACAAAATTTTGAGATCTATGATTTCATCAGTATAGTCAGTTATTCCACCAATACAGATTGGAACTCTTCCATATCTTGAGTGATTATTAAGTATATCCCTTAAATTCTCCATAAAGGATACATCTGATATGATAGAGGCATTCCTATGATTCTTTCAATATGTCAGAAATACCAATGTATTACTTAGGTTGTCTATCTGTGGTTTCATAAATTACTGGCCTGTCCCCTTTTCTAACTACTTATCTCCTTGATAATGTCTTTTATGCCACTTAACTAGTGTAAAGCATTATTGATAACCTGATATACCCTGTCTCCGTGATGAGTATCTTTCACCTTGTCCTTGGGGTTACTTATAATTTCTCAAAGATGGTCATCTTCCATGGTTTGAAGCCATCTAACATCATTACCAAGAGAATCTTGGTGGTGCTAACGAGAAAATTTTGCAACAGTTAACAGTTCAAGGTCATTGCAAATATATTTTCCCAAATGTGATACTATTGTATCACAATCTTTTTTTTTTATTTTCAATTCTGGACCCATCCAACTGAAGCACCTGTCCTATTTTATAAATAGATACATATACATATACATATATACATACTATATACATTTATATATGCATTTACACACATACATATATATTCCACTAAAGTATAGCTCTTCTACTATCTGTGTCATTTTCAGCAAGTCATTTTTACCTCGCTAGGCCTCAGTTACCTCAAATGTAAAATGCAAGGGTTAGACAAAGTTACCTCTAAGGTCTTTTCACTTCTAAATTCATCATCCTGAACTATGACTCTTTTGTCTCATCATGGCATTAGAGATGAGCCTGTGTTCCTGAAGACTATATTAGCAGAATACAAGATCTGGGAAGTTTTACCAAGCTGAAAAGGTATCAGCCTTCTAGCATGTACCTAGTAATGATGGTGGTGGTGGAGGTTAGGTAAAGAGATTAGATGAAAAAAAGAGAAAGAGGGAGAGAAGAAGGGACGGGAGAGAGAGAGAGAGGTAAGGGGAGAAAGAAAGAGAGAAATAAGGTTAGAATCTAGCATTTTTATATCACTTTGGGCTTTCAAGGTGGCTTCCAAATATTAACTAATTTTAGCGATGGATAAATGTCTATTTTCTGAGGACCATCCTAGCTAAATTTATACAGACTCATCACCAGCTTGATCAAAAGATAATGAAGCTTTTGGCCACAGAAACTCTTGAGGCCTTTCTACAATGTTGTAGAGCTGTGACCTGCATTGGTGGAAGGAGTACCCACGACAATGAAATTATAACTCTTTGAAGTCTATGTATTTATCCATGCATGTTGGTGAACTAACTCAGTGGGCCATCTAGTTGGTATAGTTTAGGAAGTATGTTTTGTGCCTACTTCATTTTTTCAATGTGGATGGTTAGAATAATCCTTTTTATGTTGCTATGGATTTTACTGAAGAGGCTCTGTAGTGTGTAAAGGCTCAATTAAATTAGTCTGGAAACCAGAGTGTTTAGAAAACCATGTCATCAATAGGAAAGTCTTCTTTTTTTGATACTCCACAGGGAGCATCTTCTGAGGCGGTGATAGGTACAGTGGGTTAGAATGTATACTTCATGTTATAACTCCTCAGATCATTGAACAAAACTCACTTTAGATATCTATCTACCACAGAGTCTTGTGAACTGTAGCATATGTATGCAATACATCTTCTCTGAAAAGAGCCTTCAAGACTGCATTTGTTTCTACTGAGTCAAATAGAGAAAGGGATAGAGACAAACCTATGATTTCATTGTTATAATTAATGCCCAGATGAGAAAAAACTCCCTTGACCAATTTTGTTTGCCCCTTCTCTGCAACCTATAGTTTTAGAGAGTTGCTTAGAATAATGAGAGTTCAAGTGATTTGAAGGGTACACGGCTAGTACAGGTCAGAGGTCAGACTTGAACACAGGTCTTTCTGCTTCTAAGGCCAAATCTCTACCAGCTGTAACATGCTGCCTGGAACTGAGTCAAATCCTTTGTAAAAATCAATGAACAATGAGATAATATATTTTACACAGCCAATGTGAGACTATGAATATTTGTTTTAAGGGTTTTATTTTTCCTCTTAAAAATGTTAATAGCTGGGACAGCTAGATGGCTCAGTGGATAGAGCTCCGGCAGTGGAGTCAGGAAGATCTGAACTCAAATCAGGCCTCCCACACTTAACACTTACTAGCTGTGTGACCCTGGGCAAGTCACTTAATCCCATTGCCTAGCAAAAAAAAAATGTTAATAGCTAACATTTATTTATGTAGCACTTTCACACATTACATATGCACAAGCCTGTGACATAGATGCAATTAGTATCACATTTTATAGATGAAGAAACCTAGTCTGATGGAGGTTAATGAACCTGCCCAAGCCACAAAGCTAGTAAGCATCTGAGGCAACATTTGAACTCGAGTCATACTGTTGCTATGTCCAGTGCTTTATCTACTATGCCACCTGGTTGCCTGTAGGGGGTGAGGGAAGAGGGAAGGAGAGAAAATAAATGCTTATTAATTGAAAAAAATAATCACTTAAGAGACACAGGGCGAAGTTATACTGTGTACCTCTCTGTAAGGTCTGTGACCATAAAAATGTATCCTGTTGCACAAAGCTGTCTGTGAAAGCCCTACTGTTCCCTTCTCATGTTTTCATCAGTGAAGTCTTCAGTGTGTATATAGAGCAGTCTCATTCCAATTTCATAGAGATATAAAAAAGCAGACATATAGATTAGGGGTTGCTTATGTCTTCTCAGTCACATTTTTTTTCATAGAAGCTCTATCTGTGATCATTTTTAATTCTTCTGGATTCATCTTAGATTCTTCTGGAATCTTCTCAATTTTGATCTTAAATGTCATTCCCACTTTCTCACCCAGTATTTAAAGGACCAAGAGAATTGAGCCCAAATGCAGTAACTGGACTACTGTCATCAATGAAACAAAGGTCCCTCTTAAAATGCTGCCAGGAGTGTTACATTTCACACCTGTTTGTTGCCTCCTTTTGTTAACACCTGTAAAGTCTTGATCATGACCTGGCTGAGCATATCTTCAGCTGAGGCCTTTGCAGTTTGGTTTCCTCTTTAAACTGCTTTCCACTGTTTTGTGAGGCTAAACAAAGACTAGAAGTGTTCATTATCCCCCTCCAGAATGTTTTGCAAATTAGCTTGTATGCTAAACTGGGGTCACCTTTGGCTGCCCTTTCCATTTAGCAAAGAGATTGTGTTTGATGACTGCATTGATTTCTGAGCGCATTTTTTTTCTTTCTGGTTGTAGCAACTATTTTGCATCTGTCATACTTCTCTAAGAAAAAAGTGATACAGTCTACTATCTTTACTGAGAATAAGAGGTGCTACATTTTTTAAGGGCAGTTAACTGGTGCAGGGGATAGGGTGCCAGAGTCAGAAGACTTGTCTTCCTGAGCTCAAATCTGGCCTCAGGCATTTAACTAGCTGTGTGACCCTGGACAAGTCACTTAACCCTGTTTGCCTCAGCTCTTCATCTGTAAAATGAGCTAGATAAAGAAATGGCCAACCACTCCAGCATCTCTGCCAAAAAAAAAAAAAATCTGACTCACGAGAAGTCAGAAATAACAACTTTTTTTTGGATTATTCAAAACATATGTGTAGATTATAAATTCACTCAATATACATACAGACTGATTCTCTCTCCCCTCCCAACCAAAGTCACCATTTTCCTGCTCCTGTCTGGTAAACCAAAACAAATTACTATAGGGACTTAAGAAGGCTAGTGTTTCAACAAGTTAGAGTTTCTTCAAGAGCTCCTAGTGTCACAGAAATATAGATCTAGAGCTGGAAAGGACTAGAGACCATTTAGTACCTCAGTTTTACAGATGAGGAAACTGAAGCCCAGAAAAATTAAATGACTTGCCTAAGGTCACACAAGTAATAAGCATTAGAGGCAAGATTTGACTCCGGATTCAATGTTCATTCCACTTTACCATGTTACTTCTAATTTGAAAATTGTGGATAAATAAAATGAAAAGATTGAGCAATTTCCTCCTCCTCCTCCTTCTTTGTCTTCTTCTTCCTCTCTCTCTCTTCCTCTCTCTCTTCCCTCTTTCTGCTATTCTTTATGCCTCCCCTAGGTATTCTCTACTCTTCTCTACTCTTCATTTTCAAGTCTTTGTAATAAAGAACAAAGGTCCCTGACTGATAAACTACCATAGATTCA
>NW_020955066.1:144205-157921 GCF_900497805.2 Vombatus ursinus | reverse complement strand
AAAGAAAGAAAGAAAGAAAGAAAGAAAGAAAGAAAGAAAGAAAGAAAGAATTATAAAACAAAAAGGATCTTAGGAGTATAGAAACCAGTGCTGGGAGGGAGCTTAGAAATCATCTCTCACAATCTCTTCATTTTAGAGAAGAAGAAACAGGGGCCTAGAGAGCAGAAACTACTTGCTTATGGCTACACAGGTAACATGTAACAGAAGAGATTCAGGTCCCCTGACAAGAAGCTAGTGTTTTTTTTTCGTTCCCTTGTGCTAATCCAAGTATGGCGGACTGCACCCACTCCTGAACATTCCACCATCAGCATCTTTCATAGACATCATGGTAATTTAACACTTCTGGGAAATATGAAGCATAATTAAAATGTAATGAGCTTGGGTTTTTGTTGTTGTTGTATGTATGTATGTATGTATGTATGTGTGTTCAAAACTGTCTGAAATTTCAATTTCCCTGTGTTTCAATTTCCCTGATTTTCTCCTTTCCCAAAGAGAAATTGCTCAAAATGCTTTGATGATTATTGGAAAAAGAATACTGCCTCTCAAGGCAACTACGTTGTGTAAAATATTCATTTGAATGTTTACATCAATAATTTTAAGTCATATTTCTCTAGTACTTTAAGGTTTACAAAGATCTTTCCTCAGATCAACCCTATGATATCTTGCAGGGGAATGAAAGGATTATTACCCCTATTTTACAAAAGGAAACTGAGGCTGAGAGTTTAAGGGACTTTGCCCAGGGACACAGATATAGCATATTATTATACTCATGATTCAAACCCAGATCTTATGACACCCAAATCACTTCTCTTCCAACATACCACAACTACCTCCATTCAGAAAAAATGAGTGTAATAAAATGCAGGGCCAGTTAGTTCGCTGAAACCTTATTGCTGCCCCTAGGTAAGGCCATACTACATATGAGGTTTTCATTACTTTGTTTAAAGTGGTAATAGTCATTGTTTGACTAATGTGAAATAATAGCCTTGCCTATAAATTAAAAAAAAAAAATTCCCCATCTAAAAAATACTTAAGAAGAACTCTCCTCTGAGCTCTAGGATTACTCAGACCAGTTGAAACCAGTTTGCAACTGTGTGCCATCAGAGGAAACCTTCATTGCCACCCCTAGGTAAAACCATACTACACCTGAAGTTTTCATTACATTGAACATACTGATAGTAGTAATTATTTGAGGATGGGGCCCTTGTGTCAGAAAGAGGTAAAATAAAGGAGGGGGAACATTTGAAAACACACATGCCAAGTAGCTCTAGAGTATAAGAATTAAGCCGCCCCCACAACACACACACACACAAACACACGCACACGCACACACACACATATACCTCTTCCTATTGAATTCAGTATGAGAGGAATCATAGAATCTTAGATCTGGAGCTAGAAGAAACCTTAGGGGTCATTGGGTCCTCCCCACTTTTTTTACATATAAGGAAACTGTGGCTCAGAGGAGTGAAATGACTTACTCAAGGTCACACAGGTAGTAAATGGCAGAGCTGGCATTTGAACTCAGGTCCTATTACTCCAAGTTCAGTGCACTTTCCACTGTACCACACTGCCTCAGGGAAACTGACAAAGGAAGGGAAGTTAAACAGAATCTCAGAAATAGAACCTTCCTTATTGTAGAGAAATCAATCTATGTAAGGCCACATCTTCTTTAAAGGATCAAAGCCTCATTAGGAGTCTTATAATCAGAAGAGACCTTGGAGATCAATCAACCCTATTCCTTTATTTGCAAATGAGGAAACTGAGACCTAGTTGGGATAAATGAACTGTCCAAGGTTACACCTGAGGTAAGGCTTTGCTTTACCCAAAGAGAAAATTCCTGAAATGAATATATTTCTGTCATGAAGGAGAGTGGGCATATTTTCAGATGGCTGTTGTTAGAATAACTTACCCTGACTTGAGTTTCCACTTCTCTAAATCTTTCTTGCACTGGCCTCCTTGTCTCCAGAGGGCTATGGTCCATGAGGATAGAGAAAGGGCCTGTTTAAGTGGATCTGATGTAATGCATTCAAACATATCTGGGAGTATGAAATGAAAGACAGCAGCCAGGATGAGGAAAAGCTCTGGCTGCTGAAGGACAAAGAACAAACAAAGCTTTCCAAAGCACCTGGCATTCCATCCCCAAGTCACAGAAGGGAGCAAGGAGATTAAATGATGTTGGTGTTTATGGATTGGCAAAGAATAGAAAGGATCCCCACAGGTGGGATAGTCATCTTGTAAACACATATAATGTGTTTGGCTGTGTGAAGTCTGAGGGCAGGTCCCCTTCCTCAGGAGGTAGCTACAAAATGCCAGGTATACAATTTTGGGGACTTGTACCATGTGGGAAAGCCAGCAACATTAAAAGGAAATTGACTAACAGTCACTTAGCAAGTACAACATCTCAATTTAGATACCCCAGCCTCTATTCTGGGAAAAATCACATGCCCAAGATCCTCATAAAACACAATTTCTCAAGAAAGCATAAAAAATGCATAATGGAAAGAGGTATGGAAGAAGACGATGAGGGCCCATCATAGAAATGTGAAAAGGGGCTAAAAATAAGCAGATGAAATAATCTAGAAAGGATCTCAAATTCCATCTAGTCAGTCAATAGTCAATCAACAAACATTATATGGTAGGCACTGTGCCAACAGCTGGGAATACAAACAAAAGAAAAAAGAATCATGATCCTTTTCCTGATGGGAGAAAGATAACATAAATAAGGAGACTGAAATAGTACTGGGGTGGGGGAGGTGGGTTGGTACCTGCAATAGGAATGGTGGAGAAAAAAGTCTGATGAGCCAGGAGAGGAATGAAGGAGTGAGAATGGCTTGTCTGGGCTTATCCTTAATATGATGATTTCAAGAACTGACCAATCAGAGAAAGAAACCATAAGGGAGGGGTGAGGGGGATTTTCCAGGGTAAGAATGTTGCTGAGTCATGATGGAGGAAAAAATCCAGAGAATCAGGAACATGAATCAGAGAGAAATAAAGTCTAAATCCTTCATGATGGATAGATAGATAGATAGATAGACAGACAGACAGATAGAGAGAGAGAGAGACAGAGAGACAGAGAGAGAGAGAGGTATAAATACAAGCAAGAAAATTAGTCTTTCCCATTGACTTTATTTGGAGCTGGTAGTTAAGATGGAAGTAATTGAAACCATAAAAATAAATGGAGCTACTGTAGTAATTATTTTACAAATTCCCACTCTTCAAATGGACTTGCAGATGTTGTGAGATATGCAATCCTTGAAAGGAATATTCAGAAATCAATCAGAGAATTACATTGGTAGCCAACACCCCTCTCTGACCCCAAGCTAAGACAATACATATCTGAAACATGGCTAGATTTCCCTCAGCAAACACAGGTTCCTAAGGAACTGAGGTACACCCTTTAACAGTCAAAATATTTAATTTATTCAACAATAAATATTTATCCAGAGACTCCTCAAGGTAACACAAAGAAGAAAATAGTACCATGAGTATGTATGGTAGAAGGAGCAAGGAGCATTACCAGGGGTTTAGGGAACAAGATTGGATTGAGATTCAAGAGACCTAATTGTAAATCCTGACTCTCATGCTTACTAATGACAATGGGCAAATCACTTAAGATTTCTCAGCCTCATTTATTCAAACAAATTCATGATCTCACTGATGTGGGTAGTCCTTATATTAGTACAAATTGCAGCTCATTTTCAACCTGTGCAAACCTTATCCATGTATCCATATCTCTCAGCAAATCCACCATACATAAGCTATACAATATGGAAATTTTTCTCATGTTCTCTGAATAATCTGTGAGTGTACCTGATAGCAATTGCTCATCTCTTGATTGTCAGTTTCACCTGTTAGTATGTTGGAATCATCTCACATGATCTCAGGAGAGTCAATTGTTAAATTTTCAATGTGAAAAATATAGCAGCTCTTTTTGGGGTGGCAAAGAATTGTTCATTGAGGGGATATTCATCAATTAGAGAATGACTGAACAAGTTGTGGTACACAATTCTGATGTAGTATAAATGTACTTTAAGAATGACAAGGAGGGTGGTTTCAGAAAAACCTGGGAAATCTTATATGAACTGATGCAGAGTAAAGTGAGAAGAACCAGGAGAACACTCGACACAGTAACAGCAATACATAATGATGATTAACTGTGAAATACTTAGCTACTCTGATCAAGACAATAAGCCAAGACAATTCCAAAGGACCCATAATAAAAAGTGCTATGCACCTCCAGAGAGAGAACTTATGAACTCTGAGTGAAGACTGAAGTGTTCTTTTTTCACTTTCTTATTTTTCTTGTTGGGGAGGGAGGTATTTTCTTTTGTGACAGGGCTACTATGAAAATACTATGCATGACTTCACATGTATAACTGATATCATTTTTCAAAGTGTGGAGGAGAGGTGGAAGGGAAAGAGAGAATTTGGAACTCAATTTTTTAAATGAATGCCAATTTTATGTAATTGGGAAATATTTAGCAAAATAAATAAAATATATTAATTTTTTTTTCAATATGAGCATTTACTCCTTGGAAATCAAAAAATGTTATAAACCAGGGCTTGTTTTATTGTTTTTCAATTATCTAGACTTGAGGAAACAATAGAAGAAAATGTTAAAAATAGAAATTAAACTTTAAAATGTGTCACACACATTCTTTTTGGAGAGTGATTGTTAAACATTTATCAGCACACCTTCAACATATGAACATCCCAACTCCTTTTCTGGTTATACATATCCTTGATACTGTCTTTTATGCTGTTTCTCAAGTCCCAGTCATGGTTGGCAACACTCATCAGTCTCCTTGTACCCTCTATGTATCTTTCTATTGCCTGTAGGATCTGATGCACATATAATTTACTCAAGAGGGTAGTTTTTGTGATCCTCAACAACATAGTATCATTGGGAGTATACTTTTGTTTAAAAAAAAAAAGGCAAGCAACTTGTAGCAAGTATAATTTGTAGCAAGCTGTACAAATATGATTCAGCCGAAACCCTTCCTCCCCTTCAATTCTAGGCCAGACTCATTATTCATTTATAATGCCTGTTCAAGACATGTGCACTGATGAATTAAATCAATCTTCTAGGCAATATGTATTCTTCAATCAGCTAATCAACAGGCATTTATTAAACCCTACTATGTGCCAGATACTGTGCTATAGCTAGGGATAACAACAGTGAAATTATCCCTGCTCTAAAGAAGATTACATTCTATTGGTGAAAGGTAAGTAATTGCCACTAACATCGTTATCATTTTGTTTTGAGAAAGAAGGTCCCTCTTTGCCTTGTGTTCATGAAGAAGGAGTTGGGATGAGGCCCAAGGCAGGATGAAGCAAGGCTCCTCACAGTCACACACTAAGGAAAGTGAATGCCAGGCTGCATATGATAGAGAACGTTTATTTTCTGGGGTTGACTTCCGCCTTGTTGATCTTATTACATGCCTCATAACACGAGTTTGGTGCTACAAGAAAAAAATTGTTCACATCTTGTTCCTCCTTCAATTCTTTTTTTTTTTAAATTCTAGCCACAAAAGGAAGAAGTAAAGTCATGGTGCTAGACTCTTACCTGCTATTAAAGATCTCACAGCCTGTGACCGGCTTCCAAACGCTACAGTCAGTCATTGATTAGGGCATAAGTAGCACTGCAGAGCTGAAGCCCAGAATATCTCTTTTTTGGCTTTTAGTTCACACATTTCCCACTGCCAGGATCTCATAAGAAGCGTACCAGAGGCTTAATATTGACAGTGAGAATGCAGCATCACACTACCTCTCTGGGTCTCTTCCTGATCTGCTTTGATTTCTCATGGTGGGTGGAAACGCTGCTCTCTTTTGAACAACAGTGAATCTCCTTGAGGATTCATGTTCTGAGGTTTAATATAAATAGTATGATATCATGGATATGGGTACATTTGGTAGACGTGACCATCGATGGGGTATTTCTCTTCTCCTTGGACTTTGTACAAGATGGTCTCCTTGACACTGATACAAACCTTCAATGAATATGTGCCTTCTGATTTTTGAGACATTATTTGGGACAATGTTTGTCTTCCTATAGTCACTAGCAGTGGCTCTACAAACACATCAGCAAGTTCTTGCAAGACTCTGGGACACAATGCAATCAGTTCAGATAGCCTGATCTTATTGGGGGCTAGGCGCCCTCTTCCCAAATCTTCAATTGTCTTCATGGGTTTCAATTCCCCATTAATATTTTTGTTTCATCCTCTTTGTTCTGAGGATTATTCTGTTTGACAGAGGCAAAAAGAGGGGGAAAGGGAGTTGGTAAGTATAATGGAAAGAGCACCATTTCTGAATTCAGAGGAACTGGGTTCAAATTCTGGCCCAGATCCTTACTCCTTTGGGCCTATTTCCTCATTTGTAAGATGAAGGGATTGGATTTAATGGTCTCTGAGGTCCCTTCTGACTCTGAATCTATTATATACCTTTCCTTTGATATCTCTTACCATCATCTTATCCATTTCAAGCAATAGACCTATCTCTTCATTATTCTTATTTCATGACTTTAACAAAGCTTAAATAAAAATTCTTCATTTTTTTTTAACATTTTTGCAAATCTCAGGCCCTAGCAACATTGTTATATTTTAACTATGTTAACGTGGTTAACATCCCTATGCCCTGAGAACCCCTGGACCTTACCATCCGCCTTACTGTTGATTCTTAAGGACAACCTGGCCTTTGTATCTGCTCAGCAATTGAACTCTCTTATATGTGTTCTCTTGAAAACCATAACTATTCCACTTTTCTGTTTATCTATATAGTTCTTAGCACAGTGCTTGCCACAGAGTAAGTGCTTATTAGATGCTTTTCCACTCATTCTTTCTTGAAGTTATTTTTACAAGTTCATGCCACTCTTTAGAATTCTCCCAAGTTTGCATGCTCTTAATTCCATCTTTTGAATGTGATCTTTTAAACTGAGCTATTTGGAGAGCTCCTTGTGAAGTCACAATTGTCCTTTAGTGAAGCACATAACTTTGTAATTTTCCTTTTTGTAAGTCCCTCCCACACCTCCCTCACATCTTCTTTGTTCCCAGTAGTGTACACAGTGGGGTCACACTCACATGAAAACAGATCCTTACTGGGACATACTGTCATGGAAAACCACAAATTAACACTATCTGTTGTATTGTATTTTTAATATTTTGTTAAACACTTCCCTTGCACATGTTCACCTGGCTCAGCCCCTACTCAGGAGTTTTGCAGCCACTTGTGAGCCATGAGTTTGACACCTCTGGTGTACATAACCAAAACCCTTTTGTAAAAATTAAATGAAAGGAACAGTGTTTATGGCAACTATTTGGAACCTAAATCTGGCTGGGCAATACAAGCATGTTGTATTGGCTGAGTGGTGAGGAGTTTTTGTGCTAAGCTGGAAGTTATGTGAACAGCAATGACCTGGCATGTTAAGCAGAGTGCTGCAAAGCTGCAGAACTAAGAAATAAGAAATGGAATGCAGGCTAGACATCTGGATACTAAACCAAGGAATTGTTTGCAAAGTTAAACCAAGGCTGTGGGAGCCTAGAAATGTCTTTCTACATGTACACAGCTAATTAAAATACAAGGCAGATTATAAAAGCACAGTAGAAGTGCAAACAAAGTACCGTAGGTGTTTAGAGGAATTTCATGTGTTCATGTTTAAATATGTTTATCTGTCTATGTATTGTAAGATCCTTAAGCATAGAGTTTATATCTTGGAATACTTTACATTTCTATTGGTATCTTGCTAATCATACATGGTCTATAAATATCTGTTGATTGATTTGGTGAAATTATGAACTTCATGACCTCTAATGCCCCTTGGAACTTTGATTCTATGATTAACTTGTTAATCTGTAATGTCAAGTCATCTTTCTGGGTTTGTTAACTATGTCTAGCAAAATATGTGCACTCAATTAAATTAACAACATACAAATCATATCTCAAAATGCTATATACCAATGAAATGGTTGAGTTTGACTCATACCAGGGAGAGGAGGAAGATATCCTTCAACTAAGCCTTGACATGAGATGAAGAGGCAGTGAAGGGAAGTGAGATAAGAAGGCTGTCATGTTCCAAATAACAGGGACTTCAAAGAAGAAAGCTTTTGCATTTACAGGGATAAGATTATCCAGAGGGATAATATAAAGCAAAACCAGCAGGGAAAATCAAAGAGGTGTAAAATCCTAGGCCTATCCTGAGATATTAGATTACCTGGGTGATGGGGGATCATTTGGGCAGTTGTTTATAGTCACAATAACCAAAACTACTAATTCAGTATTCTTTGAAACCAACATAAGATGGGCTAAAAAATTTCCCGGGTCTTACCTTAAGGTAGAGAGTAAAATAAGGGAGGGAGGGAGAGAAAGAGAGAGAGACAGACAGACAGACAGACAGAGACAAAGAAAGAGAGAGAGAGAGAGAGAGAGAGAGAGAGAATGAATATCTGAGTTAAAATATGAAAAATGACTTTACAATTCAAGTAACAGTTTATCTCTAAACCAGAGGCAAGAAAGGGTTTCCTAGAAGTTATCAGGGTCCCTCACCTTTAACTATAATTATCCTGCAATTTCTGATACAGACACATCCAATGGAACTGGGATGGATTCAGAAGGTATTATTAAGAATGAGGCCTTTGCTAACCTTGTGACATAATTTCGTCACTGTCAAACCCCTAAAAAGGGATGTACCTGAAAGCCACCAGTGTCATCTAATATTTCCCAGGACACAAAATACTCCCCAATTATACACATAATCATGAAGGACACAACTACAGACATAGGGAAAGTCACCTATGTAATCAAACTTCTCAATACTGTACTGCTTTACTAGGTGAGTGGCATTTTTCTCTTATTCTCTCCATCCTGACAATACCACCAGGCCTGATCTATGGGGGTCAGTTTAGGGGTTAGACATGGCAAGGAAACAGTCCAAAAGCTAGAGGTAGCTCAGTTTTTATAGGCTGACTATGGACAGCCGCAAGAGGGAAAGAGATTGGTACCCTAATCAAAGTTAATGAAAATGACTGTTGTCTTCTTGCTCCAATGACCAGTTACCTAGCCTGGCTGATTGTGGTAACAGAAGGAACTTTGGAGATCAACTAGCACAACTCCTTCATTTTACAGATTTGTAAACTGAGGCCCTATAGACCTAATTATTTAGAGAAAAGATAGAAAGTACAGATATCTTTTAAGAGCTTAAAAAGATGATAGTACAATTCTACTTTGGAATCCTTCAATTTTGTCACTCCAGTCAGTGAACAATCTATACATCTGTCATCTCCTTCCCTATACCATGAGCATTAATGCCACACCCTCCTGAAAAATACACAAAACATAATGGAAAATGCTCCAGATCACTTTTACTACAAATAGCTTCTTCCTGAAATAACTAAATCCCTGAAACAAGTGTATGTTTTTGGTTTTAATTCTCCCAGTGACCAAGGTGATGGTTATTATTTCAAAATATTTCCTGAAAGGGTTTCAGGGGTGGATGGTATTATATGAATGGACCCTTAATCACCAGACAAGATTTCTTGTCATAATCCAAGTGGCTATACTTATTTAAAAAGATGGATTTAAATAAGTGGGTAGACTTAAAATAGTACAATAATTTATTATATTCTTCATTTCATTTTCCTAATACACTTCTGGACCAGTTATTCCTTTTGTATACTAAGGGGTCCCATAGGGAAATTGAGAGATAGAAAACTGAATGGCAAAGCCAGGGTGGGATGTTACACAGGTGAAATTGACAGGCCTTAGAAACAGAATGAATATTGGAAAGGGGTTGGGAGGGAGGATAGGGAGAAATAATGAAGATTCTAGGAAAAATACCCAGTTGTGAGCCTGTGAGCCTGGGAGGATGGTGGTACCCTAGACCATAATAGAGAAGTTTTAAGGGGAGGAGTGAGGATTTAGGGAAAAACATAATGAGTTTGATAGTGAAGTTGGAAAGATCAATTGAGGGTTTTTTGAGGATGGGGAGATAGGGACATGTTTATAGGCAGGAGGAAAGGAGACAGTAAACAGGGAGAGATTGAAAATAAGTGAAAGAATGGGTATGACAAGAAGGGGCGATCTGCTGGAGAAAAACAAAGGATGGAATGGGATCACTTATGTAGATAGAAGGGCTCACCTTGGTAGAGAGTGAGGCCACCTCTTCATGTGAGACAGAGTTGAAGGAGGAGATAGTGGCAGAAAGCATCTGAATGATAAAAGATCAGGAAAGGGGGAGAAGAGAGAGCTCTCAGAAAATGACCTGAATTTCTTCTATACAATATGAGGCAAAGTTCTCAGCTGTAAAGGAAAGGGATCCACAGAAGAATTGAGGGGATGAAAAGGGTGTGGAGAGTGTGATAGTGAGGGATAAAGAGAGGTATAAAAAGATTGCTTAGCAGTATTGAGGGCCAAGTTGAGGTTGAGTAACATAAATTTGTAGTGGATCCAGTCAGAAAGGTTGCATGATTTTCTTTGTCTTCATTCAGCAGCATATGGGTAGGAATGAAGGACAAGGAATGGTGGGTATGATCCAAAGCTGAAGTTTGGCAGGGCTCTATCACTCATATGATAAGGAGGTCCTAGATTTAAAAGAAGAGAACAGTATAAAGTTGAACTGGTCCACTAAAAGGTTAGATGATGAAAAGAGGAGTGACTCATACAGTGGTGATGACCTGGGAGAAAACTGAGAGGTTGAGGAATTAGAGGTCATGGTATGGACAAAGAGTAGGGTTTGGTAAGGGAAGGCAAAGGGAGAGATGGAAAAACAATATATTATTGTCAGATAAGGGAATTATAGAATTCTTGAACATGGAAGTGGTGTACTTTTGGGTGACAGAAATGTCAAACATATGACCATCTTTGTATGTGGCTGAGGTGAAGTGGAGTAATAGGTCATAAGAAGCAAGTAGATTGAGGAACTGAAAGGTTAAAGTAATTGAAGGACAGTAAATAAGTATGCTGAAGTTCCCTAGTACAAGAGTGCGGTATACGGGTGTTCAGGGAAGACTAGTACCTCTGGTGTGAGGGCTGCTGAGATCTTCTCAGGGCAGTTTCTATCTCTGGTATCCACCGCCATCCAGCTCTCATCTGTGGCTCCAAGAAGCTATAACATGCACAGCAACCACACCCCAATAAACTGTTTTGGAAGACAGGCTAAACCAGGTTGTCAGTGAGTTAGAGAAAGTGTCTTCCCTGAGCATGTGAAGATTTCCCCAGTAGAATGAGTGGTTGTGAACAATTCGTTCAAATGGTCCATGAAGGCAGTGGAAGCAGGCATCATGGAGTGCTTAGAGCTTTGGTAGGCATTGAAGACTCCAAGGGCATCCACTGCATCATGAGTCATAACTAGTCATCTTGCCTTTGGTCCTGCCATTGGACTTAGATGACTTTGGAAGAGAGAGTGAGGCCAATGACTTCCTGCACTCTGCCTCACTTAAATCTAATATATGTGTGAGTCAAAAGGAGTACAAGAGTAGGAATTGGGGAAAGAGAAAAATTGTGAACTGGGTACTAGGAACAAATGATAAACTGTAGGGGTTCAAAAGCACTGGGCTAGATAGGGCATGACTAGGTATGAATACCTGTTTACCATTGAGTGGAAAGTGACACTCCTCTTCCCAGAGGAGGCTGGAGACAAGAAGCAAATGCAGTACAAGATGGAAGATACAGGGTCAGATGGAAGGTATCATTTTGCTTCTCCTCCTCCCTCAAAGGCTAGGGATTAGGCAGGGGATGACACCATAGGGGATGAAATTACTACTTCCCACTGACTTTCTTTTTCCCCTCAGGAGATTGGTGCAGCAGGAGATTAAGGCCAAAAGGAAGGTAATTCCTCTTCTGACTGTAGGCTCTCCTTATCTCAAGGCCAGAGATCAGACTGAAAGGCTCAGTAGGAGGGGGAAGTGGCCTTCCTCATCCCGAGAATTTACTCAGCCCCTGGCCTCCTTACCCTGTAAGTACACTTTGTCCCTTTAGTGCCTTCCTCTGATTGACTCATCCCAGAACCTCCATTTTAAGGCAAGTACTCAGTCTCGGTTTCTTCCACTCTAGCCTCTCCTCCTGACTTTCCAGACTTTCTCCACAGGATGCTTCTGTGCAGGCAATTTCTTCCTCTTTCCTTGCTCCCCTAGCTCCTTTTCAACTTCCTTTTATTTGTTGTCTTCCACCACTAGAATGTAAATATCTTGAGAGAAGACACTGTCTTTCTGCTTACATTTGTAGTCTCAGCACTTAGCAAATTATTTGACCCATAGTAAGTCCTTAATAAATGCTAGTTGACTTAACTTGCTATGAATATTGGGATGTATATGGCGTTCTATCTTTAGACTCCTTTGTGTATATGCAAGCAATGAGATGTTTAAGGGAAAAAGTACAGTCATTTGAGTCACTCTTAGCATAACTCTAAATTATTTTCTAGAATGAATAGACCAACTAACAGTTTATGGGTACTTTTAATGATAATTTAATTCCCTCTGGTTTCCTTGCTTCTACACTATTTGAAAGCTGTGTTACTTCTACAATGAATATCAAAGGCTCACAGAACTTCAGATTTAGAGATGAACTCCAAGATCATCCTTTTGTTTTACACATGGGACCAGGGCCAGGAAAGGTTAAATAGCATCACATAAGTTGTAAAAGGCAGACCTGGAATTTCAACCAAAGTCCTT
Organism: Vombatus ursinus; assembly: GCF_900497805.2. Lineage (NCBI taxonomy): Eukaryota > Metazoa > Chordata > Mammalia > Diprotodontia > Vombatidae > Vombatus > Vombatus ursinus. Next base: position 145,259 of record NW_020955066.1, on the reverse strand, counting down.
TGTCCCCAAATCCAGCACTTTTTTTCCAGTGCACCATGCAATTAACTTTGAGATACTTATCCAATTGCTCACCATAACAACATGCACAGTCAAGGAACAGTATCAGATCAGTAAAACTTTTGATTGGAGCAGAAATGATCAGGAAATCAATAGAAAACAACATAAGTCAAGATGGCAGAGTAAAAGCAGTGACTTGCTCGAGCTCTTCCCCAAACCCCTCCAAATACCTGTAAAAAATGGCTCTAAACAAATTCTAAAGCAGCAGAACCCACAAAAAGAGTGAAACAAATTTCCAGTCCAAGACAACCTGGATGGTTGATTGGAAAGGGATATTGCGCTGGGCTGGGAGAGGAACACAGTTCAGCATGGGCGCACAGACCACAGCAAACCTGGAGCAGGCCTCAGAGGACTGAATTGCAGGCAGCTGTGGTGGATTCCAGACTTCTCAACACATGAACACTAAAGACAACCTAGAAGGTCAGTAGGAAAAGTCTGTCTGCAGAGGGAGAGAAGCAAGGGGTCCCAGCCCCATTCCCTGAGTGTGGCCCCGGGGTGGTGGTTGCCTCCTGACCTTCTGGCCCACAGACTGAGGGGGAATCAAATGGCTGATCAGAGGGATATTGCAGGGATCTCTCTGCTGATACAGGATTCTCTTGCTTTGCCCATGCTTGAATCTGAGTCACAGTTCTGGGTGGCAATCCTGGGGCAAGGAAGAGCACTGGAGTGGTGGAGCTTGTAGTGGCTGTGGAAAAGAAATCCTGTTCACATTTCCAAGACAGAAAAGAGTGTTTGTGGTCACTCATAGACCAGAACACAGGCCAGGAAAGGAGTAAACACCTCGCCCTTGATCATAGCACCTTGGAAGAACTGGAAATTTTCAGGTCCCTAGAAGTATCTCTGAAAACAGCTGCACAAAACCCCTGAAGCTTGGGATAGTACATTCTCCACAGTGGAAGCAGACTCCTACCTTAACAAAGAAGTTATAACTCAAGTAATTGACTGGGATCATGAGCAAGCAGCACAAAAAAAATCAGACCATAGAATCTTTCTTTGG
>NW_020955066.1:144083-144195 GCF_900497805.2 Vombatus ursinus | reverse complement strand
AAGGAGAAAATATTGCAAACAGCCAGAAAGAAGCAATTCAAGTATCATGGAAACACAATCAGGATAACACAAGATTTAGTAACTGCTATATTAAGGGACCACAGGACTTGGA
>NW_020955066.1:143784-143920 GCF_900497805.2 Vombatus ursinus | reverse complement strand
TCATAAGAGACTTATTAAGGTTCAACTGTTTACATTCTGCATGGAAAGATGGTATTTGTAATTCACAAGTCCTTTGTAAGTATTAGAGTAATTGGAGGGAAAAAATTATATGCATATAGATAGATAGATAGATAGA
>NW_020955066.1:137661-143663 GCF_900497805.2 Vombatus ursinus | reverse complement strand
AATGAGTGAATCTTATTCTCATCAGATTTGGCTAAAGGAGAGAATAACATACACACTCAATCGGGTATGGAAATCTATCTTTCCCTACAGAAAATAGGGGGGAAGGGGACAAGAGAGCAGGAGGATGACAGAGGGTAGGGCAGATTGGGGGAAGGGGTAATCAGAAGGAAACACTTCTAGAGAGGGACAGGGTCAAAAGAGAGAATAGAATAAGTGCAGGGGGATAGGATAAAGGGAAATACACTTAGTTTTTCACAACAGGACTACTATGGAAGTGTTTTGCATGACTACACATGTATAACTGGTTGCTTGCCTTCTCAATGAGAGTGGGTGGGGAGGGAGGAAGGGAGATAATTTGTAACCCAAAACTTTAAAAACAAAAGATAAAAAAAAATTGTTTTCACATGCAACTGGGAAATAAGATATACAGGAAATGGGGTATAGAAATCTATTCTGCCCTACAGGAAAATTGAAGGGGTAGGGGATAAGAGGGGGAGGGAGATAGAAGGGAGGGCAGATTAGGGGTATTCAGAAAGCATGTCATTTTGGGGTGGGGGGAGGGATGAGATGGGGAGAAAATTTGGAACTCAACATCTTATGGAAGTGAATGTTGAAAACTAGAAATAAATAAATTAATCAAAGTAGAGGAAGGAGAGGGAAAAAGGATAGAATTTGGAACTCAAAACTTAAAAAAATCAAAGAATGTTAAAAATTGTTTTTACATGTAATTTGGGAAAAATAAAATGTTATTATTTGGGAAAAAAAGAAACAAGGTACAAGTGACCTAAGGGGACTCAGCTTTTAAATTATTTTTAAATGAAATTTTAAGAAATAAAGATAATGCTTTAAGATAAAAAAAAAAAAGGAAAACAACATAAGTCACACCGTCTTTTCCCCTCAGAGTAATTGGGAAAGGAATTCCCCCAAAAGACTGACATTACTTTAGGACAACTGAGAATCAGGGTTCTGAAGCCATAAAGTTAGGCTTAGGTATCACCACTTAAAAGGGGCTCCTGGTCTTATCTGTTGTCTGCTGCTCACCCAGCTGCTCCCAAGCTCTGATGCAGTTCTCATCTGGGTTTGTCTCTCCCTTTTTATAATCATGAACCCTAGCAAAAACTTCAATCAAACCTTCATCTTCACAGATATCTCTTGACACTAGTTTATTAGTTTGGAGGAAAATACAGCTTTTATAAGAATTGAATTATTTGGTCTCCCAGTAAATAATCACACTCTGGGCTCAGACATCCTGGGAAATGTAGTCCCTTGCTTACCTTGATCATGTTTGTTATTCAAGAAAATAGAAATAATGTTTGTATGTGCACATGAGATGGAGAGAGAAAGAGAAAGAGAGGGAGAGAGAGAAGCAGAAAAGAAAGGGAAGGCAAAGAAGAAAGAAGAAAAGGGAGGAGTGAGGGAAAGCTAGATGAAAGCAAGAGTACAAGGAAAGACAGGAAAAATGGGGTTTTCACTTTTGGAGACAGAGACTTTGAATCAAAGGAATTAGAAGGGCAAGAGGTGTAAATTTACTAGCCTCTGGACACTGGCAGACAGGAGAATGGGAAAGAAAGCCAGGAAGAGAAATATAGTGACATACTAGATTAACTTTACTAATAGGTCCCCCAAATTTAACAGCCCAAGGTTGACTTGGTAATCAACCAGCTCCCTTCCCCAAGCTAAACTGAAAAGAAAATAAAGCATTTTCCTTTCTCCTATCTTTATTCAATTCTATTAATATTTATTAAGCACCCACTGGGTGAATGGCACTACTTATTCAATTTTTGAAAGATTTAATCACCTCTGGGTATAAGTACTCAAATTTTAAACCATTCAATTAACATACATAAAACAAAGCAACAGCTGTTAAAACAGCCAAAATGAATAGAATCACTTTAAGAAGAACCATGTTTCAGCTTTGTATTGCACCCTGAAGGCCAGCTTGGGAGCTCCCTGACAGCACAGTGTGGGCAGAAGTTTCATACTGCTGGCCCACACACTACATGTGATTATCTGCAAGGCTTCATAACAAGAGTTTTTGCTCATTTCTTTTTCTGTCCCTTTACATAATCCACCCTGCCCATCCCACTGCTCTCTTGCCAATTGCCTCCTCCCAAAACCAATTTAAGAACTCCTTTCCTCTAGGAAACTACTCCTGATGAATCCTACCTGACTTGTTTATCCTCTACTACTTTGTATCTTATTAGCCCATACATCAGGGTTTCCCATCTAGGGTACTGATACACCCATTGGGTATAAGAAGCCTGACATGGGATTGTTGGGAATATTTGGTAAATAATTATATTGCCTTGTTTAAATATTCCAAAAGTAATAGTCTTAGTGAACATTTGTGGATTGTAGAAAGAATAACTAAAATGTCATTCACCAAATAAAGTTTTCTTTATGAAAAATTAATCTTTTTATTTTATTTCTTATGTGCACATGCATAGCAAATTACAGAATTTATTTCTTTTCATATTGAATAGGAGGTGCAGGAAGACTTACTGAAAGCCATGGGACAGGAGTACTAATAACGCTGGAAACCCCCTACCTTAGAAAATCACTTGGTAGGGTCATGTGCGTCACTTGTTTAACAATCTGCTTTGTATTTTTCCTCTATTATTATATATACTATTCAGCTCTAACAAAATACCAGTTTCCTTGGTTCTAATCCATCACCCTTTCTGCTATACTATGATGTCTCTTCCTCTGCCTGGCATTCAAACATCTCTGCAGTTCAGCAACTAACTACTGAGAACTAACTATGAACAAGGCACAGATTTGACTGGGCCCTACCAATCAGAACTTATCTCACTGTAATCTCTTATATAAACCTTAGGCTCTACCCAACCAGTATCCTCATGGCATCCTCTCCAAATATGCCATGTTCATTCCCACCCACTCTCATCTTTTCTCATGTCATTCCATGCATTTGAAAAGTCCACTTCTTTCTTAGTTCAAGTATCCAAATATTTCCCATCTTAGAGGCAACTAGGGATAGAGTGTTGGACCTGCAATGAGGATGATCAGAGTTCAAATTTGGTCACAGACATTTAATAGCTGTGTGATCTCGGGCAAGTCACTTGACTTCTCTCTGCCTCTATTTCACCATCTATAAAATGGGCATAGTAATAGCATCTACCTCTCAGGGTTGTTGTTAGGATAAAATGAGATAATATTTTTAAAGTACCATGTAAGTCTTAAAATATTAGTCATCGTCATTATCAGAGGGCTGAGTTCAAAGTCCACCCCCAAAAAGCTTTATCAGTCCATTCCTGGATTGTCAATGACTCTTTTCTCTGAATTCCTTTGATCCTTGTTGTCTGACACTCATTTAATCATATCTATCACTTATTACAGTTTAACTGTTTTCCTATGTGTATGCCTTACCACCTTCCAAGAAGTGGTATACTACTACAGGACATGATCCACTTCTGCATCCTCCATAGCATCCTGGACACAGAAATACATAGGAGGTGCTCATTAAGGATATATTGGATTTAACTGATTTGAAGTCTTATCATAACACTGTTTACATGATATATTCATTCTTTCATCCATTTCTCCGTATCCCTGCATACCATAAAACAGAGCAGCCCTGCCTCAGGTATTCTGTGTAAAAAGTTTTTAAAGAACTTTACATGGAATCAGGAAGACATCAGCCTGTTTTATTCATATGGCAGTTTTTCTGGTCTTTTCTTTACTTTTTTTTCTGCTAAAGTCACTTGAACATAAATCCATAAAGCTGCTTTAATTTTTTAAAAACACAAATGGGGATGGCATTGCAATGAATTTAGAATGATGTGGCAACAGGCCTCTCAGTTTTCCATTCAGAACTCATGCCATCAAGATCATGCCCAGTCAAGAAGCTTGAACCAATTTGAAGTATTAAAAAAAAAACTACTGATTCATTGATTAAAATAGAGGGGATTTCCAATACTCATTCTGTCATTTCACTCCAGGACTTCTTCCTTTAACATCTCTATTTTATGCATTTTAAAGAGAATAGCATCAAAAGTCAATAGTAGCTAAGTGATTCCTTCCTCCTGATACAGTCAAAAGAATTGTAAATATATGGAAAATTGGAGATTTTGGAGGGAGGGGAAAGGGTACAAAGATTTATTAAGCACCAACTATGTGCCAGGCACTGGCTTTACAATTATCTTATTTGATCCTCACAACAACCCTGGAAGGCTGGTGCTATTATTATCCCATTTTACAGATGAGGAAATTGAAGCAAACAGAAGTTAAGTGACTTGGCCAGGGTCACATAGTTATTAAGTGTCTGACAGCCATATTTTAACCCAGATCTTCATAATTCCAGGCCCAGTGCTCTATCTACTTTGCTACCTAGAAACCTTTAAGAGAAAAAGTAACTGAACTTCTGAACTTCTGGGAACCAATACTAAAAAACAGATCTATTTACCAGGAATTCTAGAGTTAACGGCCCCAGACTTGGTCTAGATAGAGAAATTCCCTAATTGCTGGAATGGTAGAAGTCAATTGATGAAAAAGTACCACAGAATGTAGTTAAGGTCGTTCCTGCACAAATTCAGTGTAGTTCCTAAGATAATAACCCACTAATCAGAGCAAACTGGGAGCCAAGTTATTGCAAAATAGTAATTATTAGCACTATGACTTTAAAGGAAAAGTGGAGTCATGCAGAGAAGATAACTACATCCCAAACAATTATACTCATGTGGAAGCAACATTTCACTTGGGTATTTAGAATCAATTAATTAACAAGCATTTATTAAGTACCAACTGTGTACTAGCACCGACATCAAGGACCTTACATTCTATCAAGAGACAATGTGTGCATGTGCATTTTCTACTTTTCCCATGATTCTATAGGATCACAGAGACTCAGGATCATAGAACCAATGGAGGAACTCCCTACAATCATGAAGAATCTGTGGGTTAGACCTAGACCTCTCCAGGACTAGGCTATCCATAAGTATTTAAAAGGTCTCAGTCTGGGAATTCAATGGAATTTTGGAGTGAGAGTACTTCCACCCAAATTTTGGGCAAAAGGGGAGGCAGATACATAAGAGCAAGATATGATCATGAATTTGCAGACTAGAGAACAAGAGAAGACAAGCATGTGGCAGGAGTGGATTAGGGCAAAGCCAGACCAAACCAAAAGTTTTGGCAATTGGTGAAAGTAAACTTCAGTCAATCATTCTTTTTCTTTCCCCTGTTTTCCCAGAGCACTACACATCCATTATAGACTACTTTTTTATGTTCCTTGATACTGCTAATAAATTACATGGCCAATAACACTGATTTTGTCTAGGGCTATAAGTCTGTATTTCATGACTGAGAAAGGTGAGACTATCCCATGAAAGAAGAGAAGTATGGAATTTGCTCTAAGGAGGAGGCCAAGCCAGTTAGAAAGACAGCTTCTACAGTTTTGGTAATATTTGAGAATATTCCAGAGCATACCCACTACACTATATTTGAACTTAGAGAGAATTACCAGGTAAGTAAATGAGCCATAGCAAAAAAGGGCAGGGGTTGTTGTTTTTATCTTGAGTTCACCCTATACCATATAAATAACCTGAGTATGTCCTATATTGTCAGAGGTAGCCTGGTAGAGCTCATAAGTAAAGACATAATATATACAAAGTAATTTTGGCAGGAGGTAAAGGAAAGCATTAATAGTTGGGGCAACCAGGAAAAATTTCATATTCAAGGATGTGTTTGAGCTGAACTTCTGAAGAAAACTAGGGACTGAAGAGGCAGAGGTCAGAAGGGAACACATTCTAGGCAAGGTGGGGGATCTGAAATGGCCAGGAGAAGGGAGAGGAAATATTGCATTATGAGGAATAGCAAAAAGATCCATTTAGCTAGAGTATAGAATCAATGAAGGAGAATTATATATAACAGAACTAGAAAGGAAAGTTGGAGCCAGGTATTAAAGGGTTTAGTCCAAATAGAGAAATTTGCATTTGATCATAGAGGCAACAAGGAACATTGAATTTTATTGAGCAAGGGAGTTAAGA
>NW_020955066.1:129460-137632 GCF_900497805.2 Vombatus ursinus | reverse complement strand
AGGAAGGGCCAGTATCATTTCAAGGGGATTATTAATTTGGCTTCAACATTGATGCTTTAGGACAAATTTAGTTGTTTATGGAATAAGAGGTAGACCCAAGAAAGCTCCCATGTGCTAGGAGTGATATGACTTCATTCTCTAGTTTTCCTGGGAAAGTTCTTTCAAATCTGTAATGTCGGTATACTTCTCCTAGTACACTTATATGCCCCATCACAATTGAAAGGCAGAGTGTTGTGTCTGCCTTCTCTTCCTTCTGGGCATCTTGTGTATTATGGCTAAAATTGATGCCTCCCTTAAATGAGGAGGTCAATTTTCCAGTAAACTCTAAGTCTGTAATGATGAAGACATTCAGATACAGGCCAGGATGATTTCTGATACATCATTGTACAGAGTGTCTAACCCATTCCCAAAGGAGAGTTCCAGATACAACAGTAATGAGCAGGGAGGAACACTTCTTACTTATTATTTATATAACTTGGCCACCATCCTTACTTCCACTTTGATATCCCCAACCACTCAACAGTGTCCTATAGTTTGGGAGCAGCCCTGGCTACCCATATGTCTCAAGCAGTTCTTGCTCCCCAGGGTTTGGCAATGATAGTATCTCTGATTCAAAAAAGGTTCCAAAGCAGGATTGCTTTCCATCTTTAAAAATTCTAAAATGGTATAGCAGGAAAAGATGAAAAAATTCAAGAGAGCCAATTATTCTATGACCTAGATATATGACCTTGGGACACTCCCTTAACAGTAAGTCAGCAAGCATTTATTAAGTACTATATTTTAGGCACTGTGCTGAGTGGTAGGTTTACAAAAAAAGGGCAAAAAATATGGTATCTGCCTTCAAGGAAGTGTACATGTAAATAACTATGCACATACAAGATATATACAGAATAAATGGAAGGTAATTTCAGAATGAAGGCACTGAAAGGCTAGGGTTAGAGAGTGGGAGTAGGAAAGGTCCCCTGCAAAGGATCAGATTTGAGCTGAAGAAAGTCTTGAGGAAAGCCAGGAAAACTAAGAAATGGAGGTGAGAAGTAAGAACACTGCAAGCCAGTGAAAAGGCATGGAAACAGGAGATGGGGAGGCATGTGTGAAAAAAACAGCAAGAAGGCAAATGTTACTGCATCGTAAGGTCAGCAGAGGGGAGTAAAGTGGAAAAGAGCAAGACTATGAAGGGCTTTAAATGCCAAACAGTGTATTTTAAATTTTATTCTGATGGCAATAAGGAGCCACTGGAGTTCATTGAGTGGAAGGGGAGGGGAGTGACATGGTCAAACCTACACATTAGAAAAATCACTTTAGGGGCAGCTAGGTGGCACAGTGGATAGAGCACCGGCCCTGGAGGACCTGAGTTCAAATCTGGCCTCAGACACATAACACTCACTAGCTGTGTGACCCTGGGCAGGTCACTTAACCCCATTGCCTAACCAAAAAGAAAAAGAAAAAGAAAAATCACTTTGGCAGCTGAGTGGAAGATAGATTGGAATGGGGCAAAACTTGAGAGACTAGTCCACGTATGAGTATTGGCTATGTAAGAAAGAAAGAAGAAGCAATAAATAAGAAATATTGTAAAGGCACAAATGACAAGACTTAGCAATAAATCAGATCCTCTGTCAGCCTCTGTTTTCTCATCTGAAATAAGTGATGGCTGGACTTGATGATTTCCAAAGTCTCTTGCAACTGTTCGGTTCAGTGGTTCCATGATGGCTAGAAAGAAGAGCCTCAATGGCTTACCTAGTCCAGCACTCTGTCAATGTATTGCATTTTGGGCCAATCACTGCCCATTCATTTGGTGTAACATATGTAAATACCAATGGAGTAATATTTCTATGTCTCCTATCCCTTGCCATTAATAATTCTCCATCATATGTAAAAAGCAATAGCTATTAACTGAAATGACAAAATTGATATAACAAGATTATAGTGATGTACTATAAGAACAGAGTCAAATACCTCAGGAAGGGCAATTTGTGTTCTGGGGTCAGCTGAAATCCTATTGCTACTGCATAATGCCTTGACATTATCAGAGGAATACAAAAGTAAAATCCGTCTCCCAAGACTTATTTTTTACTCTTCTCTGACAATTAATGAGAGAGGCTATTAAGGCTAATCTATGGTTGTTAGCATTTGAAAAGGAGTTGAAAAATGGTCTATGGAAGGAGACATTTGAAAATAAGATAAGGAAGCAAATTTGGTGATGGCACTTGTCCCTCTACAGCTAGCTGATGGATCCACGTGATCAGATGATAGATAGATCAATAATGTACATTTCTGCTCTAAGTTAGATAGAAACCTATCCTTGGTTGGATGTCATTCTTGATGTTTTTTTTTTCCCTTAACACTAGAGTTGAACTGTTTTATTGATTAATTAATCAGTCACCCATAATTATCCTTTCACTGAAGGATCCTAATTTGGTATTTTTGAAAGCAAGCTAAGTTAAATGCCCATTATGCTTTTCTTCCTCAGAAAAAAAAAAAGCAAGAATTTTCTTCAAGACAGCAGTATGATTTCAGGACAAAGGAGAGAAAAGATCTCCATTTTAAATTGCTGTATTTTACCAGTTGAATAATAGAAAAAAAAATAGCCAAATCTTGAAGACAGATAATAAGGAAGCAAGAAATAGAAAGTATAGCAAATGGCTGGGGGGAGGGTGAGGAGTAACAGAAAATCCACTGTTCTTCACCATTAGCAAGGGTGCTAGAAAAGCAATCCCAGGCCTTGACAAAATTGTGAAGTAGGCAAAGGTGGTTTTTGTGTCATATACATTGTCATATACTCTACTCTTATGACATATGAAACAGTATGGTATTACTGATAAAGTACTAACTCTAGAGTCAGAAGAACTGAGTTGAAATCCCTCCTCTAACACTTACTATTTTGTTAGAAGAGCATGTGGAGACCTCTCTGAGCTTTAGTTTCCTCATTGATTAAATAGAAGTAATAGTACCTGTACACTTCTCGTGGTAGTTGTGTGGGTCAAAAGATACATTCATAGAGTAATTTGCAAGACTTAAAGCACCTAATAGATGTTGGCTATTACTACTCTATTCTCTGAGTCATTAAAAATTCCTCACTATGAGGTTTCATTTGCATACTCTTGCATAGGCAGGGCCCCAAGTTTTCTCTTAGCTTTTCCCTCAGACCTCCCTCCCCATAATAGAATTTATCCATTTGACTCCTTCCTACCATGTGAAAAGGTGGCACAATGAATAGAGTGCTAGGCCTGGAGGCAGGAAGACCTGAGTTCAAATCCAGGCTTGTATACTTACAAGCTGTGTGATCCTGGGCAAGTCATTCAACCCTGTTTGCCTTAGATTCCTTATCTGTAAAATGAGCCGGAGAAGGAAATGGCAAACCACTCTAGTATCTTCTCTTTTTTAGGCAATACGGGTTAAGGGACTTGCCCAGAGTCACACAGCTAGTGTCTGAGGCAGGATTTGAACCCAGATCCTCCTAACTCTAGGGCCAGTGTTCTATCCACTGTGCCACCTAGCTTCCCCTCACTCTACTATCTTTGCCAAGAAAACCTCAAATGGGGTCATGAAAAGTCAAACACGACTGACATGAGTGAACAACAATTACCATGCTAACAGAATGAAACTAATGCAGTTCAGGGGAAAGAGCACTGCCTATATCAGAAGACTTGGATTCAAATTCTCTCAGATGCTTACAACCTGTGTGACCATGGGGAAGTCCCTTAAACTCCATGAGCCTCAATTTCCCCATCTATAAAAAAAAAGGAATTGGAGTAGATGGCCTCTAAAATCCCTTCCATTTCTAGATCTTTGATCCTTATGATCCTGCTACACTAAATGATACTAAAAGTATCAGAGGCTAATATCTTGTCATTTCTACCTTCACAACAACTCTCCTATCCAACCTCTTCTTTCTACTCACACAAATACCGTGCCTTCATCACCTCTCACCTAAGGTTATTGCAACATCCTCCTAATTGGTTTCCTGAGTTCAGGCACCAACAAGACACAGTGATCAAAATGATCAATGATCAGTTAGTTTGAGTTGGCACAGGTAACTTCCATTTGGATGCAGAAAACCTAGATTGGAGTAGCGTGATGACTCAGTTCATAATAAAGGTGGACCAGTCATTTTACCTCTCTGTGTATTTGATTTCCTATGTATGCAAAATTAGGAAGTCAGATGATGATCTCTAACCTTCTCTCCAGAGCTAGTATTTTATGTCTTTCTAACAGTCATGTTTTGATCAAATTGGTTGTAAAGATGGCCATAGCATCCATTTGAAAAGGGAAAAAACTGTCTATCCTCCAGATGTCTTATCTACAAGAATCTGACATTTGGGCAATATGATCATAGATTTAGAGTTTGAAGGGACTTTGGGAGCATGGAGTCAAATCCCCTTAATTTACAGATGAGGAAACTGAAGCACAGAGAATTGGAGTGACTAGCCCAATGTCACATAAGTAGTAGAACCAGATTAGAGCTCAGGTCCTCAGACTCTAACTCTAGCGCCCTAGATACAGCTTTAGTTCCTTAGTAAGCTATACATAGTTATCTCTAGTTTCAGACTGACTACAACTGGCTCAAATTACTGTTTACAAGTATTCCCTTGCATACACCCTATCTCTCTTTCCCAACCAGCCTGATTATTTAGACACCTGTTTCATTCCTAATAATTTGTTCATCTCCTGCTCTTCATAAATTAGATCTTCAAAGCAATCAGCAAAGGTCAGATGATGTAGCATTGCAACTTTAATTAAAATTATTTCCTTTACTGTTTAAACAGAACCAATCCTTGTGAAATTAGCAATTCACTTTTTTAAAGAATCTCTCCCAGTCTAAGAAACAACCTGTCTTTAGAATAGTGCATGGGAACCTAGGAGCTTACCCATTTAACTTCCTTTTACCAGTCAAGCAATCCACTTGAACTAAGGGAAATTCCCAATGCCATTCTGCTATATGACTATATTGTTAAAGGTGACTTGCAATAATAAAGGGTATAGAATATGCCTTTGCAAATTGAATAGAGTCTCATTATGGAAAAGCTCATTTGTTGTCACATGGCTTTGGAACACAAGTAGTCATAATATGTCTCCCAAACATAAGAGCTCCAAGAAGAAAAGCCTGATGTGATTTCATTAGCCTGTAATATTGTTATTAGTCCTATTCTCCAAAAGCAGCATTATAAAAGTGTCGTTGAATCTAGCCCAATTTTTGCTTTTGGTGTCAAGTCATTGCAAAATCAACAGAAAAAAGAGCTTTGTGACTTTGGGTAAGTCACTTAACTTCTCTGTGCCTCACTTTCCTTATTTGTAAAATGAGGAGGGTTAAACTAGAGAACCTCTAAAGTCCTTTATAGCTCTAGAACTCTAAACTTAAGGTCTATGACTACTATTATAAGTCTCTGATTATATAGAATGATATCTCAGAATAAGATATAGAATTAGAGCAAGTTTCACCCAGGATTTAGCACCTCAGAGACTCCACCCCTTCAAAAAATGAACTCTCAGAAACAGCCTAACATTTAGCTTTAGTTGTAGTAGTTAAGCCAAGTCTAGTTCTAAATTTTTAAGCTCCCAGTGCAAAGAACAACACTGAAATGTGTGGTCATATCTATGTCACACTGGGTTACTTACCTTTTCTAAAACTGATCTTACGTAGACACCAGAAAGTTGGATAGATTTCCTGTTTGTTTGTTTGTTTGTTTGTTTGTTTGTTTGTTTGTTTGTTTGTTTTAGGAGAGCATTAGCCTGTAATTTCATTACTGTAGAGAATGTCAGGCATGGAAACTCTACCTCATGATGTAAATCCACAAAATGCACAAAATTAAGTTTCCTAAGATAGCAAGAGGTTGAAGTTCTTGCCCAGTCACACATTTATTATATGTCACAGGCAGTATTTGAACCCAGGTCTTCCTGACTCTAAGGCTGACTCTCTACCCACTTTGCCATGTTTACTCTCTTCAGCAAGGATAATTCCAAAGTATTGTGGATTCAGATGCTTAGATAAGACTAATGATAATGTAGAAGACTTCTTAACCCAGAAGTCCCAGCTTTGCTAAAGAACTCTATTACACACCTCTCATACAACAATAAGTATAATGTATGACAGTGGTTCTTGGAGTGTGTTCCAGGGACTCCTAGGGTCCCCAAAACACTTTAGGGGATCCTTGAAGTCAAACTATTTTTGAAATAATACTAGGATGTTTTTATTTTTAATGCGGTAAATATTGGTAGATTTAACTTGTATGAATAAAAGTGCTTTGAATGCTCTTCAATAATTGTTAAAAAGGTAAAGGGGTCCTGAGACTAGAAAGTTCAAGAACTGCTGGCTAGAAACTATTGCTCAGGCAGACACAGTTTTGTCCTTTCTCTGAATGCTTATTAAACTGATAGCATGACACAGTTTGCATTTAATTATTCTATAATTGTTTTGTATCTAATAATCTCATGTATATAAAACTGGATGAGGGCATAGTGTAATTTGAGAGCAAAGAAATGATATTTTATACTTTTGTAGTATCTATGATAGAGAATTAATAAGTGTTGACTCAGTAAAATAGTCATACAATTCAACAATTTGAAAGGGAGCTCTTCATAGAAACTCATATCAATCCATCTACCTTCAGATAGCACCACTACCAGATAATCCCAGATATGTGAGAGTCTATTCCTTTTTCAGTCATCCTGAAAAAAGTATCTAACAGCACACACTCTCACAATTGGCCTGAAAAAAAGTCCAAGAGGCATGTTCCAAAAAACTAAAAATAATTTGTCAAAGGAATCTAACCTAGCCTAAGAAAGGGAAAAATGGAGAGAGTGAATCAATTCCATTATTCCTTGAGACTTGGAATGGTGGTATTTCTTAAGAGAAAAGATTTGATTGTTGACTTCTAAGGCAATATTAGCATTACTGAATTCTTAGTTCCTGAAAATTAACAGTGTTCCTGTCCATAATTCATCCAGGATCACAAAATCCAAGAATTTGAGAGTTCAAAGTTACTTCAATGGCCATTAATTCAACCTATATGGTAAAGGATTGCTCCCAATACAACAGACCAGGAAGTGACTATCTAGCCTCTACTTGGAGAGCTCCAATGGGGAAGAACTCACCGTCTCTTTGAGACAAACTGTTCCACATTTGCATTGCATCTCTATGACCCAGTAAGAACAGAGAAATTCACAACATCATTTAGAGGTTTGGCCAAAGCCATAACCACACTGGGATATTTGTGGTCCCTGGATCACTTAGGGATATCTGGACTCAAGGTGGATGTGCTTTCTTCTTCTCTTGTCTCCATGGCACTTCTGGAATAGTAGTATATACTTTACATCATCAATCCACTACTCAAAATTTGTGAGGACTTTTTGAGTTCCTATGGGAACCATGTAGTGGTTGAAATGCTTCCATAAACTGATAAAGTGAAAAGGACACTGCTGGCACTCTTGTTTGACAACTTTTCTCTACCTTGACCAGACTCATCTAGCTATCTAGCTTCTCTATGGTTTCGACTCATAGCTCCTTAGTTCTAACTTCATGCATAATTAATGCTCTCTCCCTCTCTCTNCTTTTCTCTACCTTGACCAGACTCATCTAGCTATCTAGCTTCTCTATGGTTTCGACTCATATCTCCTTAGTTCTAACTTCATGCATACATATTTATCATATTAATGCTCTCTCCCTCTCTCTCTCTCTCTCAATGTATGTATGTATATATGTATGTACATATGTATGTATATTCCACCATCACCACTTGACATTTCACTTGAAGTACTTCTTTTTTATATTCACTTCTGCCTGATTTCCTTATATTGAGAATGCTAGTCCCTTTCCCAAACCTTTAAGGCTTCTGCTTAAAAACTTGAGCTCATACTAGCTTCTTGCAGGGACTTCTCAAGAAGCCATAACTTCAGTACCTCCTACATGGCTTCCATAGACTTTCAATGAGGTCTTTGTGTTGAGTCTTTAGATGGGTGAAAAAGGACTCTTCTTGCATTACTGTATTGCTGTGTTCTCTTGCCACTAAGTGGTTGAGTTATCAATTATCACCAATTTAGAGAATATAGTATTGTGTAACAATCAATAAAACTTATCTTTGAATGACCTGATGCCTATAGTCAACTCTATCACCTAATAACATTGGTAAAAACAAGTAGAAGAAATGGTTTCCTCTCCTTATGTTTTATTTGCCCCAT
>NW_020955066.1:120854-129418 GCF_900497805.2 Vombatus ursinus | reverse complement strand
TAGTAAAAAATTAAATAAAATTCTGCATATGTCCCTACTGTGATCTCTGTGATAGCAACCATTTATATTCTTAAAAATATCTGGTCAATATGCTTAATTTTTCACTCTCTAGTCACTTATTTGGGCATTATATACACATAACCTTTAAGGTGGGAACAGGAATGGTGAAAAAAATGATGAAAAGATGACTTGGGCGTGCAAAATATTTTACATACATCATGTGGTGCTGTCTTTTGGGACAAAAATTATTAGCCCTGCCTCACTCTGATGAGTGCTATGTTACTTTCTAAAAGAAAAATGTTCACAATTTCTACTTCTAAAAAATAAAAGTTTCTTCTGATCTGCTTTCATATATACTCCTTCACCCTCTGAAAATTACCCTTTCTTCTGCCTTCCCTGTTCCTTTCCCTCATCACTCATCCTATTGGGAATTCTCAAAAGAGAGAAGTTGAAAAGCCTGCCTTCTTCACAGTGAAGAGAAATCAGCAGTGTAAAACCTAGCAAGACAAAATGGAAGTAAAGCCTCCACTAGAAACAATTCATCTCTGCTGGAAAAGTTTTATGTTCTGTGAAAAGAGATCAGGATAATTGATGTGGAAGCCCGAAGGACTTCAAAACTGTTTAAAATTCTTTTCCAGTGCAATGAGTAGAGACTTTTCTGGACCTTCTAAGCTTTCAAGGCTGAGTCTCTTTCCTAAGATCAAGCAAACAAGAGAGTGCCTTCAGGCAAGTGAGATTTACAAATTTCCTCCAGCTAAATTCAGTAAGATGATTTTCACCACCAACCTAATTTGAACCATTAGAGGCCAACACTTTCTATGAAAGTGTTGTTTTTTATTTACAGTACAGTATGTCTTATAGATGGTTCTAAGAGAGGAACTTGCTTTCTTTCATTAAAAATAAGAATGCTAATTTGATGTGGCATGAAAAATTGAATTGGGAATAAGAATGCCTAGGTTTGATTTCTGCCACAGTCCTCATCCTAGTTCTGCCACTGAATAGCTCTATGACCTTACACAATCAATGTCTTTTCCCTGTGTTTCCCTCTTCAAACAATGAGAAACATAGGCTAGATAACTTTAAATTCCCCTTAAATTTCAACATTCTGTTTTTCTTTTGAAGAACACCAAAAAAGAAACAGGGCCTTAAGTTAATTGGGCAACCTTGAACTTTGAGAAGAAAGAAGCACATGACATGACAAAAGTGAAGACTATGAAATTCATGGGTTGCCACCAAAGAAGAACTCAATATTTGACTCACCCAGAAATATGGTTGCCAAGCTCCCAAGTAAAAGACAAAACATTGCAACCAGGAAGAAACAGAATACTTTTCAAGGAATTACAGTCAGCATCTTGAAGGACTGCTGACCATCAGCAATTAATGAAAGGAATAGTTAAAATATAATACTGTACTAGCAAAAGAAAAATAGCTCATGCCCAAGAGTAAATTGTCATTCAAACACGAGTATAATCCTATGGGGGAGGAAGGATTTACTTCGGAGAGTATTTATGACTTCCAAGCATTTATTTTAAGAAATTTAATGTTGAACCAAGTCTTTGAAATGTAAATGCTAAAAAATATTGGAAAAGATGGTAAATGAAGGGGGAGGAATACAGTTCAGATCTCTCCTTCAAAGAGATTGATTAAAGACATCAGATGGAGTAGAGATTGGGAAATCCAAGGAGGAACCACTGAGGATGAAGAAAACAGCCAGAGGCCTGGGACAATGGTAGGATCTGGGACTCCAGCCAAGAAGGTCCACACAGAGCCTGTGGAGTATAGATGGTATATTGGGTCAGGAAGGATGGAACAGAAGTGAGCTAACAACTGATCCTGGATTGGGGTCATGGAGCCTTACCTCACTAACATGAAACCCATGACTCTTTATCAGGCCAAGTAATAAAGATTAGGGGTGAGCTTACATTTCTATCTCTCTTAACCTAGAGAAGGGTTGTAGTGTTAGGGCCTATAGCCAAGTAATAATGTCCAGAAGTATAGATGGCTGGATGCAAGCCTAGTGCACAGAGTCTTCCAACTAACAGAGTTTGGGGTTAGCAGCTAGCTAAAGGAACTCTGACAAGGAGAAAACCTGTGTCACCTAGAGCCTAAACCAGGGTCAAGAGAGCAAAGATCAGACTGGGAGGGCAGCCTTCAGACAATCAGGTGGCCTGAGTTACTCCTGAGGTCCTTGAAGAACACAGTGCCCTGTTTTCCGGAAAAATACAGCAGCAGGACCCCAGATAATGCAAAATCTGGACCAAACAAGACCCTAAAATTCCCTCCAGGACTGTAGAACCTGATCCTAACAAAGAGTCTCAATTCACAAAGTAAGATAACTGAAAGAACAAACAAACAAAAAGGCACTGACAGAAAAATATGGAACCAGGGGCACCAAGACACAAGTCTAGAATAAAAGAATAATTCCACATCAATATGAAAAGAATACAAAAACAGGTTGGCCTCAAGTCAGCTAGAATTCTTGACAGAAATTAAGTGAGTTAAAAATTGTTTTATAAATAAAATGAGAGTGAGGGTAGGGTTGGCAAATGACAGCCCAAGAGTAAATGTAAAAGCCATTAAGCACATAGGCCACACAAAAAACAGGTGGAGTGCCAGAATTAACCTCTGGGCCATAGTTTGCTGACCCCTGTTTGGAGGAAAGAATTGAAAAAGAAATGAGATATCTAGAAGAAAGTTTTGGGGAAAATAATTAATAGCTTAGTAGAAGGTAAAAAGCTACCCAAGTAATAGACTCTCTGAAAATTATAATGGAAAAATATGTATGTAATATGTAAATATATTTACACATATGGATACATATATTCATGCACACATAGATATAAACATATACACATCTGCATTTAGGTTGAAATCTGAGCTTTGACACTTAGATAGGCAGCCTGACATGGTGGAGAGCAATGGATTTGGAGTCAGAGCATCAGATACAAATCCCACATCTGCCACTTACTATCTACGTGTGCTTGAGCAAAGGACTTTCCCAACCCTTAGTTTACTTACTTATTAAATATAGAAGTTGGACTTCTGGCATCTGAGGTCCCTTCTAGCATGATCTTAATAACTAGATGACCTCTAAAGTTCCCTTCCACATTGAAATCTATGATCCAGTGCCAAATAAAATATTTTAAAGGATTTAGAGAAAGTTACAGTTCAATCATCTAATCCTCTAAAGTGAAAGTTGGATCATGAGGAATCAGAAGCATTCATCATAAAAGTCTAAAAAAAAAACACAAATTATTCCAATGAAAGGAAAAGTGGGATCTGCCTAAAAAGAGTAATTTGATCACAGAGGAAATTCATCAACAAGTTCATATTTTCAAAAGACCTGCATATATCTACCTCCAGATACAGAGGTGATGGACTCAGTGTAGATTGAAGCATATATTTTGGACATGGCTAATGTAGGAATTGGGCAACTAGTGGCACAGTGGATAGAGCACTGGACTTGGAATCAGGAAGACTCATTTTCCTGAGTTTAAATCCAGCCTTAGACACTTATTAGCTGTGTGACCCTGGGCAAGTCACTCTGCTTTTAGTTCCTCATCTGTAAAATGAGCTAAAGAAGGAAATGGAAAACCACTCCACGATCTTTACCAGAAAAATCCCAAATGGGGTCACGAAGAACAAGATATGACTGAAACAACTGAATAAAAACAAAATGTAGGAATTAGTTTTGCTTGACTATACATATTTTTAAAGAGTTTTGCTTTTCCTACTTTGTCAGTGGGAGAGGGGAGGTAGGAGGGAGAGAATTTAGAGCTAAACATAAGACTGAATTTTAAAAAGCACACATAGAAAATAGAAGCATGGGCCCACTAAGGATGAATACAGTCATACAATTGTACTGTCAGGAACGTATAATGAGCTAAGGCTAGTATTAAATTTTAAGGACAACAACAATAAAAATAAAGGGAAGCTCTGTTGCTTGGGATGGTTGAGATGATATGGTGATAAATAATACAATTCTACTCTTGCTTTTTTTCTTCTAAAGATAATGATCTTTGAACTGAAGACAGAACAAAAATGGTTAATAGGGAACTGAAGCAGATGATGATGACTAAAGAGATGGTAGGAGAGGATCTAGAGCATCTAGCTACCCTCAAGGAGTTCAAATAACCAAGTCTAGATACATCACGTTCCAGAAAACTGAAAGAACTAGCAAATACAATTGCTGAGCCACTGTCTGTATTGTTTGAAGAGGTGTGTCATATGACTAGAGATCCAATTTTAAAAAAAACAGAAGAGGTAGAGTATATAAACTATAAAGCAGCAAGCTTGAATTTTATTCTTGGCAAAATAACAGAATATATTATGAAAGGCATGGTTTATGAGCATTTTTAAAGATATATATATATAGGTTACTAACAGCCAGCCCAGTTCCGTTAAAAACAGATCATACAAAATTAACCTCATTCATTTTTTTGACAGGATAATCTTATAACTCCTCAACTCTCAACAGAGAAGGCTACTGTTGACATAACATAACTACGTTTTCATAATGCACTGACAAGGTACCTCCTCCTATTGTAGCCTAGGTATGGCCTCAGATCCACCAACACAGACAGCAGAATCTATGGACATGGGCTCCTGAAAAGAGGGTCACTGAAACATGTTTTTATAATGTACAGAAAAAAATAGAAGGAAAATCAAAAGTAATCATAGACAAACAATAACTTCAAAAGTAATATGCTGATACTATTTTCTCCTTTTTAAAATTTTTTTCTTGTAGATTTTCCCTTTTGTTCTGATTCTTCTTTCACAACATGAATAACATAGAAATATGTTTAATATGATTATACATGTCTAGTCTATATCAGATTGCATGCCATATCGGAGAGAGGGGAGGGGAGGAAGAAGGAAAAATTTAGAACTCAAAATCTTATAAAAGTGAATACTGAAAACTAAAAATAAATAATTTTTTAAAAAATAAAGTAGTATGATGAATTTAACATGTACTTAAAAAGAAAGGCAAGGTATATATAATAGTCATATTTTTGTGTACAACCCTCAATATTCCACTACGTGTGTGGGAGTACTCATTTTGGTTCCTTTACTAAATTCAGAATAAAACAAAATGGGGAAAAAATAGGTCTCTCAGTACATGGATATGAAGGCAGTTCTCTTTCAGGTCTTTAAAGCAGTCTATGTTGCTCCTCAACATTTTATCTGACAATCTATGTTTCTTTTCCAGGTGATTTTATTAGATTTCTTTAAACACATTTTTTCTGCTCCTTTAAGCCACCAAATTGTCTACTTAAAAGAGAGTACCTTACACTATCATTGTGGACAAGATAGAGAAATATGAATCAAACTAGGTGATAGGGACAGTTACATAGTTTGGAAGTGAGTGAAATACTGGATCCCCAATGTAGTCATTAGTGAATCAATTGTCTTTGCTAACAATGGTTATCCGGTCTTTTCTACACTAATCCCAAGGAAAGTGAACCTTGGCAGCTCGTTTCACTTTGGGAAGCAAAGGAAGGAAGATCACTAGAGGAATGCCTCAACAATCTTGTCCTGGTCTCAGATTCTTAAAATCTAACCAATAGCTCACTAATGTTGAGATTCCTTAAGAGTCTAGCCAATATGGTGGATCTTTAATAAACCTTGTCTTTAGCTGGAAAAAAAAGAATCTTGTCCTGTTCTTCTCAATATTTTTATCTGACTTGAATAAAGGCATGGAAGGTATGCTTATAAGATATGCTGATGACTCAAAGTTGAGAGAAAAAATGGATGAAATAGGATCCCAAAAAAAGAAATCAACATAATGATACAATGGGCCAAAACTGAGATGAAGTCTAACAGGGATAAATATAAAGTTCTACAACTCATCTTAAAAATCAATGAGAAGGAGTGGGGAGGGAGGGAGGGGGAGATTGAGAGGGGGAGGGAGAGAGAGAAAGAAAGAGAGACAAAGAGAGTGGGAGAGAGGGAAAGAGAAAGAGAGACAGACAGACACAGAGAGAGAAACAGAGACAGAGAGAGAATGCTGGAGACATGGCTAGACAGTATTTTATGTAAGGAAAAAATGATCTGAAAGTTATAGTTAATTGCAAGGCTCAAATAAGTTAAGAGTGGGACATGGCAGACAAAAAGCTAATGCTGTACCAGATTTCACTGAGAACACAAGAAGAAGAAATGTTTCTACTGTACTCCATTCTGGCCAAATCACATCTGGACTACTGTATTCAATTTGGGTTACCTCATCCTAAGAAAGACATTGATTGGCTGGAATTCATCCAGAGTAGGGAGTTCAAAATTATGAGAAGTGTCTAGACTCTACTATATGATGATAGATTGATCAAACTGATTGGGGAGGGGAGATAGTTTTAAGAAAGGATGGCATAATATTTAAAGCACTGCTCTGTGGGAAAGGGATCAAACTTGTTCTCTTTTACTGCAGAGAAGAGAACCAAGAGCAACTGGAAGAAGTTGCAGAGAGACAGGTTTAAGCTAAATGTAAGGAAAAAACTTTCCAATACTTCTAATAGCGAAATGAGCTGTCTCAGAAGAAGGCTCACTATTACTGAAATCCATGAAGCAGAACTTGAAACCCCATTTGTCAGCCATTTTGGTCACATAAAAGGGGCATTTTTGGTTACATTAAAGGTTGGATTGATGGCATTTGTGGTTTCTTCCTTCTAAATCAATTCAACAAATATTTATTCAGCATCTACTATATGGCAAGGTGCTCTATGCTGGAGATACACAGAAAAAAAAAAGGAAACTACTCTTGCTATTAACTTAGTCCCTTCCAACTCAGGTATTCTATGATTCTGTGACAATAAACAAGCTAAAATCAGAATTAATTTTTTTAAAGAATGAATGACCAGTGGTTCATCAAAACAAATTTTTATACTTTCTCTGTCTTTGTCTCCAGTTCTGTTTAGTAATTCAGAAGGATGTTCCTGACACTCTGAAATTTCAATGATCAGGGACTGGCAAACTATAGTCACAGGGCCAAATCAGGTCCATTATCTGTTTTTCTATAGTGCAGGAGTTCAGAATGGTTTTTTACATTTTTAAATAAAGTTTTACTACATTAAAAAACATAAAAAAAAACATTCTTAGTTCAGGGCAGTACAAAAAGAGGCAGCAGTCAGATTTGGCCTGGGCTATAGTTTGCCAACCCCTAACCCAGGTGATCAAAGAAAGATTCTTTATTGTCATTGGACTCTACTTAATAAAACAGGAGTGGACTCAAACATCTTAGAGTGATTTCAGGAACAGGAGTTAAAAGCCATTTTCTAGTTTGGCTTTATTTACCTAGTTTAAAAAAAATAGAATACCTTATTTCCTGAGCATTCTCTTGAAATAAGATTTTTGCTCATTACATCTTTTTTTCATCTAATCAAAGAAGATAATTCAAATCTACTTAGTATATGGTAAATGACATAAAGGAAAGGAGGTTTGCCTACAAATCAAAATTTATTAGAAAGCTGAGCAATTATTCTGAGTGTAGTTGGGGTAGATAGCTCATCTGGATCACCTAAGGGCCAAATTTCACCCCATGTATTCAAATTTCAAGTATTCAAATTCACATTTACCATATTTTTTCACCAAAACATCCCAGACTGGCTCCCCTTGACACCCAGTGCTATCTCTTCCAAGTTACTTCCTTTAGCTATCAGAAGGAAATTTAATTAATGTGAGTCTAAATGAAACAAACTTAAGAACATAAACATGTTCTAAAAAACTGATTTGTAAATTACCTATAGCCTTGGATCATCCTACTCTAAAATTTCTGGTCGTTCACATTAATAATCGAGTGTGAAGTATAATAGATGTGGATCACAAATAAGTCAGGAGATTATTTCCTTGACTCTCCCTATATTTGACTGTTTAGATAAAGCTTCTGAAAGGTCTGAGGTTTTCCAATGTTGAAAAGTGGGGTAGCATATCCTCCCCACCCCCACCCTGCACCTTCCCTGAATCACAGAGCTATAGATCTAAAAGCTAGAAGAGACTTTAGAAATTGTCTAATACAAACATTTTTTATAGATAAGTAAATTGAGTTAGAGATTTTAATCAGTGACTCTTTCCACTATGCAACTAAATTGTATGTAGAATCCATATTACATATACCTTTTGCATACTTTATTCAGTGTTATGTTGATTTGGTTGAGAATTTATTTTAAGAGTTTGGAAGAATTTCAAAACCTTCCAAGACACCCACTTCCTGTCTTCATTGGCAAAAAAATGGATGTGCATTCATTGAGATGTTGACAATACTTGAGTGTATAACTCCCTAGACCTTCCCTTTGCAGAAGCAAAATATGATTCATTATCACATTCAGCTTTTGGCTGTCAGAATCCTGTTTTCAAAAGATGAGGTTATCAGGTCCACATGCTATTTTTAAACTTCAAATTATTTGTTTTTGTTGTGATTTTTTTTTCTTTGATTGATGCTGTAAATCTTTACTCATTTAATCTAGTGAAATGAAAGCCAGTTACATAGATGGGGTGAGAAAACCCTTTGAGGAAGGGTTGATAGAATTGGGATCATGAACATATTAAAGAGGCGACTACAGCATTACCAATCTGGC
>NW_020955066.1:107199-120790 GCF_900497805.2 Vombatus ursinus | reverse complement strand
CCCTTCTGTGATTCACTGAGAAGAACATGAAATTTGAAGTAAGACCTGAAGTCAAATCGCATTTCTGTCTTTCACTGTGTGACCTAGAATAAAGCATTTAACCTCAATGCACTTCCGTTTCCGCAACTATAAAATGAGGGGAATGGATTAAATAACCTCCAAATTTCTACCACCTCTAAATCTAAGGGCCTAAGATCTCTCTCTCCAAAACAACTTTCTCCAAGATCATTAGTAAATCAATTACCAAAATCCCATGGCTACTTCTCAGTCCTCTTCTTCCTTAAACTTTCTGTTGTATTAAACACTGTTAACCATAACTTTCTTCTCAACACTCTACCCAAAGCAGAGATAAAGAAAATGAGGCTGAAAGAAGTAAAGTGACTTGGCCAAAATCTATTAAAGAGTCAGGATTCAAACCCAGAACCTCTGATTCCAAATAAAATACTCTTTCTACAACACTAAGTTATCTCTCAAAATATTCACTGATCACTCTATACCTTTTGAAATCCTTCTCTTCCTTCTATGCCCATTTCAGGTATTACTGCCTCCTTGAAAGTCTGAGCTTTAGTCCTTCATCATCAGTTACTTATTCAACATTTTCCAAATAGATATCCCAGAAATAAACTCATCTTGTTCAAACTAAACTCATCATCTCTCCCTCAGCCCCCCACCTTTTCCCCTCAAATTCCCTATTTTATTTAAGGTACCACCATCCTGCCAGTCTACCTGGTTCACAATCTCAGTGTTATCCTGCACACTTTGCTCTCTCTCACCTCACACATACAATCAATTGCCAAATCTTGCCATTTCTATCTACATAACATCTCTCCCATCTGACCCCTCCTCTCCAATCACATAGCTATCACCTACAAGAGTCTTCTAATTGGTTTCCACACTTTCAGTCTCTCACCACTCCTGGACACGTTCTACCCTGATGCCAAAGTCACTTTCCTTAAGTGAAAATCTAACCATGTGATGCTCACGCTCAGTCAACTATAGGGGGTTCTGAATGCCTCAAGGATAAAATATAAACTGCTCTGTTTAGCTTTCAAAACCCTATATAACCAGTAACAACTAATCTTTCCAGCATCATCGGACATTATTATACCTATACATTTTGCATCCAAGACAAACTGGCTTTCTTTTTGACACTGCCTTCTATTTCCTTGCTAAACCTTTCCGTTGGCCATCTCATACATCTGGATTGATCATCCTTTCACAATCCCTTTCATCTTTAGAATTCAATGTTTGTACAATTCCAAAAGGCAGTTTGCTATTGAGCAATGGATTTGGAAATGGATGACATGGGTTCATACTCCAGCTCACACATTTATTAGCTATGTAAATTTGACCAAATTATGATAATATTATTTGCAACTACCTGCCAGAGTTGTAGTGAGAATTCTTTGTAAACCTTAAAGCATCAAAGAAAAAGTACTAAAAAATTTTATAACAAATTTCCATGCCCAAAGCCAACATCTTTGATTTCAATGCAAATGTGTTTTTTTCAGACTTAGACAAAATTGGAATTATCACCAAATGCCAAGCTTGAAATCTTAGAAAGATTAAATTTCAGACTTGAAACATCATTGTTCCCTGTCCTGAGGGTAAAAACGCATCTCTTTCAATCACTGTTTGAGTTTTGTGCTTTTTCTGATGACAGAAAAAGAAGTGTAGACTACATTTGAGTTGCTTTATCCTGTTGTATTTCAGCACCAAATAACTCCCAGCCTTTTATTAACTGTTCCTCTGAGTCCTATTTATCAGACAGGCAGGTGTATTACCTGATAATACAATAAGCTCTGCTGGATGTATGAGTTGTTTTATTTCTTTTATACCCATAATCAGTTCCCAGAGCATAATAAAACAAAAGGTTTATTTCTCCCACCCCACTTTTTCTCTAGCAGCACAGCTGTAAATTATCAGCCTTCAGAAATAACCATTGCCATTTAATAAGAAATATAAAATACGTACTAATCTAACAAGGGACACACTAGATAAAAATAAACAAAGTATTTATTAAATTTGGTGACAGGATGAAGAATGAGCACAAGCATGTGTGTTGTATTAAAGTTAGAGGTGGGTATCACCCAGGAGAACAGCTAAAGAAAGACCTAATTTAGATGTCATAAAGTGGATATTACACATCATTTTTCTTAAATGCAGTCGCAAGCATCTTATCTCACCTTCTCTTGAGCTTTGCAATTCCCCAAATTGTCAAAACCAAAAAAAGAAGCACCTAATCATTTGGAACTAGAGGCATAGAAATCCAAGAGTATGAACCCCTTCTCTGTCATGAGGCTAGGGCCCAGGTACAACTTTGGAGAAGACATATTTGGTTTCTTTTATTTGATACTTTCTTTGACCCCTGCCCTTCTTAAGGCACCCATTTTTCTTCTCCCTGTACCAGGGCCTCAATGCTGTACTGTGCCAAGTTGTCCAGGAAAGGCAACAGCCATTTGAAGGCCACAACCAGCCTAAGCAGAATTTCACAGAACCACTGAATCTCAGAGATGGTAGAAACCTCAGTGACCATCTATTCCATCCTGTATCTTTATAAGAATTTCCTCGATAAACAAGGCTTCTTAATGTGTGGGTACAAATACAGTTTTGATTACTGTTTCAAATAATTGATTTCTTTTGAAGTCCTTTGTAATTTATATATTTAAAACAAAACATTATTCTGAGAAATGTTACATAGTCCTCACCAGACTAGCAAAAGGATCCATGGCACACCAAAAAAGTAAAGAATTCCTGCTTCTAAATTGTCTGCAGTGATTAACCAGACTTCAGCCAAATACCACTAATGACGAAGAACCAACTACTTCCCAAGGTATCACATTTCACTTTTTTGTTGGGAAGTTTTACTTTGCTGAAAAATAAAATCTGCCATTGTACAATGTCCAACTTTTTTCTTCTGTCTCTGCCCTCTAGGACTCAGCAAAATCATTGCCACAACAAACAATGATTATTTATTGATTATTAACTATTCTCAAATTATTCTGCCAAATACCACAGGAATACAAAGAACTGTAAGTCACGGTCCCTGAGTAGATTGCAATTTAATTGGGGAGAGAAAATCCACATAAAAAATGTTAATTAACATAAATATGTTAATATCAGTCCAAGACTAGAAGGGATGTCAAGGCAGTGCTTGTTGAGCTGCCAAATGGATGATATAAACAATACGTACTTTCAGAAGGACTTTCAGAAATTGAAGTAATCACAGTGCACTGTGGGATGTGTTAGGGAGAACTTTATAGAGTCAATAGAACTTAACCTATACTTTTATATGAGGGCCTAGCCTAGTACTTGAATATGAGTCTGTAAGAGTTGAGTTCAATTAGAAAAGAAAGTTGAAGATGATAAGTGATTGGGGTCAGCCTGGAGACTGAATTGTGAAGGACTTTGAATGATGCACTAAGGACTTTGGACTTTGCCCTGTGAAGAAAAGCTATCAAACTTATGTGGGAGTAACACAATGGGAAAAAAAAGTGCTTTCAGGAAGATAGATCAGGCAACTGAGTACAGGCTAGATTTAAAGTGAAAGTGAGTAGAGTACTTGAAAGTGAGTAGAGTGCTTCTCTACCTTGAAGGCTTTTCAAGGTTTTTTTCCCTTTTTATGATTTGGGCAAATTAAGATTGTCTGCTGAAGACTGTTTCTGAGAGAGCTACAGCTAGGTAGAATCTACTAAAATTGTATTTTACTGTAAGGCCAACTTTCTTTGGGGTAATTTGAGAGATGCTGCTGATAGGCTTTCAAAAAAAAAACCTGGAAGGATACTTGAGTTTCAGTAATAAAGTGTCCTTCCCTTGGGGTAATATGTTCTATTTCTAGTAGCCTTGTGGTAAAATGCAAGTATCCCTAGGAGGGTTAACTAATACACCATTAGCAATCAGCCAGTAGGTTTGATACTACATGATGAATTATTTGTCTATGGTAACTCATTAAACAAAGGAAAACACAGAATGACCCTCAGTCCTATATACCTCCATTTCATGTCAATAGTAGCAAAGTGGCATATATGGGAGCAAATGGTACTAAGAATAATGTCATCTTCAGACTGCCAAAGACCTTTAATTTAATTCTTGGTGCTCTAAATATGAGATCCTTGTCCACTAATCAAAATGGCTACTGAAGGAATAATATCACTTTTTTGACATTCTTCCTATTAATGAAACCAGAAGATATGAGGAAGTTGAAGTCCAATGGAAATATAGCTCCTTTAGTCAGTTTGTCAATGAACATTTATTAAGCACTTACAGTGGCCCAGGCATGGGGATATAAAGACCAAAAACGTCCCTGCCCTTAAGAAACCTATAACTGTGGAAAAGATAATTTACAAATAAGAATGGACATACAAAATATATACAGAGAGGACAGAAGGTAATCTGAAAGGGGAAAGCACTAGAAGATAGAAAGATCAGGAAAAGCCCCTTTTGGAAGGTTGGATGGACTGAGTATTGAGGAAAATTGGAAAGTTAAAAGACAGACTTGAGGGTTCAGAGCATTCCAAACATGGAGGACAACCAATGCAAAGACATGGAAACAATATGTAAAGCATCATAATTGAGGAATATCAAGTAAGCCAGTATGGCTGTGTCATGGAGTGCATGGAAAGAAGTAAAATATAAGAAAACTGGAAAGGTAAAAAGGGAACAGGTTATGAAGAACTCTTAATACCAAATATATGAACTTATATTTGATCCTGGGGATTATGGGGAGTCATTTGATCTCATTAAGGAGGGAAGTGACTTGGTCAAACAAGGTTTTAGGGAAATCAGTTTGGCAGCTAATGGGAGATTAATTGGAGTGGAGGAAAGACTCCTTATCTCAAATAAAGAGACAAGTAAGAGGACTACTGAAATTCTACAGTGAAAAGATCAGTACCTAAACTTCAATGGTGGTTCTATGAGTAGAGGGTACAGACAAGAGATGTTATGAAGGCAGAAATTATAAGATTTTACAACAGTTTAGACATATAAGAGAAATGCAAGAGAGAATTCAAGGATGACAATGAGGTTGCAAATTTGGGTAACTGGAAGGATAATGGTGCCCTTGACAGAAGCAGGGAAGTGTGAAAGAAGGGAAGACTTAGGAGGAAAGATATTTTCAATTTTGGACATGTTGAATTTAAAATATCTATAGGATATTCAATTCAAGATGTCCAATAGGTAGCTGGAGATGAGAGATCTCCTGACCTTTAGGTCAGGAGAGGGATTAGAGCTAGATAAATAAATCTGATAATTATCTGTATAGAGATGACAATTGAATTCAAGGAAATAAATAAGATCACTAAATGAGATAGTATAGAGGGAGAATAGAGAAGGAATCAGGATAGGGCCTTAGGGGACATTGTATAGATGAAGAATCAACCAAAAAAAAAAAAGCTATAAAGGAGCTAATATCAGATAAGAAAAGAACCAACAGAGTAGTGTCATGAAAACCTAAAGAGAATAGAATATCCAAGGCAACATGGTGATCAACAACAGTGTCAATGCTGCTTAGAGGTCAAGAAATATGAGGAAACATCATTAGATTTGGCAGTTAAGAGAGCATTGGTAACTTTGGAGAATTGTTTCCATGTAAAGATGAGATCAGAAGCCAGAGTACAGATTGGTTTAAAAGAGAGTTCGAGGAAAGGAAAAGGAGTCACTGAGCCTTGACTAATTTCTCAAGTAGTTTAGTCAAGAAGAGAAGGAAAGACATTGGACAATAGCTAGTAGGGATGGAAGGGTCAGGTAAGGTTTTTTTAAGAATTGTGGAGGTGATGGGGACATAGACTCAAATGTTCTCCCTGGAGAGGGAAATAAAATTGGCAGAGTTGGTTTCATCATACAGCAGGAGATATTGGACATTTGATTATCTTATAGCTAACTACGTATCATAAATGTAAAGAAAAAGGCCACCATGAAGATAACACTAGCTACTGTTGTGACCAATTTTGGTACCAGAGAACAGACAGTGAATCACATTTCCCTTGTTCCACTAGAGGAATGTTACATATTCTGCCAAATGAGTTGGTAGTGTCCATTTTGCTTAACTATTTTTTGTTGATGTAGGGTTCTGTGGGTGGAGTCATATAACAGGAAAAACCTGTAGCATTTTAAACTACTTTTAATGATAATTTTATCTTACATACCAACATCTGTAGCAATACATGAGAAAGTATAGAAATTCTATGAAGAACAATATAAGACTCTTAGCAAATACATGTATGTGTGTACATGTGTATGGATGTGTATATATGTACATGTGTGTATGTACATATAATTACACATATACACATGCACATATATACATATACACATGCATATACATATATATGTATATCTGCAGTGACTTCTAGGCAAAAGTGGGCACGAGAGAATGACAAAAAAGTATGTTTGAAAATTTGGCTTAAGATCAAGAAAAAAGAGGCTAAAGATTTGTAGATTACATAGAAACCTCATGTCAATATATCAAAGGTACTTTTTTCAAGAAGAGAGTCAGGAGGTCCTGGACATGGTGAGTATGACAAAAAAGTATCCCCAAATTTAAATGATTCTTAACAGACAGTAAATAACTCATGATCAATGTGTAGGTAATTTCCAAATAAGCTAACTCTATATAGTCAGATGACCAATTTGTTAGATAAAGGATAAAAATTAACACCAAATTGGAATGGATTTTTAAAAATTAGAAAATAGGCCTTGCAATTAAAATATCTCCAGTATGGTTTAGTACAGACTAATGAATGAATATAAGAATGAATGGATTAAAAATGAAAATGTATTTAGTAAGTGCCTACTACATATCAAACACTATACTAAGTGCTGGTTATACAAAGTGAAAAAGCAAAACAGTCTGTGAACTCAAGGACCTTACACCCTAATTGAAGGATATAAAACNCTAAGTGCTGGTTATACAAAGTGAAAAAGCAAAACAGTCTGTGAACTCAAGGACCTTACACACTAATTGAAGGATACAAAACATATAAGAAAGATCATCAGCCGGGGAGCTAGAAAGGCTCGAAATCCTAAGGTTTGGAAATGCAGAGTGGTTGAAAGGGCCCAAGGGTTCTAAGCATGTAACAACATGAAAGAGAGTCATGCCCAAGTCTCTGGAGGTCACAGAAGCAGGGCAGATGGTAAAGCCTAGTGTCCACCTCAAAAGAAAGTTTCAGTTGTTGACTTCCAGCTCATCCAAGTCATGTGCAACTATATCACTCTTCCCATCTGGTCATACTATTGGGTCTGAGTATCCCAGGGAGGTCAAAGGAGGTACTATACATGTTAACACATATATATGCCCTCTTTGTTCTATATATCTTTTAATGATATGGATATTACAGATAAATCAGACTTAAATTTATCATATAGCCTTGAAATGGTTCTTCTACTTCAGTAATATTTTCTATTTTTGAATAATATCTTTAAACTCATTTGCATTTCTCAACTATCAAATATAATTCTTCCTTCCTAAATCTTAATTTTTGGGGCCCACCTTGCAACTAGTAGCTCGAAATGGGAACAGATTGCCTTAGGTTGATGTGATATGAGAGATAATGTGGCATAGTAGATATTATGCTTGACTTGGAGTCAAGAATCCTACCTCTGACAATTATTAGTGTAAATAAATCACTTAAATTGTCCATTTCACTTTTCTTATCTGTAAAAGGAGGGGCCTAGACTTAATCTCTGAATTTTCTTCCAGATCTAAATTTATGATCTTATAATATGACCAAATGTCATCAACACATTCATTACTCATGTCAAAGAGTAAACTTATTGCTTTGGTATTTTGGTAGATCTATAGTTATTCCCTACACTGATGCAGATTGCAGCCCCATGCTTGCCATGCATCCTCCTTTGAAGATCCTCCCAATGCCCTGGGAGGACTTTCTCCAATCATTTTAGGACCTTAGGAAAAGGAATATCCTGAGTGAGCTATCAATCTGTTGTCTCTCACTCTTACTACACAATTGGCCCAATTCCTTTTTTTGTTCTGTCCTGTGACCTCTATCTTATTACAGTTGTCTACTTTGAAAATTTGTGACACTGACCTCATAGTCACTCCTTCCACTAATGATTTTCAGGAGTTGTTGTAGCCAAAAAATTTATGACAAATAGGTTGGTGCTTAGACAACAGACATAAAGGTCCATCACCAGGCCCACATATGATAGCATAAATGAAACACAGCTCTGTATTTGTCAATAACTTATCAACAATCCTCCCCTACACATATGCATATAGGAAATATTTAATAAATATTTGTTGTACTAAATTGAAATACTTTGCAGAAAAAAAACTGGCTTATGATCAGGCTCATCCTTTTCATATAGCCAGTAGCTTTTTTAAGATAAATGCTGAAAAACATAGAATTGCATTTGGCTATAAAGGGAAAAGGGCCCGGGTTACTGCAAGAATATTTCATTAAGCTTCCCCAATAGGCACCTCAATGAGCAGAAATGCCATTTGAAGCTAAAAATATAAACATAAAGAATAGACTCTCCAGAGTAAGTCCCTGGCCCTTAAAAACCATTCACAAACTAATCAGTTCAAGTTCATTTCCACACCAAATAAATAAGGCAATGAATCTGTTGCTGTTTTCAATCACTGAGGTCCTTAAATTCAAAAAGAATTTCCAAAGAGCAAAGAGAGTAAGTATCCTGTTCTGATACCTTTTCTTACCACTGCTTTCTTAAATGAAGATTCTGATCCCACCAGATTGATCTATTGCCATATTTGGAACATTTCTATTTGTTTCCAGATCCCATGCCTTTGTTCAAGAGCACTACAGGGGAAAGGTCACTGAACTCGGAGTGTGGAATTTAGAATCAGGGGATTTTTATGTGAATTCTGGCTCTCCAATTTTGCCTTTGTGACCTTGGAAAATATCACTTAACCTGTTTGAGCCTCAATCTTTTTATATGTAAAGTAAGGGGATTGGACTAGATTACTCCCAAGGTCCCTTGCAGGTCTAGATCTATGATCTTATGTCATTCTTGCTCAGACTATCTTTCATCTGCCTCTTGTACTTGTCAAAAGCATCCCCCTCCTTCAAGAGCTTCCTTGTGGTCTTACTCTTCCCCCTGCTATGTTCCCTCATCACATCTAGCAAGGACTTATCTTTCTTCCCCTTGAATTCCTATAAGTACTTATTGTTCAGCTCTTAGAGCAGCGCCTAGCACATCATCATTGCTTAATAAATG
The DNA here is from genome assembly GCF_900497805.2 of Vombatus ursinus. NCBI lineage: Eukaryota > Metazoa > Chordata > Mammalia > Diprotodontia > Vombatidae > Vombatus > Vombatus ursinus. The sequence goes on along the minus strand of NW_020955066.1, from coordinate 111,595 downwards.
TTTCTTTCTTTCTTCTTTTTTTTTTTGGCTGGACAATGGGGTTAAGTGATTTGCCCAGGGTCACACAGCTAGTAAGTGTTATGTGTCTGAGGCCGGATTTGAACTCAGGTCGTCCTGAATCCAGGGCCAGTACTCCATCCACTGCACCACCTAGCTGCCCCTTAATAAATGTTTCTTGATTGATTGATTATCTTTACCAAAACTCTTAGCCCCTAGGTGGCACAGTGAATAGAATGAAGAACTCAGTTCAAATCCATACTCAGATACTTACGTAACTGTGTGATTCTAGGCAAATCACTTTTAAACTCTGTTTGCCTCAATTCCCTTAACTGTAAGATTATTATAACAATAGCACCTACTTCCCATTGTTGTTGTGAAGAACAAATAAGATAAATGTAAAGGATTTAGCACAGTGCCTGGCATTTTATTGTTGTTATATTCATTTCTACATGACCCCGTGGACTTTGTTCGTGGAGTTGTCTTGGTAAAGATACTGGAGTGGGTTGTCATTTACTTCTTCAATGTGTGCCCATTTTAGATGAGGAACTGAGGCAAATAGGGGTTAAGTAAGCTAACAGCTAGTGTCTGAGGCTGCACTTGAATTCAGGTCCTCTTGATTCCAGGGCTGGTGCTCTATATACTGTGCCACCTAGCTGCCCTGATGATGTCTTTAGGTGGATTATTTTTTGCATGGCAAGGGGCAGAGAATAAGTATTCATCTAACACCTACCACATAGCAGGCATTATAGTTTTTTTAAAAAAAACAAAAATTATCTCATTTGATCACAAAGAGATTCAACTGAACAACAAAAATTTTATTTGATCATGGGAGTTAGGAGGGAGGAGAGGGATTTGTCTTATTAGCATCATTTAAATAGCAATGGATAGATTGATGGGCCTAAAGTCAGGAAGATCTGAGTTCAAATCCCACCCTCAGACACTTGCTAGCTATGTAACCCTGAGCAAGTCACTTAATCCTTTTTGCCTTAGTTTCCTTATCTGTAAAATGAGCTCGAGAAGAAAATGGCAACCCACTCCAGTATCTCATAAAGAGTCAGACATGACTGAAGAACAATTCAACAACAAAAATCAACAATGCCATGCAAGGTATCATGTGATAAACTATTTATCATACACCTAATTCAGTGCCCATCTCACACCTCTTAGTTTTTTTGTTCTATCTATTTGAACTCAGATCATCCTGACTCCAGGCCCAGTGCTCTACCCACAGCACCACCTAGCTGCCCTGTCTGGCACATAGTCAATATTTAATAAATGTTTGTTTCTTTCCCTCTTAGGACACATATCATAGACTGCCTTATGATGTTAGGTCCTTTTGAGTACATTTTAGTTGCCTGATGAGATACATGATTCTCAAGAACAGGAGCTGTGTTATCTATTTCTTTCGTATTCTCCCTAAAATGTCTAGTATAAGGCTCTGCAAATAAGTTAACAGACATGTTGACTGACTAACCTTGAGCAGCCAGAGGGGAAAATCATTGTAAGCTCAAGAATATATCTCAGGTGATAGATTTTTCTGTTGGAAAGCATATGTCTATGGACAGACCTGAGACTATATTTTTAACTGCTGTGGTATGAAGAATATGAGTAAGCAAAAAGGTTTCCAGACCCTGTTTCTACTATCGTCAAAAGTAGCAATGATGATTTTATGAAAAATGCAGAAAATCCTCCCACCATCAGCAGAGGAAATGCTTTGTTGGCACAGTCTTCAAGAGAGATGAAAAGTAGCAAAGTGGAAAGAGTGTTAGAGTACAAGGGTCTGGATTCAAATCCTGATCCTACATCTTACTACCTATGTGATCGTGGGCATGTCCTATATCTTCTTTAGCCTTCAATTTCTTTATTTTTATAAAATGAAAGAATTTGACTATGTGACCTGTAAGGACCCTTCCAGATCTACCTGCTATGAGTTTAGAATGTTAATTCACCTTTCTGTCATGTATGACCCCAACTTCATTGTTGTTTAGTCAATCAGTCATGTCTAACTTTGTGATCCCATGTACTATAGCATGCCAGGCCCTTCTATCCTCCACTATCTCTCAAAGTCAGTACTTGTTAATTGCTCCATAGTCCCCAGTTTTTTGATTAATATTTTCTCAGTTATACATAGCTTTTAAAATTCAGAAAACACTTACATGTAAATGAGCTGATAGACCACAATATGTTGAAGCCAGCCATCTTTACATTTATCAGTACTCTTGAAGCTGCTTCCAAACAGGTTCTCATGGTATATTTAACTGAGTAACTATTTGTTCTCAGTTCCTCAGAACTGCCTCAAACTGTTTTTTTTTAACATTAATATACTTTTTCTGCCCTTTTCAGGAAATAAAGTGTCTATATATGAAAAGAATAGTATCTTTCAGGGGAAGGATAATGTATTCTGTTTTGGATGTATTGAATGAATTTGAGGTTGTTCTAAGATATTCTGTATGAAATATCCAATAGGCAGTTGGTGTTATGGGGTTGGAGTTTAGGATGAGGTCGCCAAGAAAGAGAGAAAAAAGAGAGAGAAGAAAAGAAAAAAACAAGGAGCCAGGGCAGAGCGTCGGAGTATTCTTACAATGGGGGTGGGGGGGGGTGATGTGGATGATAAGCCAGCAAAAGAGACTAGGAAGGAACAATCAAACAGGCAGGAAACCCAGTAAAGAGTAGAATCAGAAGAATCCAGAGATGAGAGAGTATCTGGTTAATATCATTAGAGCCTTTCCATTCTGACTTGCCTTCATGTACTCCACGTTCCAGCCAAATTGGCCTTCTTGTTCTTCTTTTACATATGACATTTTAACATTGCACTAACTATCCATAAAGTATGTGAGGAAGAGGAATATGAATTGGGTATGCAAAAGTAGCCTAGAGCCAGACTGTGTAAATCCTCCAATACCAAACACAAGAGTTTATAATGTAGCCTAAAGGCAAAACAGGGTTCTAAAGATTCTTGAACAGGAAATAACAACTTAAAATATCATATTATTCTTGATATGGTGTGGGGATGAGATGGGATGGGGTGGGATGGTACCTTATATTATGGTATTGTATGGTATAGTAGCAGTAATAATTAACATAGAACTAGGTAGCACAGTGGATAGAGTCCAAGACATAGAGTTAGGAAAACCTGAGTGTGAATTCTACCTTAGGCACTTACTAGCTGATTGACCATGGGCAAGTCACTTAACCTCTCTGTGCCTCAGTGTCCTCATCTTTAAAATGGGGATAAAAATAGTATCTACCTCACAGGATTGCTGTGAGGATTGATTGAGTTAGCATGTAAAGTATTTTGTCAACTTTAAGTGTTATATAAATGTTAGCTATTATTACTACTACAATAGTATTGTATTATAATTGTATCAAGTATAAAAACTCCAAAGCACTGACTTATTAAATTCCGACTCAATCAGTAGCAATGCTTCTGTGCCTTTGTACTAGGTGTCTCCCATGTCTGGATTGAATTTCCTCTTCATCTCTATCTCTAGGAATCTTCAGTTTTCATTAAAACCCTAATGAAGAACCAAATTTAGTATTAGCCTTTCCTGGACCCCTAATCTTGTAATGATTTACCTCTCAAGAGTATATTGTATCTGTTTTATGTTTATTTTGATACATATACGTATACATGTACATGTTGTCTCCTCTGTTAGAAGGTAAGCTTCTTGAGGGTAGGGGCTACTTCACTGTTGTCTTTTTGTCACATGTATCTAGTATGATACCTGGCACATAGTAGGTACTTAATAAATAATTGGCTGTTGGTTGATGGATTAGGTAAGCCATTTATGTTCCCAGACAACCCTCCAAGACAACAAATTAGAGAAGAATTGCCAGTCCACAGTGCTAGAGGAAGTTTCCACACCAGGAGGTGTTCACACTGGTGAAATCACGTCAAGATCCAAACAACAATGATTAAAGTTAAATGTCATGGATGCTCATCCCATAGTGACTAAACTGACTAGGCCAATGACAGCATCTCTGCTGAAAATTAAATAAGAAGAATCTGGCTTAATTTGTATATGATGGATATAATTCCTTCCTGACAATAAGGTTGGTTAAGCACTAGTGTCTCCTTCAGGAATCTTTAAAAATAAGATAGATATCAATCCATTTGGAACAGTTCAGATGCAATCATGACAATAGAAAGAAGAAATAAAATAATGAAAAGAGCCTCGAGAGTCAGGAAAACTAGATTATAAACCCAATCCTGTTACTAAACTTGGACAAGTCACCTGACCTTTCTTGGCCCCTGTCAAATAAAATGTTTTGCTTAGATGATTTCCAACATCCCTCCTAGTTCTAAAATTTATAAAATGAGGAATGTCCTCAATTGTTTTCTGCAAAAACACTTGTAGTACAAAACCCAGTCAGGTTGAATGGCAAGGAAATAGTG
>NW_020955066.1:105105-107166 GCF_900497805.2 Vombatus ursinus | reverse complement strand
ACAGAAATCTGGTTCTTTCACTTCACCGGGATTTTTTTTCTTTCTAAGAGCATGCTTGTGACTGGGAGCCAGGCTCAGTTAAACACAGATGTCCCCATCCCTACATTCACAACAGAAGAGGAAAAACACACCCTGAAATATTTGAACATTTTTACAACCATGGTAATGGGCTTAGTGAACAACAAAAACTAAAGCAAATTGCTCTTCAAAAGGAAATTCACCTTTCCAACAAATGTAGCCTTGGAGCAATTGAAAGGTTCAGAAAGAGGTAGAATTGAGGTTACATTGAAGAAATCTCCCAGCAACTCATAAATGAATTAGGCTATAAATGAATACTAGATTTGTTTCAACCCTAAGAGCTCCTATAAAGCATAAAGGCTTTTAACTCCCTATGAATAATCCTTTCCCATAAAACCCCCTCTTCTTCAGCTGCCTCTTCATAATTTCTGAAAGTATAATTTAGAAAGTATGTTGTTTTTAAAGTGAAAAGGAGTTTCAAAGGAATAGACCTTGCAAGTAAATTTGTTTTGCAAGGAAACTAGCTAAGCCTCACGTCTCTTCAGTAAAGCATTATGGTGTAATCGATGGAGTGCTGAATGGGAAGTCAGAAAAACCTAGGTTCAAATCTTGCCTTCAGCCCTTACCAATGAGGGCACCCTGGACAAATCTAACTTCTCTGAGTCTCAATTTTCCATTCTGGAAATAAGGGACAATAATACTGGTAGGATCTGCCTGCAGAGTTTATGTGAGGTTTCAATTAAATAATGCATATGTAATACATCCTTTGGGCTACTCCCCAACTTGTGCTCCCACTTATGAATTGGACCTCAGATGTGTGACTACTCCCACATTTTAAGGGTATACCCTGTAGTACCACCATTCTAAAAATACAGTTCAGTGTGTTTTCCATTAGCAATCAACCAGCAGACTCAATTAATTCTTATCTAAAGTATTATTCAAATGATATAGCAAGAACAATAGCTACAAGCCTTCTCCTCTTCCCTTTATGCCTCCCTGAAAAAAAAAAAAACTTGGACAAATTATTTCACAAATATATATGATGGTGGTGGGGAGAGTGAACACAGACCTAAAGTACAATGGTAGTAAGATACATGTGTAAAGAACACAACGCTACTCACAACTGAAGAGTCTTCATGTTGCTTCTCTCTTGGACATGGGTCAGAGCTAGATGAGCTGTTTGGCTGTCATTGTTTCTCCCAGGGCATGACTTCTCTGCTGGTCAGGGCAATATACTGGACAACCTGGAACCTGAGTTTGCTCTGCAGTGGTTATCTGGAATCCTCACCACTCAAGTTTTAGGCTTAACTGCAATTCTCAGGTAGGACTACTGCTATGCTTTTTCAGAAAGAGCAAAGACACTTAGCCTAGGACTGGAAGAAGGCTATCCAATTCTGTTCCCTCAGACTGTCAGCTTTGAGACTTGCAACCTCCCAGGCAAAAGGTAGGAGGGCAGATTTAGCTATTCCTTTTAACCACTCTTCCTGGTACATGGCTAGATTCCATTGGTAGAGTCATCTCATCTTATCTTCACAATAACCCTGGGAGGTAGTTACTATTATTACCCCCATTTTGCTGATTAGGAAATTGAATCTGTGAGAGGTTTAGTGATTTGCCAAGGTCAATTAGTAGTAAGTGTCTGAGATAGGATTTGACCCCAAGAGCTGCTGATTCCCAAGTCCAACATTTATAAATGTGCACCAAGATGCAAAGTGGAAACAGGGAGGAATTCGTTCTTTCCATTGTAAAGAACTGAAAAAGTGTCTCCCAGACTCCAGATCCAGAACTTGATCCACTTTCTATCAAGTCACATATAAGTGCTTTTTGGGGTATAAATGAGACTACTCAAAGTTTTACATAAGGTTCCAAATTATCCACTGATGTGAAAGCAGCTTACCCTTAAATCTCATTGTATCTTCTGGTTTCTCCCCCTTGTATTCTGAAAATTTGCCTGTCTCAAAGACGTCACAGCATGGCATACACACAACACAGTATAGCATAGTATGATAAAGTATATTATTGCTTCATGTATAGTATAACATA
>NW_020955066.1:102155-105062 GCF_900497805.2 Vombatus ursinus | reverse complement strand
ATTAGAATAGCATAGAATAGCATAGTGTAGGATAGGCTAGGCTAGGCTAGGCTAGGCTAGGTTAGGCTAGGCTAGGCTAGGATAGGATAGGATAGGATAGGATAGGATAGGATAAGGTAGAGTAGGGTAGGGTAGGATGGGATAAGAACAGCTATCATTGAGTGGGAAAACCCTCAGAACACCTACTCATCAAATGCCTTTCACCCTTCTGACTAGCCAAACCCAGCTTTCAAGGCCTGTCTCCTCAATAAAAAAAAATCTTTCTAAATTCTCCAATGCACAATGAAATCCTATAGCTGCCAAGAGTCTGTGCTAGATAGTTTTGCAATAAATTATTTGGTATTTTGTATTATTCACCAGTTATTATGTATGTATATATCTTATCTTCTCAGTTGGACTGCAAGCTCCTCCATCTGGTAGCAAAGTAATAGTTAGTGGTCACCTATCCCCTTTAGGATAAAATGCAAAATCCTTTGTTTGGCACTAAAAACCTTTCACAATCTGCCTCCAGGCTACCTTTCCATACTCATTTCATATTACTCCTCCTCATACACCTGATAGTTCAGGGAAGCTGGCCTACTTGCCATTCCCAATCTATGACATTCCATCTCTCTCGCTTTTGCATGGGCTTCTTCCCATTGCTTAGAATGTTCTCCACTGACCTCTACCTCTTGTAATCCCTAGCTTCCTTCAAGGATCAGTTTATTTGCCATTACCTAATAGAGTCTTTCCTGCTCCTCATCCATCCTCCACACATACACATACATACAAATGTTAGTGACCTATACCCCAGGTGGAATTATTTTATATACATTTTGTATTTAATTTGATACATACCTGTTCTCACACTACCTTGAGAGTAGGGACTGCTTTAATTTAATTTTAATTTAATTTAATTCAATATCTAGAATAGTGCCTTAAATAAATGTTTCCCTTTTTTTTTAACCTGTTTTGCTCCCCCATGGCATCTGGCGGTGTTCCAATCAGCAAGTAACCCTTTATTCAGTCATTCTATCAACAAATATGTACTGAACACCTACAATAAGACAATGTGCTAGATGGGGTAGGGGAAGAGGAAGGGGGAACAAACATAAAATAATATAAAATATCTGTTGACTGACTAACTGACCAGATGAATAAACCCCAAGCAATGAAAAAATGTTTTGATTAAATGATTAACTACATAAGAAACTGTTTTTGGGATGAGGTTGAAGAGAATAATCAAATCAAGTCAATAAATATTTATTAAACCCTCAGTATGTTCCAGGCACTGAACTAAATACTGGGGGTGCAGAGAAGGGCAAAAACAGTTCCTGTTCAAGGAGCCCAGTCTAATGGAGGAGAGATAACATGCAAGCAACTACTATGTACAGACAAAATATGGACAAGATAAACTGGAAATAATCAACAGAGGACAGACTAGCATTGGTGAGCCTGATAGGTAAAATGACTGACAATGGTCTGCTCATGATAAAACAGTAGTTAACCGGATCCTGTGGTTTAAAGTGATAATAAATAGCCTTTCCCACCCCACCCCATCCCACCCCACCCCCAATAATAGCTAGTTCTTTTTCCTTAACTTAAGACAGTGAAAAAAGAATGCACTGCACTTTTTTAATTGATCAAGACAAGGTCTACAAGAAATAAAGAGCTGAACAAATGTCGATGTCTAGGAAAGAAACTAGTGGTGGGAGATTTCTTGGCTTTGTTAACTAAATTAGGGTAACCCAGGACTACCTAGAACAGCAGCCTCATGTGGAATCCAAGGACTGAAATTGAAGAATCAACAAGGAAGGGATTATATAAATTTATTACATATTATTTCCCATTATATACTCTATGCTCGAGTCAAACCAACCTACTTGTTCTTCCCCTACACATGACATTACAGATCTTACCTTGCACCTTACCACATGCTGTTCCCCATTTTTAAACGCATTCCTCCACCTACTGGAATACTTAATTTCCTTCAACACTGAGTACAGGAGCCACCTCCAACACAATCCTCAAAATCATTTTGAACATATTTTGTACACTTCGTGCATATTTTATCTGCACACAGGTTGTGTGCCACACATTCCTCCAGTAGAATGGAAACTCCTTGAGGGAAGGGGCTATTTCACTTTTGTCTTGGTTTCCCCAGTGCCTTTGGATAGTGCCTAAACATAGTAAGTAGTTAATTAATGCTTGTTGAATGAAAGAATGTTTCCCCAATTAGCAAAACCTGAGAAAAAGGATCACGGATGGTTTGGAGTTAGAATCAGGATGAAAAAATAGCTTTATGATTTTCAATCAAGACAAAGTTGTACTCCGTAATCGAACTGCCAAGTTATATATGTATGGCATAGAGTAAAGCTTCCTTACAACGTAGGAGGTTCATTTCTTGAATGCTCAATAGCTGCCTAGATATGATCATCCAGATGACCTCCTCCCTGTGAAAGAGAAGTAAGTGGCAGGGCTTCATAACCAAGGCTGTGGTTTAAATTAGAGGCTGGCTTCTTTTCTTTTTAGTTGGTGAAAGGAGACAGGATCAGCAGAAAATGTACAGAGCAAGCATTTTATCACAGGTGCCCAAGGACTGCTCTTCTCAAACTGAGTTTCAAGTTCTAGTGAAGAGTAGTTATATAATATCATACTGTGCCCCACTGAAAACTCAGGGTGTCCCTTCGGAATTTAGCAATTATTTGGAAAAACATTGTGAAAAGATATATGGTGGGTGAAAATGGGACATAGTAAAGGGATCAAACACATAGCCATGGGCAAACACGTAGCCATGGGCAAGGTATTACATTATATACAATATTACTGAGGGCTGCTGGGGGGAAAAATGTACCTATGAAATATTTAATAAAATAAAATATAATAGGACATAGATAATGTTAATATGTGGTTTCTAAGTCAACATGT
>NW_020955066.1:101324-102107 GCF_900497805.2 Vombatus ursinus | reverse complement strand
AGCCTTCAGGGATCCTTATGAACAGTTTAGTACCCCCATTTCTATTTGAGTTTGACACCACTGGACTATAGCATATTACCAATGAATAGCTGCATACTAAAAGTAGTGAAAGAGCTCTCCTCAAGGAGATGGGAGGCAAGAGGGTACAGGGGAACAGAGTGGAGATTTGGGGACTCTAGAGACAGGGCATCTGGTTTAAATCCTGTATCTGATACTTAGCAATTGGGTGATTTAGGACAAGTCACTTAGCTTCCTGAGGCTGCAAAATGAGGGCATTGGATTAGATGGCTTTTAGGCTTTTATGAATAACCCTTCTAGCTCTAGCACTATGGTCCTATGTTTGATCAGAAAAGGAATACATTGATCAGGTAGAAGAGTGAGGAATAATAGATAGGGAGTCTCTGTGTTCCACTGGTATTCCTACAATGTGATGAGATGTAAAAGAACCCCTCTAGTCCCTTAGATGGAAACACTGAGAAGGAGTTATGGGTAGATATGAATAAGGATTCCAGAGAAAGAAAAGACAAAGATAGATTGTCCTCTGTACTACTGGAGTAAGTACTCACATTAATGCAATCAGGGGTTTATCAAAATTTTAACTGAAAGAAATTAGGCATCAATCTATCCCACTATAGGGACAGAAGGAAAGAAAACCATCTCTCTTACTCACTGGCCCTGGATGGACACATCATGAGTGCCATGCATACATCTGCCTTTGCAAACCATTCAATTTTCTATGCCCTGGCCTTGGTTTAACTTCCTAGAATCTGATCACAGCTGACT
>NW_020955066.1:99443-101295 GCF_900497805.2 Vombatus ursinus | reverse complement strand
TGGCACCTGGCTCTTCTCCCTTTTTGCTAACAAGAGTTGTCCTCTGAAGGAGTGCATGCTGGAGAAGGGAGAGAATACATAGCTTTCTGTTCCCATCCCACAGACATTAGGTGTAGCTGGTGATAGCTCAGAGCAGGCCTGTACAAACTGCAGCTTGCCAGAGGATTTCCTCTACATACAAAGAATGTTTTCCTCTACATTTTTCAAGGGCTTCCTGAAATCCTTTGGCCTGCCATAAACAGCCTGCAGGCTGCAGGTTGTGCAGGCCTGACTTAGAGTGATTGGAATAATCCCCTATTTGCCTTAAATAAATTGTTTGGAATTTAAGTGGGCTAATTAGGGGAAAACTGGGGTGCATGATCAGCTCTCATCAAGAAGTTGTTGAACAGTGTTCACAATGAGTAGAGAAAGTGATGATGGGTGAATAACCAGAGTGGTGCACTAATTCTCTGGAGATGTCAGGAGAAAATGAGGTTGGACTTCTTATGACAAACTTTTGGGAGAACATAAATGAGAGCAGCACAAAATGGGCAAGCATAGACCAGCTGTGATCTACACTGCTAGAGGCTTGATGAGATCATGGATCCTTTTGATTATTAAATATTATCTCCTGAATAAGTAAACAAGGAATATTCATTTCTATAGACAATCCTCACAGGTATGTGAGACAAAAAAGGCATAGCGATTTATAGTCATCATAACGGCACCTAATGATAGTAAATAGGTTATAAGATGACTTTTGGAGAACGAGATTCTTGAACAGGTCAGATTAGATGAATTATGTAGTCTTTTTCAACTCCCGTAATCTGTGATTCTGTGTTTCTATAACTATAAAGCTAAAGAGTGGTGGGCCCTTCTCCCTGGGCAAGCTTTTGTATGGTCAAAGATAGGAATAATATATTGCCTCAGGGAGAGGAGGTCCCTCTGGTGGTGTGGTTTCAAATGGAGCCAAATAGGGAAAATTCTGAAGATTTCTCTGTAGATAGTAAGCCAACAAATAGTCAACTAGAATTTATTAAATGCTTACTAGGTGCCAGGCACTGTGCTAAGTTCTGGAGATACAAATACAAGTAAGAAGAAAAATAGTCCCTATCCTCAAGAAGCTTATTTGCTGACAGAAGAATTTGCTTTGGTAAGGAGTTTGGGAATGTCTGAGAGCAACACTTAGCGCCACTTACTGGAGGCTATATGGAATTTTAAGAGGAAGAAAGAAAATAAGCACTTATTAAGCACTTACTACATGCCTGCAACTCTGTTTAGCACTTTAGGAAGCTGAGGCAAACAGATTAAGTAAATTTGCCCGGAATCACACAACTACCAAGTGTCTGAGACTGGATTTGAATTCAGGGCTTCCTAACTTCAGACCTTGCTCTTTCCACTGAACCAGCTAGCTGTCTAAGACAAGAAAACATGGAGAAATGACAGCATAGACTGCCTGCTAGGAGTGGTACAGAAATGTAGGGGAAACATAATGAAGAACAATATATATCATTGTCAAACTTCTGAGAAAGGCAACACATATTGGGGGCAGAAGGAAGAAGTTATGAATGTTAAGTGGCTGTAACTCCCTAAGACCTTTGGGATATGGTTCCTCATTAGAGAAGATCCTTTGCTAGATCATCATCTACGTGCCATGACGAATTCTGGGCCTTCTCCTTGCCTTTTCTTTCTATTCTATCTCTCAGTAATATCATCAACTCCCATAGGTTCAATTACCTCTATGAAAATGACTCCCAAATCTATATACATAAGCCTCATCTCCAGCTGCCTCCCAGACATTTCCACCTGATTATTCCATGGGTATTTAAAATTCAACTCTGCAAAACTGAACTCATTCTTTCCTCCTAAATTC
>NW_020955066.1:97578-99391 GCF_900497805.2 Vombatus ursinus | reverse complement strand
ACTCCTCAAGGCAGGTAGGTGGCATTATAGATAGATTGTAGGGTCTGATGTCAGGAAGACTAATCTTCATGAGTTCAAATCTGGCCTCAGATACTTACTAGCTCTGTGACCCTGGACACGCCATTTAATCCTGTTTGCCTCAGTTTCCTCATCTATAAAATGAACTGGAGAAGGAAATGGCAAAAATCACTCCAGTATCTTTGCCAAGAAAACCTCAAATGGGGTCCCAAAGAGTCAGATATGACAGAAAACACTGAAACCTAAACTCACCCCTCCTCCTAACTTCCTGATTTCTGTCAAGAACACCACCATGTTTTTCAGTCACCCATGTCTATAATCATCAGGTCCTCTTCAATTTGTCATTCTCATTCACTGCCTCTCCAAAAAGCAAATAGTTGTCAAGTCATATTGATTTGTACTCCCCACCATATCTCATGTTCTTTGTACTCATCAAGACCAGTTCAGGCCATCATAACCTCTCTGCTGAACGTTAAAAGCAGCCTCCTAATTAGTGTTAAGTTCTCCAGTCTTCACTCTCCAATCCATTTTTGACATTTGCAAAATTGATATTTCTAAAGTATAGAACTAAATGTCACTCAGACTTAGAGTCATAGGATTGTGAATCTAGAGAGGGAGGGGACCTCAGAAGCCATCAAGTTCAACCCCTTCATCTTACAGTTGGGGAAACTGAGACCTGAGGAGATTAAGTGACTTACCCAAAGTTATACAGGAGGGAATGGGATTTGAACACAGGTCATCTCTCTCCAGAACAAGTGCTCCTTCCACTGTATTACCCTGCTCAAGAAGTATCAGTGGCTCTTCATTGCCTCTATGATCAATTGCAAAGTCCTCTATCATTTAAAACCTTTCACATATCTTTCTAGATTAATTACTCATTACTTCACTTCATACAATCTATATTCCATCCAAACTGGGCTCTTCCTTGTACATGACATTCTATCTCCCAACTATGCTTTTGCATAGGCTGCTTTTCATGCTTGGAATGTCCTCTTTCTAAACCTCATCCTCTTAGAATCTCTAACTCCCTTTAAGCCTCAGCTCAAGTGTCACATTCAAGAGGCCTTTCCTGATTCTCCCATATTTCAGTCTGAAATCTCTTTGTACTTCTTTTATTTATACCCTGTATTTACTTAGCTGTGAACAGTTTGCATCTACCTAGCAGAATGTAAGACCCTTGAGGGCAAGGACTGTCTCATTTTCATTATTTATATCCCCAGCACCTGGTACAGGGTAGACATTTAATAAATGTTTCTTGTTTGATCTATTTATTTAGTTAAAATTTTCCCTTTCCAATACTGTGAACTAGATACTGGAAGAGAGTTGGTACTAGTTCTGGAGGAGATGTTACTGGTACTGGTATCTGGAGGAGGCATTACTACCACTCTGTAGTAATAGGTAGTGATTTCCCTGTGTTGCACGAGTGGAGCTGGAGGAAATCCACAAAGTGAAATAGGGCCCTTTGTATTGTAAGAGCACCTGACACAAGATTAACATGTAAATCAAATATTCTGATCTCTCTCATATTTGTAGCAATCACTTTGGAATACAAAATGATTCATTAGAGTTTGACAATCTGATGGAAATTAAAGGTAGCTTTCATATCCATCTCAGGAAAAACTTTTTTCCTGCATTAATTTCAAAGTAGAAGTTCCATAAAATATTCTCACACCTTTCCAGTACTATCAACTTGCTATTATCTGCGTACAGATTATCCATAAAATGGATTATCCATGGTGAGCCATGAGTTCCTTCCCTGACCCACTGGGCCCCAGGGCACAGCAAAAGAATATTT
>NW_020955066.1:92389-97516 GCF_900497805.2 Vombatus ursinus | reverse complement strand
CTCTCTACTAGATTCTTATCCAAATGGAGAGGAAGGTAGGCTGGTTGTTAAAAGTAGGTGGATTTGGACTAGATGAATAACCAAAAGCAAAAAACAAAAATAGTCATTAATGGGTCAATGTTAACTTGAAAAGAAGTCTCTATGGGAGGACCCCAGTGTTTGGTATTTCTTCAGATCATAGGATCATAGTATTATATCTTTAGAGCTATAAGACACCTCAGACCAGAGAAAGTCTTCAAATAGAGTTTTGAATGACTTCTTTAGGAGGCTCTCATAGAAGAGATTCTTGATTAGGTACTAGTTGGACTAAATAGCTTCTGAGTCACTTCAAACTTTGAGAGTCTATGAGTCTTTAAAATTCTATAGTTCTAATAACCTAAAAATATTTTTATTATAAGCTAAATAATTGTCAACAAAAACAAGACACTAAATAATCATGGAAAAGAGGGAAGAAAAACTCTCACTCCCTCCTCACGCTCTTTTAACAAAGAGAAACACAAAGAATTAGCAAACAACATAGAAGTTAACAAAATGCTTTTCCCCCTCCATCCCCTCCAGGCTTACTCTCAAATTCCACCACTTTTGTCCCAGTATTAACTTTATTTTTTCCAGTTTTAATCAACTAAAAACTGTGTGCCCAGCTGTGGACTGGGGACTGTTGAGAATAAAGAAGGAGCAGAATATATAGTCCTTGCCCTAGAGGAACCTACAACCTAGTTAGGGAAAGAAAGGGAACACAAATAAAACAACAGGGAATGATGCAAGTTGTAAATTACCATAATTCAATTACCACCACTGAAAACAACAATTGAATTTTTTCCTGCGGTAGAAAGAAAGGCTATAGAAGAGGAAGGAATGTTTGAGTACTTCTAAATGAAAACTGACAAAATTGTTTACTTCTATCAAAGTGTGGTCTTTCATGTAATTTATTTAGTGTTCCTAGTTTGCAGAATCATATCTAGCCTTGTGACCTTGGGCAAATCACATAACCTCCTTAGACCTCAGTTTCCCCTTCTGAGAAATAAGATGACCTCTGAGGTGGTCCCTTCCAGTTCCAGAGTTAACATCTTCTACTTGATCCTAGGATCTTATTTAGAATCATAGGAGTTTTTAAAAAATTATCTCATCTTCAAATGCTCAAATATGAATATGAATATGTGATCTCATAAATTTTAATTTTCCCTCCAATGATGCAGATTAAAATCTATTCACATCTATTCACCCCTTTCCTACATCCTAACATAAATTCACCTTAGAAGAGTCCACCCAACATTCTGGGTACCTTCCTTCCTTTCTCCAGATACTGAAAGAAAACCAGTGGAACACACAAATTGTTCAACTGTTATCTCTTGATGTTGCCAACTGACCAGCCCATCTTCCTTTTTGTCCATAAATTTCCTTTGTGACATTCTATAATCCTATACCACCATTTTACAGATGAAGTAACCAAGAACAAAGTTTAAGCTACCTGTTCAAACACAAGCTAGTGTCAGAGGTAGGACATGAATCCAAATCTTCTGAAACCAAATACAGTGCTACTGCCACAATAGTGACTGTAAAGTTTCTATGATTTTCAGTCCTGAAAGATTACCCTGAACCAAACCAAAAGGACTCTAAAAAGTATGAAGAAAGTAGATATTTGAGCTCTGAAGTCTCTGCACTGTTAGTCCCTTAAAAATACACATTTATGTACATTACAAAATGTACATTTCCTGAGGCCAAGGGCATTATTTAACTTCTCTATGCAGAGCAACAAATGCTGTTTGTTGTCACTCAAGCACCCCCATACACTCTTACTTTGTTAGGCTCTTATCTTAGTAAAGTAGAGAAAAATGGAGGTTAGATGATAAAATTAGGTGAACTTAAAACTAGTTGAATAACCAGATACAACAAATAGTCATTAACAGGCCCCATATATCCTCTCCTTACTCTTCTCCTGGATGGATGCTAACCTGCTATCCTTACCCCTCTCAGAGGGAACCCAGAATCCATGCCATACCCTGACTCTTAGGCCCATTGCCCCTGTCCCAATGTTGATGTGTCAGTCCTCTCAAGGTGCCAATTCTGTGGAGGAGACACCTCAATGCACCCTAAGAACTCCTTGTCCTTGTCATTTGCCCTACTGGTGTAACCTTAAGACCTCCAGGCCTATCACCCTACAGATATACCCTCCTATATGGGTTGTGTCTTACAATTAGATTGCAAGTTCCTTGCTATCAGAGATGATATTCTTTTTCTTTTTCTATCTCAGCTCTTAGCACAGTGCCTGACACATCGTAAGCACTTAATAAATGCTTGTACATTCCTTCATTTCTGAGTTGAGTACCTATTCTGTCACTATGCTGTGTAAAGAAATATCAATATACAATTAATTACCAAAGAATGAAATTACTTCCATGGTGGTGGGGAATGGCAGAATATAATGTTAGAATAAGAGATGTGAACTAAAGATTATGTTGACTCAGTGTCACTGTGAGGATGATGGAAGTCTTACTCCATTAACAGCAGTATAACTGAAAAATTCTTGCTTTGCTAACAATTTTCCTTCTCAGAGATCTGAAGAAACCAGGAAGGTAATTGTTGCTTAATTCTAACTAATAAGGAAGAACTATTAAGTGAAGTGCAAGTTACCAAAAACAAAACCAATAACCCAACCTTATAAGAATGTCACCAGGTTATCTTAACTTTCCATAGAGAAGGACCAGAACACTGCACAGTCGTATGTAACCCTTGATATAAGGAAAGTAGATTTCAGAAAGCTCAGAGGGAGTATAGGTGGCTCATTAGGGACAGATATCCAGAAAAAAGAAAAATTTTGCTAATGTAATTACAAAGATTCATAGATTTAGAATTGAAAATGTTCTTTTAGATTCTCTGAAGGTAAAAACCTTCATTCTATAGAAGAGGAAAGTAAAGCCTAGAGATATGAAGTGACTAGCCCCAAATTAAACAGGCATGCTTTTCTCCAACTCAAAATCCACTGTTCTTGTCATTGTACTACTACGGGAGAGGGACATGCACCTAATGAGCCCTGTGAATCACAAGACTATACAAACGAGATCAAAGAACAGGCAATGGAGGCTCTCTGATGAGTTTTTATTTTTTAAAAAAATGAACAAGAGGTGGAATTTGGTACACAGAACAAAGGACAAATAACAAAGAGCAACACAAACCAGTAAGAATGCCATTAGGCATGTTAAAGGCCAGAATCACCTGAGGCTTGAGAGAAAAAACAGTAAAAACAGTAAAATATGCTTTTTAATATTATTTGTGGAACAAATTTAGGGAGAGTAGATTTTGGACTGTGATATCTTTTCATTGACGTTGCTGCTTCTACAAGATAAATTTTCTGAGGCCAGGAGCCTTATACAACTTGTTTATACATGTCAGAGTTTTGAACATCCCAAATTTAGAATGACAGAATCATTCAAATAATTGTAACAATGCTCCAAAAGTAAGATAAAGCCAGAGATAAATGGGAAGTCTTAAGTTTTGGATAAAATTTAGACACACACACACACACACACACACACACACACTAGCTACCCACTACATAAAACATAATTTCTTCCCTTAACCTACGAAATGACATATATACATGTAAGTGAGGTTTCATAATGCTGCCTAGTTGTGATTCCAAATCAGTAGAGAGAATGATTAGTTTCCACATCCCTGTATGTAGGGTAGAAATGACACCAGAGCTTTGAAAGGAGAGACATCCTTTATCCCTCTTTGGAGATAAGATATTTGACTCCAAGTCTCTCTTTGGGGAAAAAATCAATGAGAAAGAGAAAAGGCTCTGGAAGGCTTATATGTAGGACAAAGG
Organism: Vombatus ursinus; assembly: GCF_900497805.2. Lineage (NCBI taxonomy): Eukaryota > Metazoa > Chordata > Mammalia > Diprotodontia > Vombatidae > Vombatus > Vombatus ursinus. The sequence goes on along the minus strand of NW_020955066.1, from coordinate 93,690 downwards.
TATCTCTTCCTCCTATATGTACCTAATATTCATCTTGGCTCCCTAGAGAATATGGGGAATTTCCCCTTAGGTTTCCCCTCTTTTTTTCAGTTTATTTGAGATATTTCAGGCATTAACTCCGTGCATTTTTGGTATGTTTTAATTTGAATATTTTCTCTGATTTCTGTTCATTTTCCTCTTAGAGAAAAGGAATTACTTCTTGTTCACTGTTTATAATGGTCTTTTGTGTAACTAGCATTTGGTGGGAAGTAATCAATTCTGGGAGGGAAGTTTAGAGTTGCTCTTCCTGCTTTAAGGGTCAGTGATCTGGAAAAAAGGTTTGTACTTTAAAAGAAATTTTCCCTAGACCTGCAATTTTTAAGTGGGCACATACAATTAATTCTAATCTTGTACCTCTTTCCCTCTCAGAGTGTAATAGAGTTGCCAACCTCATGGCCCCCTTCTCCTGCTACCCTCTAGGAAGGAATTAAATTTTTTCTTGAAGAAGGGTGGGCAAGATTACAAGATATCTATCAATGCCTCTCCATGAGCCACATTTAGACAACTCACGTAGACACGCACATATTACACAGGCAACAGGGAAGAAGGAGAGAAGGGGAAGGAGAGGTGAAGAGAATAAGCATTTATATAGAGCCTACTATGTTCCAAGCATTGTACTAAGCACTTTTTACAAATATTATCTCATTTGGTCCTCACAACAACCCTGAGAGATCAATGCTGTTATTATCTTCATTTTGCATTTGAGAAAACTGAGGTTTAATGACATGCCCACAGCCACACAGCTAGAAAGTATCCAAGGTCATATTTAAACTCAAGTCCCCCTGACTCTAGATTCAATGCTCTCTTTACTGTGCCACAAGGTGCCTCAAGTGCACATACCTTAGGTGCATAAAAAGTTAAATAACAAGAGAATATTTAGGTGACAATTCAACAATAGTAGAAAAATGGCAAAAAGCATAGCTATTAAATAAATTGTACAGATGATTGTTATATAAATTCAGTTGAAGGAGAGATCACTTCCAGCTGAGAGGACAAAAGAAGGAGATTTTCTGGAGAAAGAAGCATTTGAAAAATTGACTCTTGAAGGACACACAGAATTTGAATAGGCAGAAGGGTGAGAAGAGACAAAGATCCTCCAGACAAGTAGAAAAACTTAAGAAAAAGGGAAGAGGCAGAGGAGTGATAGGCATGTTCAGAAAATAGTGAATAAATTNGTAGAAAAACTTAAGAAAAAGGGAAGAGGCAGAGGAGTGATAGGCATGTTCAGAAAATAGTAAATAAATTGATACCAGAGGCCTCTA
>NW_020955066.1:80071-92355 GCF_900497805.2 Vombatus ursinus | reverse complement strand
GAGCATTTATTTCAGGGAGTAGTTGGTAATAAGGCTGGAAAGAAAGGTTGGAGCCACATTTTAGAAGTGAATGCCAGGCCAAAGCATCTGGGCTTTATTTATTGGTAACAGAGAATTTATAAAGGGTTCTAAGTAGATAAGGAACATGTTCAGATGTGTACTTTAAAAAAATGATTTGACAGCAATAAGCAGGATGCATTTGAGAGATTTGGAGGTGACATTTTGAGGTTGATAAGGTAGTTGTTGGTCATAAATCAATACGAGTTTGTATTTCAAACAGAAATAATGGTAGTAATAACTAGCATTTATATGATACCTTAAGGTTTTAAAAGCACTGTACATATGCTATCTCATTTTATCCTCATAACTCTGTGAAATAGGTGCTATTATTATCCCCATTTTACAAGTGAGGAAACTGAGGCTGAGGGAAATGAGTTTGCCCAGCCCAAGATCATGTAGCTAGCAATTTTTTGAGGCTGGATTTGAACTCAGGCCTACCTGACTCCAAGTCTAGCACTCTTACCCATTGGGCCACCTAGCTATCTCTAGAGAGTTGAGAGAGTAAAGTTGGAAGATTCTAGAAATAAAAGGAATAATTCAGGAGGTAACTGAAGGAGCGTTCTCCCAGACCAAGAAAGGATTAGAGCTGTACATTGGTCTCAGAGGGGTGAGCCTTGGAAAAGATGAAGGATATTCTTGATACTACAAGGAAGGGAAAGAGACCTATTTAGAATTACTGAGAAGCAAAGATAAAGGACCTCACACCTAATAACATCAATATGGGAGAGAAGACTCAGGAACCAACATCATTCAATGAGAGTAAGGCTAAGAGGAAAAACTGAAGGCTTTAGTAGAAAAGGGAAGGTCTGGAGTGGCTTTTTTGTAAAGAATGCTAGGAAATCTAATAAAAGCATTATTGAGTAGGAATTAGATAGTAGGGGTATTGAAATTAAAGAATGAGTTTAAAACATTGGTGATACTCCCACATTTAGAAATAGTATGTGAATATGTTTAATTAGAACTACATCCAGACACTGCCCACATCATCCTCATAAGGCATTAGACTTTCAATACTATCGACATATCACTCCAGATTTTTAATCCTAATATCTTCTGTGATCATAACCATGAAAATTCTGGTCCCTTTTAGTAGCTGAATATATATTTATATTTCTAAATATATCAGAATAATTTATAATAATTACCTTACATTGTCACTCAATAACATTTATGAAATCCCTAAAAAATAAGCACAGCAAAAAGACTCAGAGGAAGGATCCTGGCTTTGCAATTAGAAGACCTGGATTCAAATCCCACCTCTGATGATGCTTACCACCCACGTGCACTTGGGCAAATCACTTAATATCTCTGAGCCTCAGTTATCTTATTTAGAAATTGGGGCAATTAGACTAGATGCCCTCTGAGGTTCTACCATTTCTAAATATATAACCCTATTAGGCAGATAGGCGGCATAGTGGATACAGCACTGGGCTTGAAATCAGGAAAACTCATCTTCCTGAGTTCAAATCTGGCCTCAAACACTTACTAGCTGTGTGACCCTGGGCAAGTCATTTAACCTTGTTTGCCTCAATTTCCTCATCTGTAAAATGAGTTAAAGAAGGAAATGGCAAGTAACTCCAGTATCTTTGCCAAGAAAACACCAAATAGGGTCACAAAGAATCAGACTTGACTGAACAACAACAGCAATCCAATCAAATGTCTTAAAAGATTTAACATCTAAAAGAAAAGCAAATAAACAACATAGAAAAGGGTGAAGTGTGTGTTGCAATTAAATATGCAATGAGGGTTGACAAGATATTTGCAGATGTAGCTGGAAATGTCACTGCTTACATTACTTAATGAAAAACACTCTTCAGTATTACTAGCATGTCAGTAACACTGAGGAGTGTTTTTCACTCAGTAATGTAAGTGCACATAGTGCAACATGGGAAAAATAAGAAATTTAAATTGGAAGAATCACACCTGATGTTTGAGCAGAATGTAACATGATATGGCTAAAAATAGGCTAGAAGTAGGAGTCAGAGGACCTAAGTATGAATACTGTCTCTACCACATAGCTGTTTCATGATCTGAGCAAATCATGTCACTTCTCTGGTTCCAGATTATTCATCTGCAAATGAGAGGATCAGACTAGTTAACCTCAGAGGGCCTTTAAGGGTCTTGGGCTATGATTCCATGAGAAGGAACACATTTCTAACTTAGAAAAATGTGATGCTAATGAGTTAAATGGAGGACCTGCCAATTAATTGTAGATATTCAGATGACCATAGTGTAGGTGTGTCTATATGCAATGTATCTGTGCTTATGTAAATTATTTGTAATGAAAATTACAAAATTGTACTATCAAAATACTTCAGCACATAGTTGAAGGAAACAATTATTCTAAATAAACACCCTAAGCTCGAATGCATTCTTTGTTGCAAAGTATATAGTCAAATATTGACAGAGGATATTGATAGTTATCTATCAATCAATCAATAAGCATTTACTAAACTCCCACTATGTGCTAGGCTCTCTGCTAGGTTATTGGAATACAAATAAAGAGGATAAAGCAAGTTCTACTCTCAAGGACTTATATAGTTATTTTTCATTTCAAGTAAGGGGACTTCTCTGCAAATCTTCCCTTCCCCTTCAGGGGCTCCATCCCCTCTGCAGCTCAGACCAACCCCACTTTCCCCACCCCTCCCCCCAACAGCCTGAACTGCTTCAGTACCTGAAGTGGTGGACCCCTGCTCAGCTGGGGTGTACAGTTGCTGCTACTACTATGGCACCTGCTTTCTCCTGTCAGGTCCAGGGAGCTAAATTTGCTTAATATGGATTTACGTAAAGTGAGAACTATCCTAAACCACTTCTCTCTACACTTCCTCTTATACCTACCCATCATCCCAATAGAAGAAGAAGCAGATAATTAATTCATACCTTGAAATGTTTACATGTGGTAGTAGCTCCATTTCACATTCGTATTTCCAATGTCTGTCTTTCAATCGGAAATATAGGTAATAAAAGTGAAAGGGAAACCAGTCCAACCATGAATTCCAAATAAGAAGTACTAAAATCAATGTATTTTGGGGGCGGGCATCTCATGATGCATGACATGTGTGTATATGCCAGAAGAGATGTGCTGCCATGAAAGCATGCACTAAAGAACCCTTCATATTCTGAGCCCCTCAGACCATGCACGACATTTGTGAGATTCAAAATTACATGAAACCCCTGCAATCTGAAGCTGCTATTCCTGGAGCTCACCAGGAGACTCTTCAGCAGATGGATCAAACCCAAAAGAAGCACCAAGACACTCAGTAAGTCCACTGCAGACTCAATTGACATATTGATTTTTTTTCTAAGCAGCAGAAGCAAAGTTGAGGCGACAAGGGAAAGTTGGCAGAACTTTTACACCTCATCAATAAAGGACGCTTAGCTTCAGTGGTTAGAGGGAATCAGTCAACTGGTTATGGATCCATTTCTCCCTTGGCTTAAATGATGGAGTGCTAACAACACAGCCTGGAGCACAGTTGAATGTGTTCCTATTGCTTGGTTTAACAGGGACATTTAACTACTTCTGTCCTTGCTCCTGGGGCAGGGGGGAAACTCTTATATACCAGTCCAATGCTTTAAAATTAGTTTGCCATGCTTGGACAAGGGTACAAGGGTAGACATATTTCTACTGTGTATTTTTTTCTCTTTTTTTCTAGTGTTAAAGAAAAACTGACTTAAATAGACTTGAATGTTCTCCTTTCTTTCTCACTATTCCTTTGAAACAGTACAAAACTCACTTTTCCTCATCACATAATCAACAAACATTTATGAAGTGCCTACTATGTATCAGACACTGTGCTAGGTACTGCAGATGCAAAAGACAAAAGTGAAATAATGCTTGCCCTCAAGTAGCTTCTATTTTATCAAATTACATAGATTGCAACTGACATTGATACTTCTCTGCTATGAAAAACCTTGGAATTTGCAGAGTTGGGAGATGTAGTGTCTTATTCAAGGAACAGCACGGAGGCCAGAATCACTGAATAGAAGATGGGGGGAAAGCCTGCATGGGGAGAGGTTAGGGGAGGGAGTGCATGGTATAAATAGACTGGAAAGAGATGGAGCTAGGTTATGGAGGGCTTTGAACATCATATATCTCTGAATGGAAGTCAACAGAGAGGGCTGTTAGGATGGAGAAGTAGATTTGAGAATCATGAGCATAAAGAAAATTGAATCATAAGGACTGGTGAAATACCCAAATGAAATAGTATAAAAGGAGAAGAGATGAGACCCCAGGACAGAGTCAAACTATCTTCCTGCAGTTAGTCACCCACATAATAAGATCAAAGAATTTTTTTTAGAAACTTATATTTTTTCAATTAATAGGCATTTCTCTTCTCTCCTTTCCACTTTGCTTCCCCAATTAAAAAAAGAAAGAAAAACCGAGATTATGTTTATTTATGTATCTATAGCCAAGCTAAACAAATTCTCACCTCAGCAATATCCAGAAACATTTATCTTGTTCTGCATCTTGAATCTATCAGAAGGTAGCATATTTTTCATTAGTATTCTCAAATCGTGGTTGAGTATTGAGTTAGATCAAAGGATCTAGACATTCTAGCCACTTCTCATTTGCCCTGAAAAATACATTTCCATCTTACCCTACAAAATATTTTACAAAAACTTAGTGGTCCCCTAGAGGTAAGTGCATAGGTCTGGTGAGTACAATTTGTTAAGTCCCTAACACCTCTAGGTGAATAGGTTTATCAGGTAGTTTTCCTCCAGATTAGGAAGGATTCTAGGAAATAAAAGAGTACTGGGGTTCTTGGAGGGAGATAGAGTATCAATTTTGCTAAGGGCCTGCCCTGAGTGGGATCATCTAGGAATTCCATTCCTCACCTAACCTTTATTTATCATGGGCTATCATCTCTTACACCTGTCTTCAAATGTGGCTAACACCTGACTTACAAAGAATGAAGGGGAGGAGAATGATCTTTAATGGCTAGTCAAGTGCACCAAAGGGAAAATCTTCCTTTGACAGCTAGAGCCATCCACTAATGACCTAGAGCATGATATTTGATGACTCCTCATTAGTGCATGACTATATTGCAGAAGTTATTGCTGGCCAGCTGATTATAAAATCATAAAGAGTAAGTAATTAGCACGGTAGTTTTACATAAAGTAAATTATAGTGCAGTTTGTCAGAGTGCAATTTCATGGGATCACAGTCATGCATTGATGTAGTTATAGGAAACTGTTAATGTGTTATTTGAATTGAAGCCCTCATCTCTGGCCAATTAGCACACTCGGTTAAAGATGGTTAAAGAGACCAAACTCATGGATTTGACCCGACATCATAAGCCAATATAGTTTTTGTGTGCTGTGGCATAGACTGTGCACCTAATCCTGATTGTCACTTTATGAATGTGCCACAGACTGATTCTCTTACTTAGGTTTAAAAGATACTTGGTTTCATTGGGTGCAATGGGTGTTCTTTCCACTGATACAAATGGATCAAGTGCCTGTGGCTTAAATACATAGAACAATAGATAAATACATAGGCATGTATAAATATATAGATATACACATATTTACACACACAGAGAGCTACTATAGATATACATATGTATATACCTAAATTGTTATATATGTATAACTATAGTTATCTATAGATCTCTATATGACTATAAATATAATTATATAGATATATAAAGATATAGATATAGTTCTAGATAAATGTGGCTCTAGAAATAAATACAGATATAGATGACACAAATACAGAAATAGAGATAGAGATGATAGAGAGGTGGAAGAGGTGGGAGAGTTGACAGAAATTGAGATAGAGATGGAGAAAGAGATGGCCCAGTGGCCATCATTCTGATAAGCCTCTCTGAATGTGGGTAGTCTGGTCTTCAGACAACAGACATATCTACTCCATTGTTAAGTCTATATTCAAGGTCTTTCCACTTTTCTAGGCTCATGCACACTTTATGATCTATAAGCATATATTTCAAAAACACAGAATCAACTCAATGCTGTGATGATGCAGTAGAGTAGGACTTTATTGGGTGACTGGATCCCTAACTAGCCCTGGTAATTGAGTGCTATTAATCCCCAAAGGATTCTAGGGAACCCCAAAGGGTTCTAGGGAAAGAGTATATGGGCTAAGCACAACTCATTCCCAAATCTTTGGTTTAAAAATAAAAAAGCTCACAAACCATCGGAGTTGATGTGCCAATGATGTCAAAAAAGAATTGTGTTTGCATATAAAATACAAATACAATTAAGAAAAGCCTTCCCTGGATCACTTGTGTACTTTACAGTGATCCATACCTGCAAGTTACCCAGTTGCTGACAACATTCATCAGTTCTGTCTTCTAAAAGAAGGACAAATATTCTATCATATTTGTCAATATTCAAATTGATTTAATTCATACTCATTGAGCACTTAGCCTGTCCAAGTCATATTGAATGCTGTATGGTCTAAAGGGTAAGTTAATTATGGCCTTCATGAATTTAAGGATTCTTATGTAGAGGATATTCATTAGTTCTTCTCCAGGGTTGAAAAGGAAGAAATATATTTAATTGAAAACAGGAGAAATTTAGATTGGATCTATGGAATAACTTCCCATCATTAATGTGAAAAAATATTGGGATTTTGGGATTGGCTACTGAAAGATGCATTATGGAATAGTGAATAGGGCACAGTACTTGGAGTCAGAAAGATCTTCAAATCTTACTAGCTTTATGACCCTGGGAAAGTTATTTACCTTCTCTGGGTCTTGGTTTCCTCATTTATAAAATGAGAGAGTTGTACTCATTGGTATCCAAGGTCCCTTCTAGCTTTAATCTAGATCCTGTGATCCTAGATCTCCTCCAGAAGAGACTAGACAACCATCTATCTTGACTACTTTACAAAAAATGTTCCCTGGAAATAGGAGAATTGATGAAATGACTTTGGAAGATCTTTCCTTTATCAAGAATTCTAGGACTTCATGGTGATCCAATGTGGGAACAATGGCCCCCACAGCTAACTTTCTCACCTAACTAAATATAATTGTGGGAGCAAAATTTTGAATATAAGGAAGTACTAATTGAATGTCTACTATGCAAATAAGATTGTGCTGGGCATCTTGGGGGACGGCAAGAAGTATCAAAAATGATCACTGTTCCCAAGAAGCTTATAACCTAGTTAGGAAACTAAGACATATACATGAAAAAAGTTATTAGCCGTTTTTACAATTTTTTATTTTATTTTTCATTTATGGAATAAAGTATTTCCATAACACAGTATAATAAAAAAAAGATACTTGCACATGAAACTGCAAATCTACTTTGTACAATTTGTTATTCCTCTTAAAATTACAGTAAAATTATCACATAAATTTATTTTTTTTCTTCCCTCCAGCTCATCATGGCCTACAATCATAAGTGAAGACTTCATGGAGAAAATAGCATTGAACTAGACACTGAAAGATCAGTAGAATTTCTATAGCAGAGATAAGAGAGGGTAAGAAGGAAGTAGAGAGGAATTCCAGACAAGGAATAAACCTTTGAAAGGCTGGGCCTTAAAGAATAAAATTACATGGGGTAACACAGTATGGATTGCAAGGTTCCTAGAGATGGAAGCATCCTGTCAGACCAAAAACCCTGAACCTGGCATAAGGGCTTGAATGCTGACTCTGACATTGGATAGGCATGACTTTGGACATGTGCAACTATAGTTCCTTCATCTATAAAAAATGGACAATACTATTTATTCTCCCAATGTCAGAAAGTGATGATGAAGAAAGCAATATGTAATTCTTAAAAGATAAGAACTAGACCTATAATTTCACTGATATGAGGAACTTCCAGATGAGGACACCCCCTTTACCAAGGCAGGCTGGTAGTTCTTTTTGCAACATAGAGCCTTTGGGAATTACCTAGAGCAGTAAGAGGTTAAGTGACCTACCAGGGTTACAGAGCTAACACGTAGTAGAGGCCAGGCTTGAACCCAGGTCTTCTTGGCTCTGAGGATAACTCTTTACACACTGAGTTTGCCATGCTGCCACTATAGTTTCTTAAAGAAGCACATAAATGATTTATTATTACTATTATCCAGTGTGGGAAACGTGCTTATATTTTCTGGGTCAAATCATTTGTGGTAGTTCCAGAATAGAAAACAATATTCTATTTGTAAACATAGTAGTAGGCACACATTAACGAGGACCCTCAGGTGGCTACCACACAGTGGGGTAGGCAGAGGCTAGTCACAGCATGAATTACTTTGCCCAGTGAAGCTGAAGGAGACTTAGATATGCTTGAGATATATTGAGGCATGATAAAAGTGCTTTATACCAAATTACTTTTTATTCCTCACTTAATAAAAATGTCCTGGGTTGTCTTTGGTTATTGCAGCTAAGCTCATGATTCATAGATCATAAATGTATGCAAAGAGCAAATCCTCTGATAGCATCCCAGGTACTATAGGAGCTTTGGAAGAAAGAGAGTACCTATTCAGTGGGACTGACACCCTCACATTGCCCGGATCTGTTATATATCTGAGGCCATTATCAAAAGGATACACCTCAACAACAAATAGTAGTCACATCAAGGAATAGGTATAATAATAAAAGGTAGCATTTTATAGCACCTTAAAGTATGCAAAGTGACTTACAAATATCACACTTTATTCTGACAATAATCCTGGGGGAAAGTGCTATTATTATCCCCATTTTACAGATAAGTATGAATTTAAAGGATTTTAAAATAGAAGTTACGTGACTTGCCCAGGGACACAAAAATTAAGTGTCAGAGGTAGGACTCAAGTTTAGATCTTCCTAACCCTGAAGTCTTCTCTCTATCTACTACAGAATTCTGACTTCTTACAAAGTATACACAAAGTCAACACAAAAGAATTTTTGTGGGGAGGGGAACAGTAACAACTGAGGGGGTCATTAATTAATAGCATGAGTCAGCCCACTTACTGTACTTATTGGAGACAAATTCAACCAATGCAACTCTGATACCTCATTATAGCAGGGGCCAGGGAGGACTCTGAGTTATTGAAGATAAAATAAGCAGAACACAAATTTTAGCTGATGCTACAATGCTGTAAAAGATTAGAGTATGGCCATTTTTAATGCCCAAAGAAACCTTTTTGTTGTCAGGCATTTTTCAGTCATGTCCAACTCTTCATGACCCCATTTAGAGCTTTCTTGGCAAAGATACTGGAATGGTTTGCCATTTCCTTCTCCAGCTCATTTTTCAGATGAGAAAACTGAGGCAAACAGGGTTAAGTGACTTGCCCAGAGTCACACAGCTAGTAAGCATCTGAGATTAAATTTGAACTCAGGAAAATGAATCTTCCTGACTTCAGGCCCAGTGCTTTATCCACTGTACCACCTAGCCACCAAGAAAGTTCTAATTCAACTCCTTCATTTTACAGACGAAAAAAATTGAGGCTCAAAATGCAGTCACTTACCTAGAGGCACACAGCTAGTTAGTGATAGGGCTAGTAGTAGAATCCCAGGATTGATTCCCATTACAGTAATCTTTTCACTATACTTCAATTGAATATTGGTAAATATAAATTCAAGTTCAATTCAGTTCAAGAGACTTCATAGCTTTTATTCCTCCTTCCATGTGCAGGTCTTCCTGTGCAATGTGGCACTTCCATTGAAAACAAATTCCTGGCAGGCTCCCAGTGTCCAAAGTCTCCCAGACACTAATACTACTTGTTCTTGGAAGCTGGACACAGGAAAGTGGCAATACCTTTAAAAGTTGATAGGCATGTTAAGTCTGAAGTTATAGTAGGACATCCATGTGGAAACGTGTTACCCCAGGATCATAGATCTAGGGCTGGAGGTGACCTCAAAAATCAATTAGCCCAGCTGCCTTATTTTATGGAAAAGGAGACTGAAGCCCAGGGAGGTTATGTGATTTGCCTAAAGTTACACAGGAAATAAGTATCAGAGTATTCAAACCCAGGCAGGGATTCTTTGACTCAAGGCCAAGGCTTTTCCCATCTGGCCATATCATATCCAAATAGGCAGCTGGAAATGAGGGTCTGGAATTCAGGAGGAAATAACAGAGCCAATGATTCAGATTTGAGAGTCACACGTAGAGCTGATAGTTGACAACTTCAGAATGGATGAAAGAGACTGAAAACAGAGTAAAGGTTGGCTCAAATTCTCTAAGCAGATCAACAATTAATTCATTCCAAGTCAATTAAGGCAAGGCCTGGTGCCCTCCACGGCAGTTTGCCCATCTGCATTGTAGGAGCTGACCTGAGCTGCCTATACCAAGTGTGCCATTGGGACAGTAATGGATGATGCAGTTATAAGGAAGTATCTCCTAATTGATGGTGTTGGTGCTGATCATGATTGGAGAATCAACCTGTTAGTGAAGAGTTTCATTAAATGGTGTAATGCCGGATCTCAAGAAGAAGGAGACAACCAGGACCAGCACATGCTGAGTAAATTACCTCAATGTGAATTTTCAATGGGAAAAACCCTGCTTGCATATGACATGAAACTCAGAAAAAATGGAAAACTATGGAAAAAATATACAAAGACGGAAAATAACACAGCTGGAACATATACAAAAAATTACTGAGTGTAAAAAGCAGATCCTTCAAGCAAAACAAATATGAAAAAATCACCAGGAATATGATACTTTGGCAAAAGTCACACAGAACCATACAGACAGGCATGAAACATTAAAGGAGCTAGATGCTTTGGGGAAAGAATCACAACACCTTTCTCATATAAAAGAAAATGTTGAAGATAAGCTAGAAAAAAGGCAAAAGTAGTTCCTTTGTACTATCCATAAACTTCAGCAAACATTTTAAAATGATGAAAAACTCTTCGAAGTGGAAGAAGCTCAGGAAGCAGTCATGGAAACAGAAACTAAACAACAGGCAAATGCAAGTCTCACCGGTATGAAGAGACATAGATATCTCCGTTTTACTTTCCTTTCACATGGCTAAGCACATGTGTTAAATCACTGTTACTTTGGTGAAACTAGCAGACTATAGATGATAAATTTTTATTATATTTTTCAAATGTACAACTAGTCAAAAAAGCTATTTTAATGAAGTTTGATTTTCTGAATTTTTTATTCAAATGTTTTCAGTTTGTATTTTCACGCATATTTTGGTCATTGTTAAAATGATAAAATTGACATCAATTTTCACAAGTTGTACTTTACAAGAAAACACTTTGAGAATATACACAGGAAATACAGAATTCCCTCTCCTTTGATGCCACAACTTAGTGAATAAGTCCTCGGGAATCATCTGAGAAAACAGAGAAGCCCAGGCTCACATGCTAGTATTTAAGGGGATGTCTAACCAACTCTTCCTGATTCCAAGACCAGCACTTGACCACAATTTCTATGCCATGATGCTTTTACATGGGGGGAAAAAACAACATGAGCAAATAATGGGCCAATTTCTAACCTAGTGAAATAAATTGTTCACTTTTAAATAAATGAAAATTAAACAAATTTAGTCATTAATTTTATAAAATATTTCTTAAGAAAAGTCAATCAGCCCACTGGCTTAGGGCTATTGTTAAAAGTCATAGAACTGTATCCAATGATTTATTGACAATTGCTAAAGGGAACAGATTCACCATCAGAAGTCGACAATTAACTTTTTGAGTGCTTATCATGAGCTCATAGCCATATTACAGACATATCAAAAAAAGAAGACACAATCCTTTCCCCTAAGCTGTTTGCCATCTAGTTTCATGAGATTTACAGATGAAAAGTTCCTTAAGAGATCATATTATCTAATTCTATCTTCATTTTACAGATGAGGATGCTGAGTGATTTGTTCAAAGTGGCACAGGTAGTAAGGGATTTGGGATTCAAATTTCATTGTCTTGGCTCCAAATCCAATAAAAGAAATAGGTAATAACTAGAAAGTAAATACAAAACAAGACATCATAAAATAATACACATATAGCTCTATTTTACAAACAAGTGCTATGTAGGAATTATGTTGTCTGAGCCTACTTTCCCTAGGGACTATAAATGAAAGTGTGGCCCCCCAGGTGTGGGGTGTGGGGGGGTAAGGATTGGTACTTTTCTGTCTACCATGTATTCAAAGTAAATTTATATTTAAAAAAGATAATTAATGTTAATTTATTAAATTGAATTGGGTGCTAGTCACTGTTGGCTCACAGTGAGGGAAATACACTAGAATGTGGGCTTGAGCTTATAGTATTAAAGAAAAACATCACAGTCCCTCAAAGGGTATCCCTAGAATCCTGAGGAATCCTTAATGTGGATGAATGAGG
>NW_020955066.1:78833-80040 GCF_900497805.2 Vombatus ursinus | reverse complement strand
CTCTCTCTCTCTCTCTCTCTCTCTCTCTCTCTCTCTTTCCATCTCTGTCTCTGTCTCTCTCTCTCCCCATATTGATAGACAGACAAATAGATGGATAGATAGATGTAGATAAATAGATATATACTAACATTCATATTGCACCTACTGTATGGCAGGCACTGCACTTAGCACTTTACAATAATTATCTCGTTTGATCATCACAACCACCCAGGAGATATGTCCTATCACTATCCTCATTTAACAGTTGAGGAAACTGAAGCAAACCCAACCAATGGAATCCGCAAATGACCTGGGTCCCAAAGATTGCTTGGTGCTAAACTGGCTCTTCCCAGACCTCCCGGTGGTCTGCTTTACTAATCTTTTGGAGCTCATAAAGTTATAGCTATTTCTAATCAGCTTCACCTTACAGAAAAAAGACAAAAGAAATTGACACCCATGTTCACGGACTACATATCAACCTCAGATGGAGAACAGCTGAGGCTTCTCCCTTTACCGGATTGTCTCTCTTCTCGGCCTGGAATTCCATCAAGCAAGAATGAATCAAACCTGAAGAGACAGGCTATTCAACTATTCAACTAGTACCCTTTGAATAATCTCCAATTCTGGCTAAATCAAAAAGGCCTTCTCTCTACCAGACGGTTAGCAGACTGGAACCAGTTACAGAATGTCTATATATGATCCACTTGGAGGAACAAGGCATTTACATGAGGTATAATCATGCGTCATCGAAAGTAGGCTCCTCAACTTCTTCATATTAGCCAAGCATATTCTCTATGTGCCGAGTGCTATGCTAAGTGCTAGTGCTGCACATCCAAGTGAAGGAGACTTTATATCTTCTACCCTCAGGGATCTTATATCTCCATAAGAGAAGATAATAAATGAAGAGGAGCTAGAAAAGGGGTGAGAATGGCAACATGATACATGAATGTCCAGACAGTGGCATGGAAGCCTAGTTTCAGGCAAGATGAGCCAAAAGCTCCCCTGCCCAAGCCCTCTGTCCCAGGATCAGAGTCCAAGATTCTACTGGAGGCAACACTGTGTAGATAGAGATGGTATAAGTCTGTCCCTACTCAACTAGACTTGCCCTCAATCGGCAGACCCATGAACCATTACTAACTCATACTCGAACTCTTTAAACTTTGTTGGAACTACCAGAATTCAACTCATATTCTTCCAGAATCACTGTCAAAAACTCAGAATTGGGGCA
>NW_020955066.1:78665-78785 GCF_900497805.2 Vombatus ursinus | reverse complement strand
GCTAGGTGGTGCAGTAGATAGAGCACCAGCCTTGAAGTCAGGAGGACCTAAGTTCAAATCCAGCCTCAGACCACTTGACACTTACTAGTTGTGTGACCCTGGGCAAATCACTTAAAACCG
>NW_020955066.1:77902-78609 GCF_900497805.2 Vombatus ursinus | reverse complement strand
ATTGCCTAAAAAAAAAAAAGCAACTCAGAATTGCTTACACATTATGAAAGGACAGCACAATGGCATATGCCAGGTCCCACCTCAATAAGTATAGGAAGGATGTCAGGGAAGTTGATGTATGTTAGTGAAGAAGAAGGCCCAGAGTGAGAGACCATAGCTGAGGGAGAAAGGGAGACTATAGTCTAAGGTGGGTCTAAAAAATAACCAGGTTACAAGGTTAAGCTGAAGACAGAATCCAATAGGGGTAAACCCAAACAGATGACAAGACTGTGACTATGGATAAGTTGGATATGGAAGTAAGAGGCAGGGGCACAGCCACACAGGCTAGATTATGCAACAGTATGGAGGGATATTTGGGAATAAATGACAGTTTGTTTCTGGCATAGTGCCCTGCTTAATTAGGTGGCTTTTCTATCAGGATGCACTAGCCATGCTATTCCCTTATCCCCATCACCACACACACACACAGCTCTCTCCATCAGCCACAATGCTGAGTCAGGGTAGAAATTTAAGTTTTCTATGCCAAAAAAAGTGTTACAGGTAGTTGGAATCTCAGGCCTGCCCCCAAAAGCCTAATTTATAATATAAATGGAAGAAGAGCCTAGGTTTGAAACCTTAGAGATTACCTAGGACAAGTCTCTCATTTTACAAACGTGGAAATCAAAGTCAAGGTCAAATAGTCAACAAGTATTTATTAAGCAGTTGCT
>NW_020955066.1:74229-77877 GCF_900497805.2 Vombatus ursinus | reverse complement strand
AAAAAAAAAAAAAAAAAAAAAAAAAAAAAGCTCCTGCTCTCAAACAGCTCTCACTGTAATGGGCAGAAAACTACATAGAAACAAGATATATACAAGACAAATTAGAGAGGCTTGAAGGAAGGCCCCAAGGGTAAGGAGGTAAGGAGGACTGGAAAAGGCTTCTCACAGAAGGTAGGACTTTAGCTAAAACTAAAACTTAAAGGAAGCCAGGAAATCCATAAAGCAGAAATGAAGATGGAGAAAGTTACAGACATGGGGGAAAAGCAAGTGGAAATGCTCAGAGTCCAGACGTGGGACATCTTGCCTAAGGAAAAGCAAGAGCAGAGCCACTGTTTTGTAGAGTATGTGAAAAGGAGTAAGGTGTAAGAAGACTGTAAAAGTAGGAAGGACCCATGTTATGAAAAGCTTTAAAAGCCAAACGAAGATTCCTTACTTGATCTTAGAAGCAATAGGGAGCCAATGGAGTTTATTGAATGGGGAAGGGTGGGGTAGGCAGGGAGAGGTTAACAAGGTCAAACTTGCAATTAAGGAAGATCATTTTGACAGCTGAGTAGAAGACAGACTAGAGTGGGAAGAAACTCATGGCAGGCTGACCATCCAGCAGACTGTTACAATAGTCCAGGTGTGATTCAATGAGGAGCCTGCAGTGGCAGAGGAGAGAAGGGAACATACATAAAAGATATTAGAAAGGTAATATCTGCAATAGAACTTTGCAACAGAATGGATATGAGATTAAAGTGATAAAGTAAGGAGATGAGGATAATACCTAGGTTGTGAACCTGGGTGACTAGAAGGATAGTGGCACCCTGCAACAAAGAAGCTAAGAAGAGTGGAAGATTTGGAAGGAAAAGATAAGAAGTTCAGTTTTGGATATATTGACTTTAAGATGTCTACAAATCATCTGCTTGAGATATCTGATAGGCAGCTGGAGGTCAGGAAAGAGGTTAGGGCTAGACAAATAGATCTGAGAATCATCTAAATAGATGAATATCAGGGCTAGGATTTGATCCCAGCTTCTCTGCCTAAAAATACAATATTCAACAGCTGTCTACAGCAAAGTATTGTAACATCTTTTAAAATGTTCTTTTTCTAAATTCAGAATTAAAATTGTGCCTAATGGGAGTTAATCTCCACTCCCAGAGCAATAAAAGCAATAAAAGGACCCATGCACAGACTAGTAATGGGGACTCCCTTCACCCTTTCCATATCAACCCAGTCTTCTTCAGAGCTCCAGTGGTATGAATTCATGGGTTGAGGCTTGGAAATGAAATTTGAGACATCATTTTATACCTACCAGATTGGCTAAGATAATGGAAGACTGACAAATGTTGGAGGTGGTATGGAAAAATTGGGACACTAATTCATTGTTGGTGGAATGGTGAACTGATCCAACCATTTTAGAGAGCAATATGGAATTATTCCCAAAGAGTTATTAAACTATCTATACCCTTTGACCCAGCAATATTACTACTTGGTCTATTTCCAAAATAATTAGGGGAATAGGAAAAGAACCCACATGTTCTAAAATGTTTATAACAGCTCTCTTTGTGGTGGCAAAGAACTGGAAATTGCAGGGATGCCCATCAGTTGGAGAATGGCTAAACAAGTTGTGTTATATGATTGTGATGGAATACTACTGTGCTATAAAAAATGATGAGCTCAATTATTTTAGAAAAACATGGAAAGGTTTGCGTGAAATAATAAAGATCAAAATGAGCAGAACCAAGGGAATACTGTATATAGTAAGGCAATATTGTTTTAAGAATGACTTTGAGGGAATAAGTTATTTTGACTACTATAAATACCCAAATTAACTACAAAGGATATATGAAGAAAGATACTATCTGCATCCAGAGAAAGAACTGATAAATAGAAGTTTGTGTAGAATAATTTTACATATAGATAGATAAATCTGTGTCTAATGTTAGCCATGTCTGAGGTGGGGGGGAGGGGAAAGAAGAAAAAGAAGACATTTATATGATAATTTGGTTGTATATTTGAAAGAAATAGCAAGTTGTGCATAGTAGACTTGCAGTTTCATATGCAATCATCTTTTTATTGTACTATGTTATGGGGGAAAAAAACTATAAAGGAGGTATGAAGAAAGATGCTATCTACATCCAGAGAAAGAACTGATAAATAGAAATATCTATAGAATAATTTTGCACATATATACCTATTTGTGTCTAATGGTAGCCATCTCTGGGGGGGAGGGTGAAGAAAAAAAGAAATTTACATGATAATTTTGTTGTATATTTAATAGATTTGAGTTTTCATGTACAATCATCTTTTTATTGTATTATTATGTTATAGAAATGCATATTTTATTCCATAAATTAAAAATAACACATGCATATGTATGTATATATGTGTGTATATCTGTATGTGTATGCAAAGGACTATGATTGGAGATGGGGAATGAGAATTTCCTCAAGTGGTGGCTCCCAGAGGACAAAGGGCAGAAGTCTTGAGCATCTCCACTCCTAAAGAAACAACCAAAACTACTACTTGGGATACCTTGACAACAATATTGAGTCTTGGAGCAGAACACCACTGAAAATGAATAGTTGGATGAAAATTAATAGAAGGATGGGGGATGAAAGGGAAGGTCAACAGTAGCCTTTTACTTGCATATTGTAATTAAGAAAATTGTTTATAAATATAGGAATATATGTATTTCTAAATGATAAAGGGAGTCAGAGCAAATTGATTAATCAAGGAAGGCTTTCTGAAAGAAGTGAATTTTTAAGCTTGTGTCTAAACATATAGTGGTGAAAGCCATTGTAAATGAAGAAGACAACACATGTGAAAGAGTATGACGGCCATTCTGAATTCATGGAATTATAACAATTGCAGCGATTTAAATTTGAAAGGGACCTTAGAGATGAAGTGTAACTCATTCATTTTAAAAGGAAGAAACTGAATATTGTAGAAGGGAAGCAACATATCCGAGGTCATACTGGTAGTGTGAAAGCCAAGAGTGGAACCAAAACCTTTAGATTACACTCCATTACTAGAATCTTCTCCCTCCTCACCGCCACCTCTTGGAATTTTTAGTTTTCTTGATGACTCAGCTCAAGCACCACATTTTGCATAAGGCTTTTACCAGCCCTTCCCCCCTACTAGTTTTTTGTTTCCCCCATCTCCTCCCCACCAAGGTTACCTTCTAGAGTCTGGATAGAATTGATTATCCCATGGAATATGCCCCAAACTGTCTACCTGCTTCTGGTTAACCAGGTGAGAGCTTTGGGGTCTGCATCTTACCATACCCAGCACTGTAGAACTTATAATTTGAGATAAAGAGTCCCTTTAATGGCTTCTAAGAGGAAAAACTGATAACTTAATGGATATTTAAGAGAAATGCCCCAATTATCAGGGTACTTTTCTATTCCAGATATGAATAAAGGATAGGCTCTTTGGAGTTGATCTCGAAAAAGGAGTAAGGGGTTAGGAAAAAAGTGACCTATCCTCTATCCCATCCTTCTAATGGCTATACATACATGAAATCTAAAGCACATCTTCCTAAAGCAAGCCTGAGTCTAAGTTTGGGCTGCCTCTTATGTATTTGTTCTTTTCTAACCTTAGGCAAATGAATATCTGTCCCAAGATGCACATGTCTAGGCTTGAAGGAAACCTTGTGGAGTATAT
>NW_020955066.1:74093-74177 GCF_900497805.2 Vombatus ursinus | reverse complement strand
ATAGTAGAAATAGTACTGGGCTCACTCCTCAAAAGATTTAGTCAACAAACAGCTATGTGACAGTACATATCACTGAGCTTCTCT
>NW_020955066.1:65126-74056 GCF_900497805.2 Vombatus ursinus | reverse complement strand
GGACTTCAGTTTCCTCATTTGCAAAATAAAGAGGATGGACTAGATGACCTGGAAAGAGTGCTAAATAGGAATCAAAATACCTGAATTTGAATCCCAACACTAATACTTCCTCTAAACCCTTAGACAAGTCTTCTCTCATCCAATTCTTCATATGTAAAATGAGAAGATTGGACTAGGTAGCAACTAAAGTGTCTTTCAGTTCTAAATTTATGACTGTATGACCTTGAAAATCCTTTTTCTAGCTCTAGCTAGATTCTAAGAACATAGGAATATGTATCTGGTTAGATTGAGTGATGGAGCACAAATTGTCTTATGTCATAAAAAGTCTATATTGGATTGATGGGTAGTTTTATAGTACACAGAGATCTTCAGCCCAGTGCTTCATTTGGAAAAAACTTAGAACAAGGAAATGGCTTATATCTTGAACACCTTTTTTATTTAAATAAAATGACCAAAGAGTAAGATTACCACCAATAATACTTTAGACAGTAGAGTTTATTATCTGAAAGATTCAAACTTAAAATTTGTTTTTTACCCCTTCCAGGCATGTTAACACAATCTATGTAAATAGCTATAAATACTTGTAACTTACCTTAAAATAACCATTTTTATAAGAAGGAAATAAACTGAGAGAATTATCTAGAAATTTAACAACAGAGAATCCAGGAACTTTAGAAGGAAACATCCTCTATAGATATTTGAATTTAATTGAATCACTGTCCCATCTATGTAAAGTAGTTAGAATAAAGTTATGAATATCATTTCAAAAAGGAGGAAACTGAGGCACAGATAGTTGCTTTAGATTATAAGGATAGCTAGTAACATAATTAAGATTAGAATATAGATCTTCTGAAGCCTAGCAAGACCACATATTCTCAAAAAGACATGCCCTCATAATCATCATGAAAGTGAAGGGCATTTCATAAACAATACTTAAAATGGTTTAAAACACTCCAAAGTCTCCTTTATCCTTAAAAAAGGCTATATCTTACCACATCCCTGTTAGTTGTTGTGTTTTATCTCTCCTCTCCTTCTCACCTAAATTCCTTGGAAAAATATCTATATCACATGAGATATGATGGAGGACCAGACATTTTCTCCAATCCCCATGACTTTTCAAGGCTTTCCAGAGCAGAAATTACACACTAACAATAAATCAACTTCAGCTGTCTCTATGGTCTAGGACATTAAATTCAAAAGAAAGTTTAAAAAATAAAAAGCCCATGGATTGATGCTTACTATGAGCTCACTGAGCACCCCTCCCCACCTTCCACGCTACCCACAACAAGGCTGCACTAGCAGATCCTAAGACTTGGCACACTCTTACAACAAAACCCACTCCCCACAGCCCAGTCTCCCCCTTTTCCAGTGCCATGGAAACCCTCAGATACAGAAGTTTGCCTAGGATGCAAAAGTCAGGCAGTATTGTTGTAGCCCTTCAGGAGCAACAGCCTTCTGGGAGCAACAACCCCATAGCACCAGTACAGCAGAGCTCTGGACCTCTGGTTCTAGGATAGAAAATCTACATAGCACCAATGCTGGAAAGCTCTGAACTGCCAGTGCCAGGACAAGCCATCATGTGGGGAAGGAGAGAGATTTTGTAGGACTCCACTCATCCTGGAGGAAAGAACTCAACATCCAGTTGGGGCCAGTTCTGAAAACCCAGAAGTCATTTGGGAAGATACCTAGTCTTATGGACCATAATCACCCAGTGTGAAAGGAGACTGAAATGCTTTTGAGACCCAGCCTCCAACGAAACCACCATCAGAGGCGCTAGAACAAGAAAGTACACAGAGGAAAACTGAGGTGGGAGGAAGACCAAAATTAACAAAGATCTCAGGAAGAAAAAAACAAAGACCTTGACTGTATGAAAATAAATCAATCATGAAAATATTAAAAAGAGAAGGAAATATGGCCTTCAGAAGTAGTCAACAAGTTCTGTTATCTATCAGTAAATACCATAAAACAGAGGAACATGATTCAACACTAGATGAGACAGAGGATCCTGTGGAATTTGAGGAAAATATGGAATCACAAAATGCTGTTCCTGAGTGGTTCAAAGGAGAAATAGGAATAATGAGAGCAGAATTTATGGACTGACAGTAAAAAAATAATGACCAAAACAGGAAAACTGGAATCTATGATGGCAATTCTCACAAAAGAAAAAAAGACAGAACAATATATTGGGAATGCAAATATAGAGATGTGAAGGACAATAAAGATAAAGAGAGGCAAAAAAAACATTAAGAGAAAATATACTCACTATTCAAACAAAACCTCCTCACCTCAAATACAGGACATATAGAAAACCTTAAGGATCATAGGTATCCCAAAAGAACATGACAAGACAAAAACCTTAACAGCATAATACAGGATATAATAGAAGAGAACTGCCTTGAATTTCTGAAGATAAAATCGATATTTTTTTGCAGGAATACATTACAATATGGAAAGATATGTCAAAGGAGGGAGAGAATCAAGGGAATGATATGTGGGATCAAATGGAGGTCTAGCAATGTGGGGAAGGTGACTCCTGTAGTCTTGGAAATATAAGAACCTACAGGAAGTGGTAAAGAGTAGAGGAGAAGGTTTACCAAGGAGGTGGAAGGAAGAAGGCCTTGCTTTGGTGGGAGGAGGGGGCTCAATTTGTGAATGCTCCATTTGGTAAAGAGTGATGGTCAATGAGGAGAGATAGGGAATTCAAGATGAGTGTAACCTGGAGGACTGGGTGCTTGAAAAGTTTACCCATCCTACCTCAGTGCAGAGGGAGGAGTTAGAACTTATATGGACAACTAGCATCTGTGGGAGTGGGAGAGCATAAACTCAAGGAGATTTGGGGTAAATGGGGAAATAAAAGGTAACCAGGAGAGGTTATAGAACAGTGGTGGGCTGCATAAACAGAGATGTAGTGGAAGATGTGACCTACCATGAAGCAGTATCCTTTCTGGCACCTGCACTAATTGGCATTGTTCTCTGAGTAAGGCACAATGAAAAGGGGGAAATCCACAAGGCAATGGCAGAAACCATCTAGGGAGGAAAAGAGAGAATAGTTGCCATGGAAGTTTTGATTACAGTGTCATAAATGAGAATCTAGAGAAGACAGAAAGAAAGGAGGGATAATGAATAGATTGAGGAAAATCCTTTTTTTTTTTTTAAAGGGGGAGTCTATTTGAATAATCAAGGGGAAAAGGGAAGGAAAAAATTAAATAACCATATAAAAGCAGGAGAGAAAAAGGAACTAACAAGCAAAACTCCAAAGAGAAAAGGGTTATCAAATAAGAAGAGGGGGATCATAAGTAAAGGGAAAAGAGCCAATGGGAACAGAGTTACCTTAAGAAAGACTAAGGTGAAGTACTTAAAGGAACATAATACTATGTTTATAAAAAAAAAAGAAGGGGAAAATCATAACTTTAAAAAAATAGTATTAGAGATAAATGGAGGAAAATATAAACCTAACTCACATACCTTTAAATGTGAGAGGCCCAAAAAATCCAATAAAATGAAAGAGTGACAGATTGGATAAGAAAACTAAAACTTATAACCTGTTACTTATGAGAAGCACATTTAAAAATAAAGTCATACATAAAATCAAACTGAGGGGATGGAAAATAACCATTATGCATCAAGTGAATCTAAAATAGTAAGAGTGGCAATCATGCTACCTGACAAATCAACAATAAACATTTGTAAGGAAAAAATAAAACTATCCCTACTTGCTGATGTGATAGTTGGAAAAAATCCTAGGGAATCAACAAAGAAATTAATTGAGATGATTAATAGCTTTAGCAAAGTTATAAGCTATGAAATAAATCCTCAAAAATCAACAGTATTCTTAAATAATAACAAAAATACATGAACCAATCACAAAAAGGAAATCCCATTTTAAATAACTACAGAATGCATAAATATCTAGAGATTGACCTGCAAAAGTACACAAAAAGTTTTTTTAACAATTCGATTACAAAGAGTTCATTAAAGACCTAAAGAACAACTTAAATAGCTAAAAGAATATTCAGTTTCTAATGGCTAGAGGCCATGCCAATATAATAAATATGACTACTACAAAAATTAATTTACATTTTAATTCTCTACCCATTGAATTACCAAGGGGATACTTTATAGAACTTGAAAAAGTAATAATAAAATACATTTAGAAAAACAAAAAAATCTAGAATATCAAAGGACATGATGCACAGAAGTAGGGAAGGAGGAATTCCAGACCTCAAACTATATTATAAATCAACAGTTATCAAAACCATCTGATATTGGTTAAAAATTAGAGAAATAGATGAATGGAAAAGACTAAATGAGAGAAGATTAGGAACAATAAACCTCAATAAGCTAGTCTTTGATAAAATGGGAAACATAAATTATCTAGGGAAAACTGAAAAGCAATCTTATGGAAATTAAGCTTAGAATAATACCTTATACCATAGTCTGCAATACATCCTAAATGGATACATAATCTTAATGTTAAAGAACATATTTTTAAAAATTAGAAGATAAACAGATCATATCATATCTTTGACAGCTATGGGTAGGAGATATATTCTTTTTTTTAAATGTATTGATTTATTATTGGGGGGGTGTGGAGGCAATTGGGTAGAGGGGTTAAGTGACTTGCCCAGGGTCACACAGCTAGGAAGTGTCAAGTGTGTGAGGCTGGTTTTGAATTCAGGTCCTCCTGACTCCAGGGCTGGTGCTTTATCTACTGTACCACCTAGCTTCCCCTAGGAGATGTAGGCAATTACAAAAGACAAAATAGATACCTTTTATTATTTGAAATTGAAAAACTTTTGCAAAAACAAAATTACTGGACCTAGGATAAGATGGAAAGTGGTTAAATGGAGGGGGGTGGAATATCTTTGTATCAAATTCCTCTGATAAGCATTTAGTATCCAAATTATATGAATAACCAATAAATATATATATAAAACCCATAAATATACATAAAACTAATAGACATCCCCCAAAAGATATGAACAAACATTTCTCAAAAGAATTACAAACTACTTACAACCATATGAAAGAATGCTCCAAATTACTAATAGTAAATGAAATACAAATCAAAACCACCTAGAGGTTTTACCTTACATCCTGCAAATTGGCAAAAAATAACCAAAAAATGACACTAATCAATGTTGAAAGATCTATGTAATGATAAGCACACCAATATATTGTTAGTAAAGCTGCGAGATGGTATAACTATTTTGGAAAGGGATTTGGAATTATGCAAATAAAGTAACTAAAATGTCCATACCCTTTGAACCAGAAACCCCATTAATGGGACTTCATTACTCTATTCCTCAAAGAAGCCTTTGATAAGAAAGTCCTCATATACCCCAAAATATTTATAGCAGTCCTTTTTGGATAGCTAAGAATTAGAAACATAGTAGATAGCCATTGATTAGGAAATAGCTAAATAAATTGTGGTATACAAATATAAAGGAATATTATTGTTACATAAGAAATTACATAGGTCGTGAATACTGAGAAGAATAAAAGGATTGTATCAATTGAAGTAAAGTAAAAAGAGCCAACAGTATATACAACTGAAACAATATAAATGGAAAGAACAACTACATACCAAAAAATCAAAAGAAAATATAACAAAATTATGACGATCAACCAGCGATATGGGAGGACATCCACAACCCACTCTTTCATGGAGGGGTGTCAAAAGGTGTTACATTTCATGTTTTCAGACTTTTTCAATGTATTGATCAGTTGTAATTTCTTTTCCTTTCAGAAAAATACTATTTATTGCATGAATATGGGAGGGAGAAGAATGCTTAGGATAACTATGATGATGTAAGAAATAGAATATATGAATAAAAACCTATTTTAAAAAAGAAAAAATATCTATACTCCATTGTTCCACTTCCTCTCCTCTCAGTCTTTTAATAAACCATCTATAATCTGCTTCTGAACTCATAATTTAAGGGAAACTATGATGCCTGCTTTTGTTTTTTGCTTTAGCACAGTATCTAGCACATAGCAAATACCTAACAAATGATTGGTTGTTTGCTTGCTTGGCATGTTGAATTAAACACCTGGATAAATGATGCAATTCTTAACCAAAAGGACTAAATTGATTCCCACCTTTTGGTATCCAAACAGTTCTACCTTGGAGGAAAATTGAATGTCCTATACCTCAAAGCAATTTAATCCATTTCATAGGGTCACAAAACATTAGAACTGCCTAGAGATTGTCTACTCTAATTTTCTCATCCTACAGATGAGGAAACCTAGGAACAGAGAGGTTAAACAACCTCCCTGAAAGTATAGGTAAGTAGCAGATCAGAGATTTGAAACAAAGTCATCTGGCACTGCATCCAGTGCTTTTTCTACCACTTTAATATTTATTAATTAGTACTTCAATGTGATACTTTAATATTTATTAAACTATTATGTACAAAAAACTGTGCTAGGAATGGCAAGAAACACAAAATAGATACTAGACAAGGTATAGTCCATGATCTCAATGAATTTGTGTTCTCCTTGGGAGAACTGTCAAGTCCTGGACAGCTGGCATTGAAAGGGTTACTCACTTGGATGCCAACAACAAAGAGCTATTTGACTGTTTAGAGCAGGATTATTAGGAAAGGTGCAAGTCACAGGTCGGAATCAATAGGGGAGTGATGCAAGGAAGTATAGGGAGCATGATAGCAAAGGTCAGGGTCAAGGAGTCAGTTGGCTGTGTCATCATATCAAGGAAATGGCAATTGGGGGAGATAGGATACAATTCAGGTCATTTACAGGAGGACCAATACAGATATATTAGGAGGGCTCAGGGTGATGTCAAAATGAACCATGAGGTCAGGAGCCAAGCAGACCAAGATCAATCCCAGAATCATTTTACTAAAGGACAGTTTTGCCTCCCTCAGCATGCTTCCTGGCAGAATGCTTTTTTTGCACTGGATTTATAGGCCCACCACACTTCTTTCTCTTTTTAAAGAATGCAATTTTGTCAATCAGAAGTATTCATATAATAAAAACACAATGAGGTATACTTCCAAATAATTCCAAAATTAACAGTCTGACAGTCAATGGCATTGGAATTCTAAGGGGAAAGAGTTTAGTTCAGGCTGATATGATCAGGCCTTCTTAAGGTGGGATCTAAATGATGTATAAAATTTCCATAATTTCTTGACTATGTAGTGTGGAGGGGGAGGTGAGCGGAGTTCATGTCACCCCTAGCTTTCTTTGTGAATTAATAGCACCCCCCAGAAGATGTTGATATGAATGTCATAAGTTGCTTTTCTCCAGGCTAAATAAATATGCCCATTTTCTTCAGCCATTCCTCATAAACTCAAGACGCTTCTCCATCTTGGTTGTCCTCTAGAGGTTCTATAGCTGTCATAGATGGTGAGTGTTTCTAGCGCAAGAAGTGAAAAAAATGCTCTGGTGTACCATTTTGGAAAGCAATTTGGAATTATACAAATAAAATGACTAAAATGTCCAAACCTTTTGAACCAGAGGAACCTTCCCTCAGGAAGTTTCATGGACAAGACATGGGCTGAAGTAGAGGGGAGAAAGATGAACTACAGTAGAAAAAGAGAGGAAAAGGAGAATGTGGATAGCTAATGCTAATTCCAGTAGCAGGATGCATTTTCCCTCAGCTGCCATCTGGCTGGGAAGGTGTCAATAATCCTGTTACAAGTAGCATTGAGAGGCTTTTCCACCTGATGGGTCCCAGAAAGAAGTAACAAATCTGAAATGTTCTAGCATTCTTGGCCAAGACACAGTATTTTGTGATCATTGCATCTACAGCATTCTTCTACCAAAGTAGCCCTTAACACTCTTTCTATTCCATAGTTAAGATCAGTCCATGAACTTTTATAAAGTGCCTACTATGTGACAGGCATTGTGTTTAGCACTGGATCTTTTGCTGACAAGCCCAAATACTTTATAGAAACTACTAGACTCAATCAATCAGCAAGGATTTATTAAGCACTTACTATGCACCAAATACAGTGCTACGTGTTGTTCATATATAGGGAGACTAAAATAGTCCATGCCCTGAAGTAGCTCACTTTCTAATAGGAGAAAGAACATGTTAAATAAATTCATATGCAAAATATATACCGACTAGATGGAAGGTAACTTTATCAGCGAAAGTCCTAGAAGCTGAGAGGATTGGGAAAGGCTTCTTAAAGAAGATGGCACTAATGCTGTCTTAAAGGAAGCCAGGGATTCTAAGAGGCACAGGTAGGAAGGCGAGTGTATTCCAAGCATGGGAACAGCCAATGCAGTGCTAAGACAAGGAAGTAGTTGGTGATTTGCCATGTACAAGGAAGAGCAAGAGGGCCAGTAGAGTTAGATCTTAGAATGCATGGAGTGATATTCAATGTAAGAAAATTGGAAAGACAGGAAGAGGACAGGTTGTGAAGAGCTTGAAATGCCAAACAAAGGACTTTATATTTAATCAAGGAGATAATGGAAAGCCACTGGAGCTCTCTGAGTAGTAGGGTAACATGGTCAAATCTATACTTTAGGAAAATTTAGGAACTGTGTATGGGATAGATTAGAAAGGAGATACGTGAGGAAGGGAAGCCTCAGGAAGGTTGTTGCAACTAATATATTCCTAGGATTGAAGTGGTAGAAGGAGGTAGGTTTGGAAGATAAGTGGTAATAACTGTTGAAGACTTTAATTTGTTCTTTACTTTGCATTCTGGTTTTTTTTAATATCCTTATCTAAATATATCATCTGACCAGGTCAAAGATATCAGGAAAACGAAGGCTCTTTAGCAAAAGCTTTGAACAGATGATGGACCCAAACAAATTCTAGAAACCTGAACATCATAGCAGACCAGCACATTGCCAAGGTTCTGTGCCAGGCACAGAATGCATACCAAAACAAAAATTAAACAGTCCTTACCCTCAAGAGCAATTGGAATGCAAAGAGTTATGCATTAGTATGTGTTTTA
>NW_020955066.1:60099-65083 GCF_900497805.2 Vombatus ursinus | reverse complement strand
TGCCCTTTTTTGGAGTTTTCTTGGAAAAGATACTGGAGTGACTTGCTATTTCCTTCTCCAACTCATTTCACAGATAGGGAAATTGAGGTAAATAAAGTTAATAGATTTGCCCAGGGTCACATAGCTAAAAAGTGCCTGGGGCTGGATTTCAACTCAGGTCTTCCTGACTGCAGGTCCAGTTCTCTAACCACTGTACCACCTAGCTGCCCTGGATCAATCTTAGTTATTCATATAAATCATTTATTCCATTAGCAATTAATTAGTGATTCTAAGTCACATTTCTTCTCTTTCTTTCTACTTCTCTACCTCTTTATCAACAGCCTTATCACCCTAGAAATGCCTCCTCCCTGAAGCCCTCTCTCTAAACTGATGAATGCCTAGAGTGGATCACTTTCATAAGACACCCAGGCTATGATCACTGCAGTTCTGGATACATGCATACTTTCGGGATTTTTCTACCACCTCCGCAGCAATCTTGACTCCGTGTAGGTACACACACCCCTTTCCATACTCCTTTGTATCTTGACTTCCCCAATTAAATTGTAACGATAAAGACTATATTTGAGGATTGTATTTATATCTTCAGCACTTATCATAATGGCTGGTAGGGATGTCTTAAAAATGGCATCTCTCTCTCTCTCTATCTCTCTCTCTCTTTCTCTCTCTCTTTTTCCAAAACTCTCTCCCTCTCTTATCTATCAAGTCTAAGTATATTTTCCTACCCTGAATTATCATATTAAAACATGAAGAATAAATGCATGTAGAGAGTAGGTACAACACTAACTGCCTGGGTGAACTTTGGCAATTCAATTGACTTCTCTGTACCTAAATTTCCTCATCTTTAAAGTGAAGAGGCTGGCCTGAGCTATCTCTAAGGTCCCTTCTAGCTCATAAGGTCTACAATAACATTGACCCGAAAGGCACCAACTTTCCCCCCTCATTAACAACCAAACCCCACCCCTTCCCAAAAAAAAACCTTTGCTTTAAAATTGACATGCAATTCAGCATTCACTTCCCCAAGTGAGAAAAACAAGCCACGTTTAAATTAAAGAGTTATCAGTCATTCTTGTATATTGCAGCTGCTTGAAAAGCCATAGGGCAAAGGCATTTATATGGGAGATAAGCTCATTGTGTTGAACAAATTAATGCTAGATTGTGAATTAAACGGCATGTCTTTGGACAGCTAATTAGCTTTGTGCTGCTCAATTAAGTTTTGAAAGGACATGTTGTGTGTCTTGATGGAAGCCAGAATGAACTTCAAGGCTTATTGCAGCTTTTGATTATTTTGGTTTGAAAACTGATGTAAAAGGCCAAGAAAACAGCAAGGACTTTGTAAATCCAGATCAAATGAAGCCTCCAAAATATCTCAAATTCTAAAATCCAAACAGCAAAATAACACCAAAGTAAGAACAAAGGTATTTTGAATATTTCCACAAAGTTAACAAGCGTGAAATTGTGCATGTCTTTCTTTTCTTCGTGGCACTACTAAAATTGGAGCAAAATTAGTAGAGTTTAGAATGAAGACCAAGTTCAAATATTCCACTGGTTTCCATGCCCTTTCATTCTGCTAACTTAAATCCCAAGTCTATTCTTCCCATGCAAAGTCAGTTCTTGTCTAAACATGACAAATATGTCCTGCCATACTGTATTATTTGGCCCTAGATGATTTCCCTTGCTTTCTGTTTCTCATTCCTATATACAGTGCAAAGAAAAGAGAAAATTGTGTCTACATAAGCACACAGACTGCCAATAAATATGTGTGTAAAGAAAGACCAAGAATGCATACAAAGTAGCCTTTCTACATTGTTCATTGATCCATATGAGCAGTCAGGACCATTGATCCATGGTTATGCACTGCTGGTTCCATTTCTGTTCCCACTCAAAAATCTCCAAAGTTGGAATGTCTATACCAACTCCCCACTTTTCCACACCAAGTTTAGAGATGGATGTTAAAAATCTATAACAGTTCATATGAGTGTAATGCTCCAAGATTTGAAAAATACTTTCCTTACAACAACCCTGTGAGATAGGAAATTCAAAGCACTAGTATCCCCACTTTACAGATAAGGTAACTAAGAGTTACTGAAAGGAAATAACTTCTCCAAGATTGAACTAATAAGTACATGGACATGTGACCTAAATCTTCTGAGATCAATGGTCTTTCTATTATATAACACCATCAATTTGTAATGTTCAATTTATGAAAGCCTATAGGGGTCTTTTAAAAAAAGCATACTTTTTGTCACCATAGAATTCAATCAATGAATGGAAGAATCAGATCTGAGACTGTCAATGACATTTTTGATACTGTTGATGACCCATCCTTCTGGATACTGATTCTTCCAATGGATTTCATGGAATTGTACTGTTCTGCACTCTTTAACTGAATACTGCTTGATCTCCTTTACTTGTTCATCTTCCTTCTTCCAATGATTGTCAGTGTGTTCACAAAGGCCTTGGCCTAGGTCATCTCTTTTCTCTACATTCTTTCCCTGAATGATTTCATCTTCTCCTATGCATTTATATAAAACTTACCGTTATATAACATTTTAAGGCTTACAATGCACTTTCCAAATATTATTTCACTTTAGCTCCACAACAATCCTGAGAGATAGATCCTATTACGATCATCCCCTTTTTTCTGATGAGGAAACATGGGAAAACATAGGTTAAGTAGTTTGTCCAGGATCACATAGCTAGTAAGTGTCTAAGGCTGGGTTTGAACTCAGATATTCCTGATTTCAGGTCCATTACTCTATCCACTGTGCTAACTAGCTGCCTAATATCATCTCTTTTCAGACTCCAAAATCTATCCACCCATCTCTAATTTCACCTGAACTCCAATCCTACATTTACAACTGCTCACTGGTCATCTAAAACTTAACATATACAAAGTAAGTTTATCAGTATCTCCTCCAAATCTTCCCCATCTCTCAACTCCCCATTTCTAACACCATCATCCTCTTAGTCATCCAGACCTGAAACCTTAGATTTATCTTTGACTTTTCCCTTTTCCTTTATTCTTCATATACACTCAGTTGACAAATCTTTATCTCACATTATTCCTCTTCCCAAGTGCTTTCACCTAGCCCAAATGGACTGCTATTACTCAAATAAAACATATAATTTCTCTCTTCCATACATTTTCAAAGGTTGTACCTCATTACTTGAATACATCCCTTTATTTCCCTCTTTCAGAATCCTGCCTTCAAGATTTAGCTTAGGGGCTACATCTTCCATAACATCTCCCATAACCTTCCCCGAGCTGAAAATTGTATTTCCCTCCTCAGAATTCCCTAGGGTAATTTATATGATCTCTCTCTTGTTCCTTTTAACACCCTCCACCACCCTCAGTAGAACACAAACTCCCTGAAGGCTCAAGTGCTGTCCAAAGGTAATTGAAGATTGAGAGACCTTAGTGACCTAACTTCATCTAACATTGAGGTTAGAAACTATGCCATTTCTCTTAAATCTTTATTTCTGTCCAGCCTAAAAACAGATGGCTTTATACAGTTTGTTCTTTTGATCTAGACCTATGCTTTTATTGGCATAAGGAACTCTTCATGAGGAACTCTTCTTACCAGAGGTCCTCCTCTGATCCTTGATAATGATCAGTCCCTGTTCTGAACTTTGTAGTCTTTTAGAGTTGTCTGGGGCACTGAAAAATTAAATTATTTGCCCAGGTCAAGCAATCAGTGTGTGTCAGAGGTAGGACCTGACCCTAGGTAGTTCTAAATTCCAGATCAAATGGCTATCTAGCCACTAGACAATGCTTCTTGGCTCATAGTAAGTACTTTCCTCATAAGAGGTACTTGTATAATAGTGTTTGCGGTAATAATGTGTCTGTATAATCATGTGTGATCATCTGTGACCAGTCAAAATCAATGATAGAGTTGACAATCAATCAATACAACACTCCACTGCACATTACTACATCACTCTTGGGGACTTCTTATCTTGGACTATGATTCATTCAATTAACAGCTCTATACAAATATCTATCCCCCCTACTGTTCCTTCCCAGGGTACTATGTCAATAAAAACTTCCACACAAAGGTTACAATCCTAGTAATCAATTTATTTGGATCAGATATAATCATAACAAAATATAGGAAATGATTGTGTGTATCTCAGAATCCGGAAACATTTACTTCCATCTCCCAGGATGGAACCTCCTTCACATTAATGCCCTCCTTCCTCAAGTTCTCATGTTATTTTGTACTCAGCCAATGAGGAAGTGACATCAACATTCAGAGCTGCACCAATCAAGTCTTAAGGAAAGACTCAATGCTTTTTAAAGAAAAATTATCCTAATCTGCATAGACTAGTATAGGGTAGGAAGGTTTAAGATATTGTTCATGTTACACTGTATGGTCAGGGCACACATGTAGGTGAAACAAATCATGAAGCCATATGCCTAGTTACACGCATGGAGAACACATTTAGGCACAATGCTAGCATATAATGAACTTTAGCTCTTTCAGGGCTATATGATGTTCTCTTCTGCTTTTTAAGATTAATACTCTATTTTAGGGCTTAGGTAAGGCTATGTGATACCATACACAGTCAATCAGGTAAATTAAAAAATGCAGATTAAGTTTAAGCTTATTTTTTAACTGCCTTTGTCTTGTATGGACTCAAGATCCTTAATCCCAAACAACTACCTAATTTAAGGTTAAAGAATTGTTTGGGCAACAGCTAGGTGATGCAGTGAATAGAGCACTGACCCTGGAGTCAGGAGGACTAGAGTTCAAATTTGACCTCAGACACTTGACACTTACTAGCTGTGTGACCCTGGGCAAGTCACTTAACCCCAATTGCCTCACAAAAAAAAAAGAATTGTTTGTAACAATTCCTAATTGTTCTCTGTGTCCCCAAAACCTAATATTTTGTCCCACTCCCCCCAAAAAAAGCCAGAAGTTATGTTGGAGCTACGGTGATAAGGCCCATGTCATCCCCAAGATACTCCATGATTGAAATACAA
>NW_020955066.1:52891-59990 GCF_900497805.2 Vombatus ursinus | reverse complement strand
GAAACCTGGAGCAGCTAGGTGGCTCAGTGGATAGAGCCCTGGCCCTGAATTCAGGAGGACCAGAGTTCAAATTCGGCCTCAGACCAAATATTTGACACTTACTAGCTGTGTGATCCTGGGCAAGTCACTTAACCCCAATTGCCTAAAAAAAAAAAAAAAGAAAGAAAAGAAAGAAATATAAGGAACCTATCAACAAAAACAAAAATAGGTGCAGCAAGCAGGGTACTACTCCCCAAATTTACTATGGATATGTGGCATAACAAATTCCATGATGTTTTTTGAGCTATAATAAAACTATTTCAAACTTCCCTGGCATCTCTACAAGTGCTTTTGAGGTTTCTAACACCAGACAGATATGATGGGAAGAGTCCTTGATGAGGAGTCAGAAGAACTAGGCTGAAGTCCTGACTGGAAGTTCTGAGTCATGTGACATTACACAATCACTAAAATTTTCTGCACCTTAGTTTCCTCATCTGTAAAATAGGCATAATAACAACTAATAGAGTTGTTGTGATAAGCAAACATATTATATATAATATATATACATACATTATATATATATTATATATAATTTTGTGAACAACTACTTGCTACATAAAGACCTGTTGTTACTATCATAACTCTTTTGAAGTATTTAGTCTTGATATGTACATGATTCTTTTAACTCTTACTTTTAAAGAGATTTTAAACTTAAAGAGGAAATGAATTGCCAATTGGGAAATGGAAAAGATCACCCTGGGGAAATAGTCATAGAAGCAACCTTTTTTTTTCCCATCTCAAGAATGTGTCAAATGTAAAAACAAAATCTGGAGTTATTACAAAGTACTGTGAAATTATTACCAAGTAATTGTCACCAATATGTTCTGCCCATTTCCCTTAACCTATTTCTACCATTGTTGGAACATGAACTGCTTCTATAGACACACCACACACACACACACACACTGAACACTATGAACCCCACAACACTCATGCAATCTCCCTCAGTGTTTATTAGAAGGCAATGCATATTGAGCAACATGTCTTGCTGATTGACAAGAAGACAGATGATTAAACACATTTAAACTGGGAACCTTTCATATATTGTTGGGGACTCTTTCAAGTAAATCAATTGTAAATAATAATTTAGTGATGTCATTCAAAAATTACAAGCAAAGTTAAAAAGTACTAAGATTGTTCAGGACTATGATTTATTCTCTTTATCAAAACTAGTAATGGCAGATTACCTTTAATACTTGTTTCTCAAATGTTTCTTTTGCTTCATTTTTATGATGACTGTTTTAATGAACATAACATTTGGTATGAAAATATTACGAAAATCTACATGGTCAGAATTTCACTATGTATAATCATGTTGACCTCTAACATCACATGAGGTCAGAAATAATAAACAGCTTAAGAGACAAAACTGTCTTCCATGACTAAGATTCACCACTGATAAGATACATTCATTGTTAGAATGTCTCTCAATTTTCCTGGGAAATTGAGTAATAAGTAGACATTTTCTCTCAAGGTTATAAAATTAAGACACTTATTCCCTGCAAAATTTCAAATTGTTTCACTCAAAGAACTTTAGGAGGTCCTACATTGGTAACAACCTTAATTGAATACAGAAGATTTGGAGTTGGAAAAAAAAGACTCTGATAAAAGATTTGGAATTATTTAATCTAAAGAAGAAAAGACTGAAAATGAGTAAACATTTAGCTTCTCTCTAACTCTGTCAGAGAATCATCCTCACACATCTCTCAGGTCCAAACTTACCTTAGTAAATAAATATTCACCTCTAACATCTGTTCCCATGGTCTAAGTTGTATCCTCTAGATTAAATATAATTTCATATACTACCAATTCCCCATCCATCCTCTGCACTTGCCTAGGTCATGGTTAACTCACAACTGGATAATTTTAACCTCCTCTCATGATATTCTCACTTTCAGCCTCCCACATAAGTTCCCCACCTAGAGTTCCAACCAATTCAATCTAGTATGTCTGTGAAAAGGCAAGTGCATTGGCACATATTAGACACCTGGCCAACTAGCTCAACTGCAAAAAGTCACCCCAGGGGCTCTTTATCTCAAGAAAGGTATTAGAGGCCCTCAGAGTGGGAACAGATGCTAGGGGTGAGGAGAACATAGGAGGAAATAGATAGTAAGAGAAGCACTTCTACCTTTTGTAGAAACTTCCATGTTATTGAATCACTGTATCATGTGCCAACTTTATTGTACATATCTTAGGTTGCTGGCCCTTGTACTAGGTCATTGGGTGATAGGAATGAAAACTGGAGAAAACGACTTAGAGATCATTTAGTACAATATCCTCATTCTACAGATACAGAAACTAAATCCCAGGGTTGTGAAATGATTTGCCCATAGAGGGTTCCTATTTTAACATTTCAGTTCCCAAACAATTTCCAAAGAGATAGATAAATTGTAGACTACATTCATGTGGTAGCAGAGGAAATATATGAATTCATAAATAAAATTAAAATATATATTCTAGATTTAGACTGAAAGGAAGCTTTGAGGTCATTCAATCCAGTCCTTTAATTTTATAAATGAAGTCCCATATATATGAAGCAATTTCCCTAATGTCATGCAGGTAGTAAATGGTGGAACCAAAATTTGAACCCAGTCTACTGGCTAAAATCCAATATTTTCTCCACTGTAGAATGATATAGGAAGAAAGGGGGAAATGTAAATATTAGTTTTGAAAATTTACTGAATTTATCTCCAAGAAATTGAACTAGCAGAAGATGAAGTTGATTTGGAGGGGAGGGGCATGGCTAAGTTTAATGTCAGCACATTGGGGATCTGAATTTTACCTCAATTATCAAAAAGAGTTAACAAAACTACCTGATATCCCTACCTTATTCCAAAGACAAGGTCATTTAGAGTTCTGGATCATCCTGTTTCCCTCATTTAATTTGTCTCTGGGCTGACACTCTGGTTTCTATGATGCTTGAGAATGTTTAATTTTAGCCATTTCACTCAGGCAACACTTTGTAGCTACAAATAACATTAATGGCTTTTATTAAAGCACACCCAACTTCTCCTAATGGCTGAAATGATTCCCTCGGAACTACTCTACTACTTTGGCTACCAACATGAGTTACACTCATGCATTAATTAGAGAGGCAAGAGGAAGAAGTGGATGGAAAAAAAAAAAACAAGCAAAATGCTGGCTTTGAAATTTTCCATGAAGGCTTCTGACAAATCAAACTAGAAGAAATGAATGAGTACCCACACCTGGCTGCCTTATTCAACACTTTCATACACAGAATCATCCCCCAGTCACATCCTACCTAAATACTCAATTCCCCAAACTCTTCTCGGTTGTTGCCACACAGAATACACTTACCACTCTGTTAATATGGAATGATAATGCTAACAGAAAGTATGACAATAACAATCATGAGGCTGATGGTTCATACACACATGCGTACACATGCACACACACACACACACACACACACATACACACACACGGGTAAGTGTCTGTGTATATGCATGTATAAAATTTTAGCCAGGTCTTGAGCTTTATTTTATTTAAATAACCTTCTGGGAGAACAAAGCCACATCCCCTCTTGTGCCTCAACACCAACACCCACATACATACAGTACGGTATGATAAAAAAAAGAGCCCTGGTGACAAGCAACCCAAGTTCTAGATCCATTCTTGTCACTAACTAGCTATGCAACCTTCAACAAATCACAGCCTTTCTAGGGCCTCAATGTCCTCATCCATATGCATGAGTGGGTTGGTCTAAACAATCTCTAAGGCCCTTTCCTGCTCTAAGATTCTATAATCTAACCAGAAATTACACATCAAAAGGAATGTTGTCCTTCAAAACAGCAACAGAGGGAAACTTTATATACTTGTTCCAATAACGTTATCATTGTTCCAACTAGTTCAGGAATTCCTGTTTACAAATTGCCTTCTGCACCAGGTTAGGAGATAAAAGAGAAAACTTTTTTATATAATTTTGTGTTTGCCTCCTTCTTGACCCTTGCACATTTTCCTTTTTCACCAGATAGATCCAGTTCCTTATGACTTCTGGCTCTCTCCAAACATTACATTCACTCAAAAAACAAGCCATAAAACCAGTGAGGCAATTCAAACAAATGCCCACCATGTTTTAAAGCCAATTACCAATGATGAGCTTCAGAAATTCTTTAGTTATGACTGCATCATTGGAATAATTGTATAGCTTCTCATAGTGATTAATTTGAAGGTAATAGACTTAGTTGTCTGGAAAACTATAGTATATGTTTAAAAACCAATTAGGTTAACTAATTGTACATTCATTCATCTCTTCACTTTTTCCAAGGTTTTGCTGGTTATCAGCTTTCTGTCTCTTCTATCTTAAATGACATGGTACATAACATTAGGGATGGTGTTCTTATTTGGTTTATATAGGACCTACCCTGCTGCCAGGCAAAGGCAAAGTCATAGACTTAATAAAGACTTTGATGAAGAAAATTAAATCACAGTAAAAAAAATTAAGTGTCGGTGTTTATTGACTTGCAGGATATACTAGTATATTAGATGAATTAATTAAACTGAAAACTTGAAAATATGGGTCATATTTAACAAAGCCTATTTGTAATAAATTTAGAGTATTTTGGCAATGTTCATCTTACCTAGATAGTCTGTGGTTTCAAAAGAATGGTCAAAAGGAAAACAGAGTGCCACTTCAAAATCCAATTTCACTTAAAGCCTTGTCTCATCATTCTTCTCTGCTTCTTTAGCCACAAGAAAATAACCAGGGTTTCACCACATAAAAATTCCCTGTTCTTTCTGTTATAAGAACTTTAAAATCCAAGAGGGAATGGAATAAACTTTGGAAAACTTGTATTGTGATGTTCCCAGAAACATTTTAACAGATACTCTTGATCCATCTATTTTGTTTTTTCTTTCATTCAATGTAGCCATGATTTAAAATAGTCAATCTCACAGAAACGTTTTATGTTGTAACTACATCTTTAAGAGAGAGAGGAAATAGCATATTGAAGAAAGATTGTTTAACTGTTATCTGGAGAAAATTAACTACCATGGCTAAGAGAGACTTCCTGGGACACAAAGAAGAAGAACCCAGACAATTTTTTTTCCCTAAGAGATTGAATGAGTTAATTTTCAAGGAGAAGGAAGCTAAAGAAATATTTTGAGTGAACTGAGTTTAACTTATCCTGTGGATAAGCTATGAAGAATGTCTTCTGAAACTGATTTCTTGTGAGATGTTGACTGCCATTCTGAGGGAGGTGAATGATGGGACTAAAGTCCCAGTACCTGTAGAGAAAATCAGCAGTTGCAATTGATGATTAAAAATGAATCTGGCTACTTGGACATGACATTGTGGGACTATTTAAATATGTATTTTTTATTGTTTACTGCATGGTTATTAAATTATATATCCAGTAACAGAAATGTTTATGAGACTGAGGTCTGAGGGTAAGAGAGAGGAACAAGAGCTTGTGGGAAAAGAGTTTTCTCTAGTTTACAAACTGGGCTTAATCTAATTAATGAGAGAGATTGTTCATTTCTGTTAAATTAAGAAGAAATAAAAGCGCAACCTCTGGATTTCCATAAAACCAAGGATCAGAATTAATAAGGTGGTATGGTACATAGAATGTGGGATTTGGAGATAAGAAAACAAGTTTGAATCTTGCTTCAGATATTTAGCTGTGTGGCCCTGGGCAAGTCACTTAACATCTGTCTGCCTCAGTTTCTTCATCTATAAATTAAGGATAATAAAAAATTAGGTATCAAGGTTATTACATATATAAAGCACTTTGAAAACTTTGAAGTGTTATATAAATGCTAGTTTTAGGAATTGTCATTATAAATGAACCATTAACATTTAGACAAAGGCAATTGTTGGCGTAATTCTCAACTAGTACATGCATAGCATAGCCTCAGTCAGACCCCACCGTAGGCTCTACATGAAGATTTTCATTCCCAAGCCCTGTTATACCAACAAACATTAAGTATTTCCTACTGCCAAGGCACCATCAAAATATATATACAAAAGAGACCTGGCTTTCAATGAATTTACAGTCTCATGGAATGTAAAGTCATGTATACAAATAACTATGATACAAGGGAAGAAGAGATAAGGAAGAAGAAGGCAAAGTGGTATGAGATCATAGAATAATAAATTTAGAGTTAGAAAGTTAAAATTCATCTAGTCCAAGCCCTCTGGGTCCAAAAATAATGTTCTTTCCACAGTGGAAAAATGTGGATCAAGGTCAGGAAATTCTACAAACTGCAAAGAAAAAAAATCATTTTTTCCTTGAATTCATGTGTTTTTCTGCAATGACAGTCTGTCTAGACTTGTATAAATTTTTTATATTAGCAAAGCAACGTGTCCATAAAATTATTCTTGAGTCCATTTACTGAAAGAAAAGACAATAAAGCAATTCACTGATTTCTACGCCAAGGAGAATTTAAAGTGTTCCAGTTCCCCTAAACTGTTGCTATAAAACAATACTACTTGGCTAAGATTCCTTGAAATGGAGTCTTTTATGTCTAAAGTGACCAAGTCTTGAAATATTATGTCAATCACTAATTCTACCATAATTATAATGACAGTGAGGTACTTTTTATTTTGCCCTCTGTGTGAATAAGAAGGATACAAACCTTAACTCTTCGCTGGGCCCCCTGAACTTCAAATTCTATTCAGTGCCAGAAATAAGGAAAATTGGATATGTTAGAGATGGTACCAGAAGAAGTTACCTCCATATACCTTCACATGTCCCCTAACAAACTACAAGGAGGTATGCTTGGCTTTGAAGTAACAAAGAGCTGGGTTCAAATACTGCCTCTGACACCCACTAGCTATATCATATTGGTCAGTGCTCTGAGCAATTCTCTAAGACTATAATTTGGCCAAAATGGCAGAGAAAGGAAGGAACCCTCTGAAAGCCCTCCCAAATTCCCCTCCAAACAACTAAAACTAGAATTGATCTGGGAGCAGGGAAGCAGCTTATCAGTATAGCAGAAAAAGTCTGTCTCACTGGTGTGGGAGGGGAGTGAGGTCCAAGAGCAGCAGCAGCAGCAGCAGCCAGTCTCACAGCAGGGGGCCTGCAGAAAGGCTCCAAGA
>NW_020955066.1:48943-52857 GCF_900497805.2 Vombatus ursinus | reverse complement strand
CTGGGGCAATCTACCAGTGAGACCCCACCCTCCTGAAAACCAGCAACCCCCTAGGCAAGTGAGCAGTCTGTGCAGGAAGCAAGATCTTACCCCAGAGACCCCATCCCCAGTACAAGCCACTAGCAAGGCCCGTTGCTAACT
This sequence comes from Vombatus ursinus, assembly GCF_900497805.2. Taxonomy (NCBI): domain Eukaryota; kingdom Metazoa; phylum Chordata; class Mammalia; order Diprotodontia; family Vombatidae; genus Vombatus; species Vombatus ursinus. The sequence goes on along the minus strand of NW_020955066.1, from coordinate 52,716 downwards.
AGTAGTGAAGTTCCATCCTGGGGCTGGCCAACAGTGAGACCCCACCCTTTGGGGCTTGATAGCAGAGAGACCCTGTTTCCATAGCAACCCAGAAGAAGGGCCCCACCCCAGAAAGATCAGCAACAAGACAAGATCCCTCCTTCACAACCAGCCACCACAACGACTCTGTTACAATAGTAACCCAGCAGAAAGGCCCTACCCCTCTGACAGGCCAGTAGCTAAACCTCACACCCAGGGGAGGCCAACAGGAAAGCACCACCCCCAATACAAGCTAGAAGGTTAACCTACCCTCCAGTAAAAGCAAGCAGCTAAGCCCTGAAGCCCAGCGAAAGCCAGCAGTAAGATGCTGAGCCCTAGCACGAAAAGCTTAGGACAGTGCAGCACCAGACCCCCAGCTCTCCCATAAAAAAAAATCACAAAAAGGGCAAAAAAAAATTGCAAAAGAGAAAGAAGAAGAAGAAGAACTTGATTATAGAAAGTTACTATGATGACGGAGAGGATCAAGGCATAAACTTAGAAGAGGACAATAATATAGCATCAAAATGGCTACATGGGAAGCCTCAACGAAAAATGTAATTTCCTCTCAGGCCCAAAAAGAATTCCTGGAAGATCTTAAAAAGAATTTTAAAAAGCAAATCAGAGAAGTAGAAGAAAAACTGGTAAAATAAATGAGAGTAATATAAGAAAATCATGAAAAAACAATTAGTAGCATGGGAAAAGATATACAAAAATTTACCAAGGAAAATAACTTCCTAAAAAATAGGCCAAATAGAAAAGGAAGTACAAAAACTCACTGAAGAAAATAACTCCTTAAAAATTAGAATTGAGCAAGTGGAACCTAATGACTCTATGAGACATTCAGATATGATAAAACAAAATTTAAAAAGTAAAAAAAAAAATAAAATAAAATGTGAAATTTCTCATTGGAAACACAACAGAGCTAGAAAATATATCCAGGAGGAATAATATAGGAATTATTGGACTACCTGAAAGCTAGGATCAAAAAAAAAAAAAAAGCCTGGATATTTTTTAAGAAATCATGAAAGAAAACTGTTCTGATATGTTAGAACCAGAGAGCAAAATAGAAACTGGAAGAATCCACCAATCACTATCTGAAAGAGATTACAAAATGAAAACTCCCAGGAATATCATAGCCAAATTCCAGAGCTCACAGATCAAGGAGAAAGTACTACAAGTAGCCAAAAAGAAACAATTCCTATATCATGGAGCTACAGTCAGGATTACACAGGATTGGCAGCTTCCACATTAAAGAACCTGAGAGCCTGGAAGGCAAAGGAATTAGGATTACATCCAAGAATCACCTACCCAGCAAAATTGAATATAATCTTTCAGGGGAGGGTTGGTAAGGAATGGACAGCATTCCCCATTAAAAGACCTGACCTGAATAAAAAAATTTGACCTCCAAATACAAGATTCAAGGGAAACATAAAAAGGTAAAAAAGAGACAAGAAAGAGAAAACATAAGAATTTCCACAAGGTTAAACTATTTATATTTCTATATGACAAGATAATATCTATAACTCTTAAGAACATTATTACTATAAGAGTAATTAGGAGTATATATAGACAGGGAGTGTGGATATAAGGTGATTTGATGGGATGATACTTCCCCCTGCCCCCCAAAAAAAAGGTGACAAAGAAAATTGGAAGAAGAAAGGAGGAGATTTAATGGGGTAAATTATTCTACATAAAAGAGGCATGAAAGAAATATTATAATGAAGGGGTAGATGAGGGGATGGTAGGCAAAACTTAAACCTTATTCTCATCAAACTTGGCTCAAAGAGGGAATAACATACACACTCAGTTGGATACAGAAATCTCTCTTACCCTATAGGGAAGAAAAGGGATGGGGATAATAAAAGGGAAAGGGAGGACTGAGAAAAGGGAGGGTAGATTGGGGGAGGCAGTGATCAGAAGTAAAACATTGATGAGGAGGGAAAGCATGGAGGGTAAGAGGGGGGGATAAACAAGGGAAAATACCATGGAAGGAAATATACAGTTAGTTATCATAACTACAAATGTGAATAGTATGAACTCACCCATAAAATGGAAGTAGACAAAAGAATGGATTAAAAACCAGAATCCTACAATATGTTGTTTACAAGAAACACATTTGAAGCAGATACATACACATGGGATAAAGATAAAGGGCTGGAGCAGAATTTATTATGCTTCAACTGAAGCAAAGAAAGCAGGCATAGCAATAATGATCTCAGACAAAGCAAAAGCAAAAATAGATCTAATTAAAAGAGATAAGGAAGGAAACTATATCTTGCTGAAAGGTACCATGCACAATAAAGTCATATCAATATTAAAGATATAGACACCAAATGGTATACCATCTAAATTTTTGAGGGAGAAGAGGAATAAGTTACAGGAGGAAAAAGATAATAAAATTATACTAGAGGGGGACCTCAACTTTCCCCTCTCAGAACTAGACAAATCTAACCAAAAAATAAATATGAAAGAAGTTAAAGGAGGTGAATAAAATCCTGAAAAAAGTTAGATATGATAGATCTCTAGAGAAAATTGAATTGGAATAGAAAGGAATATACTTTTTTTCTCAGTGGTATACGGCACCTACACAAAAATTAACCATGTATTAGGCTATACAAACCTCACAACCAAATGCAGAAAAGCAGAAGTATGAAATACATCCTTTTTGGATCATAATGCAATGAAAATTGCATTCAATAATGGGCAATGGAAAGAGGGGTTAAAATTTAATTAAAAATTAAATAATCTAATCCTAAAAATAATTGGGTCAAAGAACAAATCTTAGAAACAATTGATGGGCAGCTAGGTGGTGCAGTGGATAGAGTACTGGCCCTGGAGTCAGGAGGACCTGAGTTCAAATCTGACTTCAGACACATAACACTCACTAGCTATGTGACTCTGGGCAAGTCACTTAACCTCAATTGCCTCACCAAAAATATGTAAATAAATAAATAAGAAACAATTGATAATTTTACCAAAGAAAATGACAACTAGACAACATATCAAAATTTATGGGATGCAACCAAAGCAGTACAGAGGGGAAATTTTATATCTCTAATTGTTTGCATCAATAAAATAAAAAAAAAGCAGATCAATGAATTTTGCATGCAACTAAAAAACTAGAAAAAGAACAAATAAAAAATCCCCAATTAAATGCCAAATTGTAAATCCTGAAAATCAAAGGAGATATTAATCAAATTGAAAGAAAACCATTGAACTAATAAATAAAACTAGAAGCTATTTTATGAAAAAACTAATAAAATGGATAAACCATTGGTTAACTTGATTTAAAAAAAGGAAAGAAGAAAAACAAATTACTAATATCAAAATGAAAGATGTGAATTCCCCTCAACGAAGAAAAAATTAAGACAATTGTTAGGAGCTATTCTGCCTATTTATATACCAATGAATGTGACAATCTAAATGAAATGAATGAATATCTACAAAAATATAAATTACCCAGCTTAATAGAAGAAATAAAAACTTAAACAACCTAATCTTAGAAAAAGAAATTGAACAAGTCATCAATGAGTTTCCTAAGAAAAAATCCCCAGGCCAGATGGATTCACAAGTGAATTCTACCAAACATTTAAAGAACAATTAATCCCAATGCTATAAAAACTATTTGAAAAAATAGGTGGAGTCCTGCCAAATTCCTTTTACACAATATGTGTTAATATCTAAACCAAGAAGGGCCAAAACAAAGAAAAAAATTATAGACCAATTTCTCTAATGAATATTGATGCATTTTTTTT
>NW_020955066.1:29599-48933 GCF_900497805.2 Vombatus ursinus | reverse complement strand
ATACAGACTGATGTATGCTATTTTTCACTTTCTTTTTTTTCCTTTTATTCAATTCATCTTGCACAAAATGACTAATACGGAAGTGTTTTACATGATTGCAGATGTATATATCTGATTATATCTGTATAATGAACATACAGATAATTAATAATTATATATAATAATTAATTTTAGTTATAATTATAGATATAATAATTATATAATAGAATATTTACATTATATATCATATACTATAACATATTATATTATGTAATTATAATTATATATAAATACTTATGTGTGTAGTGATTGTTTAATATATAAAAATAATAAATAATAATATATATATAATAACTATATGTGATTGCTTACCATCTCAGGAAGGGGGGAGGTGAAGCAGGGAGGAATAAAGTTTAGAACTCAGAACTTTAAATAAAAATGTTTTTAAAAATAAAAAAGACTGTAAGGTAAATATAAGTGGCTAGTCAGCAATGGTAGAAGAAATTTCCATACCAGGAGCTCCCTGATTGATTAAAACATAGGCTTAAACTCCCTTCCATTCTCTCTTTTTTAAAAGGCATCTACGTTAGGCAGTGGAAATATAAAGACAAAAATAAGACCATCCTTGCCTTCAGTGAGCTTACATTCTATTGAGGATATACAACATGGACACAGATAAGTATATACAAAGTTATTTCAGGAGGGACAGAGCTGGGGGAATCAGGAAGGGTTTTGTGTAGGAGGTGAAGATGAAGAGAAGGATGCAACCCAAACATCAGGGAACACCTTGCAAAAACAACTTGGTGTGTTGAGTTGAGGAAATAGTTAGGCTGCCAAGAGTATAGCAACTCAGATTGTATATTACTATATCCTATTCTGCTTAGGAGCCTAATAGTACTACTACCTATTATTTCCAACACTACACACACAGACACACAGACACACACACTATATCCTGTTTACTCTAAATTGCTCCATTGTCTCTAATGCCTTCTACTTTCTCCACAAATATATGACATAAACTTCCTTCAAAGCCCAACCTATACAATGAAAGTTATCCATTCTTTGGTGTAATAGGAACAATATCCTAACCCCTTCCTTCCATAAAAATTAGACTATTTTTTCCTAAAAAGTATTGAACTGTTGCAAAGTGAAATGAGAACCATTGTATGACTATATTGTATAAAATTTATATAATAATAACAGTATGATAAAGATAATGAAATCTGATCAGTGCAATGACCAACAAAAACTCCAAAGAACTCCTCATGAAACAGGCTATACATCTCCAGATAGAAAGCTGACAAGCATATTTTCTTTTCTTCTTTTTTTAAAAATATTGCTATTGTAGAAAATTGGTTCTGTAAGGCTACACACTTGTAATGAGTTTTGTTTTTCTTGCTTTCTCAATGGGGGGAGAGGAGAAAGAGTGAGAGAATTCAGATCTAAAATAAAATTGAATTTAAAAAATAAACACTTGCAAAAGTAATAAATAGGGAGCTTAATGCTCATGCTCATAAAATAATGCACAACTTTTTTTTTCCCTACTGGTGAGTTAAGTTCCCACTCTACCATAAAACTCTGCCTATAAACTATTTAGGTCACAAGAACTCTTTGGGAAAGTGTAATATATTTTTAAATCTATAAAAACAACAAGGAAGAATTAAACAAGAAAAGGAAGAATGAAAGCTATGAAAAGAAAGCTCAGTATCTTTTATTAAGTATTCAGATCAGAAGGCAAAAATCAGATCTACAACAATAACAATGAGGAAGGTGTGTTTTTTTTAATATCAATAAAAAGAAAAGTATTGAAGCCATTTTCAGGATGTGGTTGGCTTAGAGAACTAAAGCCTCAGGCTGTTGACATCAGTTTCTGGTCAGCAGCCAAGAGGAGCTCCAGCCATTCTCTCTGATGCTTGGCTGGTGGGAAATGAAGGGCAACTCAAGCAAGTGATCTTTGCCCAGTCAATTCTAGGTGTCCTCAATGTATATCCTTGCTGAATGTCCTTCTCTTGCTATAGCTAAGCAAATCCCATTTTGTTACATGTTCGATGACCTACACAGGTCTCATTTTATTACAATATTGAACCTAAACTACAGGATGACTGGCCTGCGGCAGGCCCTGTCCAGAACATCTGGCTATTTTAATCAGAGTATTCCACCCCACCCCACCATCCTGTGGTTTCAACCGTATGGTGAACTCCCAGTATGGAAGCTCCCTCCACTGATTGAATCAATCTGTAATAGTCTTTGATAATTGTTTTGGAACACTATGAAGTAAAGTGAGCTGCCCATGCACACACACAGGCAGTTTGTGTCAGAGGCAGTATTTGAACCCAGTTCTTCTTGATTTCAAGAGTAGTCCTCTATCAACTGTGTCACATTATCTCTATTCATGAAACACATTCATACTCTCATTAAAAAAGTAGAACACATGGGCAAAGAGGACAACAGAGGAAAAAATACTACCTTTGAAATTTTCCATGACACTTTTTTTCTAAGACTGATTTTCCCTGTCTTCTTCATTCCCATAATCCTCATATTCTTTCTCCTTCCCTTCCTCCATCTTATCTAAACAATCAGTTCCTACAACTTCTTTCCTTTCCCTCCAAATACAAAGTTTTATGTCCTATTGTCTCTCCTCACAAAGCCTCTACAATAGTTCAGGCCCTTTTCACACCTCTTACCAGAAACATTGTAATAGCCACCTTGCTATTTTGGGTACATCTAGTCTCTCCAATGTCTACTTGATACTTCAAATGGCTGATAAAATAATCTTCCTAATGCCAAAATTTAATAATATCAGTTTCCTCCTCAAAAATTTTCAGTTCCTCCCTATTTCTTTTAGAATAAAATGTAAACTATTCACTTGGCATTTAAGACCTTTCATAATCTGTCTCCAATCTTGTTGCTTTATTTCCTATTACTCTCATTTATGCTCTCTAAATTCCAGACAAACTTGTCTACTGAATATTTCATAATCTCTACCTGTCCTTTCACCTCTGTACATTTGCCTAGAGCATGAACCATACCTATGTAACAAGCAGAACTACTAACTCAGAGGGTTAAGGCTCCCTTTCACACTAAGTGGCCCATCTCTGGACTGAAAAAAAAAAGGATCAAGTTTTATATTAGAGAAGTCTGATCTCTAAACAGAGGAGTCATATTCCTGTCCCATTGCCTCTAGCTCTTTACACTTGAACTACAGAACTCCAGAAAGAAAAAAAAAACATAACTTAAAACTTAGGTTTGGTTCACATCTAGCATTTCCCCCAAGGGAACAGAAAGGTATTTACTGTATACAATGTAGAGCAGGTATAGGTCTTGAGGAAGAAAAACTCAGTACTCTGTATTTTTAAGAAGTCTGTCAGAGATAATTTATTAATAATATTATTAATAAACAAAAATTGTTGCTTGGAAAAGAAAAATTCAAAGGAAAGAGTTTGCTCCTCCTTGGTGGAATTTTCTCTCCCACAATGAATGTCTTTTTATGCTTTGTAATAATCAAGAAAAATACCAAACTCTACAGAGATGAAACAAGAGTACAAAATTCAATTGAGAGTTGATGTACTCACAAGAACTGTAAAAATGACATCAACCCATCTCTGGCCTTGGAGAAGTAACTGTCTTCCTGGAAAACTAAAGGATCTGGAAGGTTGAACAAAGGGTTATCTCCCTTGACTTAGTTCATGATAAAGCCTAGGTATACTTCCTTTAGTAAACAAAGAGACATTCCCTCTTTCACACTGGTCAGAGGTGAACTGCATTAAATAAAAAGACTTCCAACCCAGTTCAGTCACCATAAATAAGACAAAGAGTTTTACTTTCAGGGAATCACATTCTCTCCCAGAATTTGGCTGAATCTGAGAATCAATTTTAGTTAATCAATAAACATTTATTAAACATCTATGTGCCACGTATTGTGCTAAGTGATGGGGATATAAAAAGAGACAAAAGACAGTCCCTGCCCTCAAGTAGCTCATGATTTAGTGTATTAGGCACAGAATCAAAGACTTCAAGCTAGGGCTAGGACATTGACTTATTGACATTAATTAAACTTTCTAATCAAGAAAATTTCATGAGTCTAAAGACTAAAATCTAATATCCTCACTGACAAAACAAAAAGATGCTTTATTGGATTTGCCACCACAACAGCTAGTTATTTCCTGCACAAAAGAAATGTTTAAATTTAAGATTCATAAGCTCTCATTGACAAATACTTAAAACCTGAAACAGTAACAGATAACTCCTGTTACAAGAAGTTGATAGTCAGTCAACAAACATTTATTAAGTGTTGACTATATGTCAAATGCTGTGCTATGTACTGGAAACTGGGGATACTAGCAATACAAGCAGGGAGAGGAGTCTGCAATGAATACTGGAAAGGAATGAAGATATCTGGAAAGAATCAGTCAGAGCTGTAACAAGGAGAGGTCACAGAGAAGGGTTATTCTTTCTCTTCTTCCTCCTCCTCCTCTTTCTTCTTCTTCTTCTTCTTCTTTCAAATAGGACTTTAATAGTACGTTCACATACATACTCTAGTATATCTTATGACTAATATTTCTATTTATGTGGTACTACTTATTCTGCATTCCAGGAAGTGACAAACCAGNATAGGACTTTAATAGTACGTTCACATACATACTCTAGTATATCTTATGACTAATATTTCTACTTATGTGGTACTACTTATTCTGCATTCCAGGAAGTGACAAACCAGACAACATGTTAAAGGTATTATTGCATTGATTTTTAGTGACTACAAGTCCCTAAGATCCTTAGTAAAATTTCAAAGTAGATCGTTTGTCTTTTGTGCCTTCCCGTCTACCTTTCTTTATCAAGAAGGGCACTTCTAATGTGAAAAGTAGTCTGGGGCTAGTGAGTTTCCAGGGTGAAGGGTATTCTATGACATGCTAGTTAAAGTCCTTTAGAAATAAGTAAGCAGGACAGCCTATTAAAAAATTAAATATAAAACATTTTGTGGGACTGTTGAACAGCCATTTTACTTTCACTTCAACCGCGTACTGCCTGAACAATTCCCTCAAGGATTGTATTTTTTGGAAAGCCACAGCATTGTTTATACTCATTCTCTTAGTGAGAGTCATGTTCTCCTCCAAGAAAGTCATAGTGGCTTCAGGGAGTAAGTGTGTTCCGATGCCAATCACCTAGACTCCTCAGTGCCTTCAGACACCTTGATTGTCAGCCAAGGCTAAAAAGATCCATCTCAGGATTATTACTTAGTCACCTATGTTCAGGGAAAGAAACAGAACAGAAGAAGGCCTTGAGATTAAGGTTCTCCTATGTAACACATATGTATGCTAGCATGTATAAATAGTTGCTATATATTCTTGGGGGAAGGGAAGGGGAGGACGAAGCCTCTCTTCCCCGTCACATGAAGTCCAAGAGAGGTTTACAAAGTCCCCACACATTCAGCAGATGGGAAGAAAGAAAATACCATAGGGGCAGGGTTGGATCTTTTTGACTGACTCTTCTTGGCTCACTGGTCAATTTTCTTCCATGCAATCTCCCAACACTACCACCACCATCATGCTGGCCAAGAGAACAAAAAGATCTCTTCATCATCCCAAAGCAAAAGACTTTCAGTATTCAAGTCACATGTGTCACCAAAAATAGTCACAGAGTCCACTCCATGAATGCTCCAAAGGGTGTTCTCCAATTCAACTCTAGTACACCTATAATTCCCTTCCTCCTGATCTTCCTCAGACTATTTGAACTCCTCTTCCTTCAAGGCTTAGTTTAAATGGTACTTCCTCCACAATCCCCTCAGTTTCCTCTTCAAGTTTCCCTAGAATAAGTTTTCTAGGCCTCTTCCTTGCCCTTATGATTTCAAATCTGGTAATACACTTATTTATTTACATTTAGATGTCCCATGATCTCACAGAAAATCAGTCATTCAGGATTCAGGTTTCCTGACTCTCACTTCAGTGATCTTTCCAATACACTATATTAGTTGACTCCTTTAGTAAACCTATGAAAAATTTGGTGGTGGTCACCTTTTAAAGAAAATGGTGGAGACATCCAAATTCATTACCATAGACATTGGGGGAAAGTCCACTTTATCCCCTACTAACAACACACAAGGGAAAAAAGATCCCAGTTACATTCAATTGGGTAAACACTGCCAAAAATACACAAATCATTTTTATTCAGTTGCACCAACTGTGTTTGAACAGATAAGTCAGGCTGATATCATCTGCTGTTGGGCCAACCTGATGTCTCTGCCATTTAGAAACTTGTTCTACCGTTCTTCTGATGTTGAACTGATGGATGTAATGTGACATTAAAAAGCTAGTGTTGCCAAAAAATAAGTCCCTAAAGGAGATGACAACCAGACAAGGGAGAAGACAAGTACTCTAGCACACATTGTTTTCCAGAAAAAAGTTACAAACTGCCTGTTTGCAGTATAGCAACCACATTTTAGGGAGTTCATAGCATCAAAAATTTCCCAATTTTATCACTTCCTTCAGTGATTTGAAAGGAAAAATAATTGCATTTTCACTCTGGAAATTTGTAGCAGCTGGAAATTGTGTTACATTTTCAGAAATATCAAAGTCATGAAAAAAATTGGAGAGGAAAGAATTTTAGCAGAAAATGAAATATATCAAGTATTGTTTGTACTTTTTGAAACTATGAAGTCACTTTGTTTAATCTAATTCAATTCAACAAGTGAAATATCTAATATTTTCAAGACACCATATAGGGCTGGAGAAACAAAAACAAAACAAAGTAAAAAAAGAAAAAAAGCCTCTACCCTCAAGGAACTTACCTTCCTCTGTGGGTAGAGGGTGATTCTACAATGAAACAAATAAGTAAACGAGAAATAATGTAAGGAGGAAGAAAACCTTTAAAAATGCATACAAAAGTATAATGTTTGATTTAGTCAGAAAAGTGTAAGTCCAGAAAAAATTCAATAAAAGCACTTATTTCTTTGTTTTTCATTTTATACCAAAAAAATAAATCTCAGAAAGAAAAAAGTTAATTTTTAAATTTGGTTTTTATCTTAGAGATTTGCATCTGTAAGGACATGGTCTACTTTTTTATTCCCTCTAGAGTTGTTTCTGCCTCCTGATTTCCTTGATATAGTTGCTGAGATTCAATTTTTTGAATGACTTTTGTATTTTAAAAGATTGTGGAAAATCTGTTGTTGTTTGGGTGATATGTCTTGGAAATCTGATAGTTTTCTTAAGATAGAAAGTGGTCTGGATGGCAGCAGGGTTAGTCTTATGCATAAATGAGAAGTCATCAAAGTTTATCTTTGTCATCCTCCTACTTGACTTTTCTGCTCTCCCTTTTCATAACAACCCACACATGCCAAATAACCTCAATGTTCTTCCTCGGTCAGGTATCCCAGTCTTTTCTTGGGTACTTATCCTATTGTATTTTGCTTTATAATTGTTTGTGTACAGGTCATCTGCCTTAATGGAGGCTAAATTCCTTGGAAGATAGGAAATAAGCAATTATTAAGCACTCACTATGTGCCAGACTATGCATAGCGCTTTACAATTATTCTCATTTGATCCTTACAACAATCCTAGGTGGTAGCTGTTATTATTACCCCCCACTTTACAGAAAAGGAAACTGAGTCAAATAGAAGTTAAGTGATTTGCCTAGGGTCACACAGTTGATTAAGTCTGGATTTGAACTCAGACCTTCCTGACTCCAGGTCCAGCTACGTATCTACTATGCCACCTAGTTGCATCCTCTGCCTTCGGGATGGAAAATATTATTTATTCAGCTTTCTACCTCCCCCAGGTTTAGGTTCAAGCTCTATATACATGCAAGGGCTAAAAGAAACTAAAACAAGTTCTAAAATTTCCTTCATTTAGATCCCAAAGGACAAAGAACTTAGTGCACATGTCCTAGATAATTTACTAGAGCACTGAGGGGTAAATGATTTACCCAAGGTCAACCAGTTAGTTAAATAGCAGAGGCATGACTTGTATAAGGATGGGGGTCAATTGAATCAATAGCTTACTCCCACACAAATTAAAGTTTAACAAGATGCTTTGCTGATGTCTTTCTCAGGTGAGAAAATGTCTGTTGAATCAATCAACCAAGACCATTGAACTAGATATGAAGAATCAATCAATTCAGGAGTGAAGGGCCATTAAAGAAATGAAATGATGTTACACAAAAAGTGATTGTTTTGTTTGCAGATGATTGTGCACTCAATGCAATCTCTGAAGCTGAAATGCAAGAACGTGTGGATCAATTCTCTGCTGCTTGTGCTAATTTTGGTCTAACAATTAACACCAAGAAAACACAGGTGCTCCATCAGCCAGCACCATACTATCCATATGTAGAACCATCAATAACAGCAAATGGAAAGTTTTGAATGCTGTGGATAAGTTCACTTACCTTGGTAGTGTACTTTCCAGGGATGTACATATTGATAATGAGGCTGATGCATGCATTGCCAGAGCTAGCTCAGTGCTGGGGAGGCTCCAAAGGAAAGTATGGGAGAGAAGAGGTATTAGACTGACTACCAAGTTGAAGGTCTACAGAGCCATTGTGCTGACCTCATTGCTATATGCCTGTGAAACCTGGAATCACTTCCATATGAATTGTCTTAGGAAGATTTTGAAGAGCACCTGGCAGGATAAGATGCCAGGCACTGAGGTCCTATCAGAAGCTAAACTGCCAAGCATTCAAATTCTACTCCAGAGAGCACAACTCCAATGGGCTTGCCATGCTGTTTGAATGCAAAACATACACTTGCCAAAAATACTATTTTCTGGAAAACACATAGGGCAAGCATTAACATGGTAGTCCAAAGAAATAAGGTCTCTAGGGGCAGCTAGATGGCACAGTAGATAGAGCAACAGCCCAGGATTCAGGAAGACCTGAGTTCAAATCTGGTCTCAGACACTTGACACTTACTAGCTGTGCAACCCTAGGTAAGTCACTTCACTCCATTGCCTTACCAAAAAGAAAGAAAGAAAAGAAATAAGGTCTCTCTTAAGAAATTTGGAATTGATTGTGTGACATGGGAGACACTGGCACAGGACTGCTCAGCATGGCATGCCCACATCAAAGAAGGTTCTGTGCTCTATGGGCAAAGCAGAATTGAAGTAGCTCAAAAGAAATGTGAGATGCACAAATTTAGAGAATCCACCCCAAATGTTCACACGGACTATTTGTGCCAGACCTGTAGTAGAACATTGCTAGCTCATATTGGTCTAATCAGCCACAATCAGACATGTTGTAGCTTGACTCTAGCATAGTGGTATCATTTTGGTCCTCTCAGAGAAGGAAGGACATCAACCAATTGGGATTGGTTGAGGAAAGTCAGTCATGACCTATGAGGCACAGATAAATTAACAAGCCAGTTTAAAATGCAGCATCCTGGTGCCTATCCATCCTAGTGGCAGAAGCAGCTCCATCCAAAGCTCTCAGAAGGGATCTCAGATAGTTGAGAGGAGACAGAGGATAATGATAAAAGGCCTTGTGAACTTCAAAAGTTCTAGAAAACTTGGACTTCCCAGCAGGATCCCCAGAACAGTAATAACTGAAGGCAGTCTCTGCATTGGGAACTTAGGACAAACTATTTGCTAAGGAAAGATAGCTTCAGGACTCTATGGGGAGCCCAGCAGAAAGCTTCAACACTGATCAGGTAGCAAGTTTTGGCCTAATGGTTCAGGCCCTCATCCCCTGCTTCTCCCCATATGCAGCACCCCTTCTTCCCACCCTTCCATGATCACTATAGTGTGTGCATGTGTGTGTGTGTACTCCACTGTGCCACCAGACTAGACTGCCTAGTCGCTCCTGTCCCTGTAATTACCCTTGCAAAGCTAATAAACAGCTGTAGTCATTGGCTATATCCCAGGTGTCTCTACTTCCTTCCAGAATCTGAACCCACTGCCTAGTTCAGTCAGCTCAAACATGCCTAAGGAGAACATCATAAGGACTCCACAAAGGGAGAGGACTTTGAGAAATCAAGAGCTATGATTTCACTCTTGCCTCATGGGATCTCTAAGCTTGAGTCCTCTTTCCCCTGGACTCTGAATGTACTTGTGGCAGAATGTGTACCATTAAGTCTGGCTACCTAATTGATATTGATTGATAATCCACGGGGAATTATGTTGCTAGGGGCTCTTGAACAATAGTATTAGAAAGACACCCAGACTCCTCAAGTTTACTCATAGAAGTCTGAGGGAAGAAGCATCTGGCCTCACCTTGCAGACTCTATCTGCTAGTCTGTGTGATTTGAGAGAGTAGCCCTAAAGTTATGCTACCCTGAAACCCACATCTTCTTCACTTTAAACTTAGCATTCTGCTATACAAATCTGCTCTCCCTCAGCAGATTTCAGTCCTTGAAAAATATTTTTATTGCATTAAATTTTAAAATTTATTTCTGAAATGTGATAGAACAGAGATCAAATGAAGAGGTACAAAGAACATGCTATCCTTTATTAATTCTGCTAATTATCTCCTTTCCTCTCAATGCCAACTTTCAAATCAGAGAGAAATCCTAGAAGTGGAGAAAGGAGAGCTGGGTACAGAGTTAGAGTAATGGACAACCAAACAAACCATATTGGCCCTGTTCCAATGTCCTATTGGATCTATACTGCATCTATCCAAGAAGGAAAATCAACTTCACTGTCATCATCCTCTTTATCATCATCATAATAATGATAGTTTTTTTCAAACATCACACTTAAATAGTATCTTTTCCTTTTCCCAAGCTACTTTACATTTATTATTTCCTTGAGTCTCATAAATCCTTCAGTATTAGAAATTAATAAGCATTATTAATGTAAATAATGCTAAGGAGAATGTATTACCATTTGCCTTGCCGTTGCACTCTAAGGACCCCTAAGCCTTACCATCTGATCTGAAGCTGAAACCTTTATACATTATCCTCCTCCCTCTCTTTTAAAATGTGATATCCTTGAAATCAAGAGCTGACTGTATTATTTTTCTAATTGTATCCCCACCACTTAGCACATGCTTTGTATAAAGTAAACACTTACTGCATATTTTTTTTCATTCATTCATTCACAATCTTGAGGCAAAAGAGAGGAAGCCATTTGCTGCTACTAACATGACCCCCAGTATAGCTGAGTCATAGAAGTCTAGCCTCTACAAGGGGCCCCTCAAAGAAACTTGGAGTATTCCACAATTGTGTAGCTGTCCATCCAGTGCTGAGGGGAGGCAGCTCATTCATGAACATAACTGCCTAATTTCAGGATGCACACGCCCACATGGCCAGATGCGCGCGCACACACACACACACACACACACACACACACACACACACACAACCTATGGAATACTTTTTCATCCCACTCAAAGCCTCTTAAAATGGATGTCTGAGGGTGAAAGGCCTTAAACAAATATGACATAGCATCCTGAGAAGCAATGCAATATCAGATGAGCTCATCTAGGTCTAGACTTCCCCTCTGAGGAGGAAAGATTTTTATTTTCCCTTTCCTTTTACCTATTTTCTGCTATTGTTTATTTTTGTTTTCTTTCTAAAAAAATTTAGGGGTTAAAATAGTCCTTTAAAATCCCAAAACAGTCAATAACACATTTCTTTGAGAACTTGATTAAATTTTGTTTGTTGAATTTGTATAACTATGTATTAGAGAGGTAAGTTTAATCTCTAGCCTTACCACCTAAAAGTGATCTATGTCCTCATAAAACATTTAATTTGGGGTAATTAAAAATTATGTATCATGGACATTACTGAGACTCAGTGCACAGGACTAGAGATAGGAAAACAGGAGAATTGCTGGAAATTCCTCAAGTCACCAGACAGATATGTAGAATTAGGGATGTGAGTATCAATGTGTCTCAAACCCAACAATGTGATTTGCTGAAATAGCAAATATTTAACTAGAGAGAGAAGATGGGGATAGATGTGTCCATGGAATCATTGATCTATTTGTTGAGTTCTTCAATTGACTTGATGAATTTATAGGGTGAAATGATAGCCTTTGTTTGGAGGTCCCTTTGAGGAACCTCTGGGAACTCAGAATTATTGCTGTACTGATGCTCAGGACAGAATCTTGTCAGAGAAGCCTTAACCCCAACCTCATCTCCATGGCCTATCGAAGAGAATTAACAAAGCTGATCACTTGTTCTCTTTCTCTCTTCTGGACTCCTTCTTTGTGCCTTCATCCTAGGTGCAACAAGGATGAGGAGAGAGTTTCTCCCTCACGGTTCAGTTCCTTAGGAGAAGTTGACAGTTAACTATGTAAGAAACAAGTATCAGAGGAAGATATTTGTTTATAGTTAGCATGAAGAAAGAGACCCTGAGAGTAGACTTTCTTAAGTTAACTCGGACAGTAATAGATTTCCTACAGAGATGTATGGTGGAGGCAGACACATGTATGTCCACTTGACATAATATGATAATTCAGGGGCAAAATTTATGAACTCCAACTCCTTTAATGAGGAAGGGGTATATTGAATTCCCACAGAAGCATGATCCTAAAACCTAGCCTTCTAGTCACAGAAGGGAGATTTCCAGGACAATGTCCTGGGAAGAATGAATGGATGAATGACAAAACATGTATTAAGTGTATACTATGTGTGAAGAACTATGCTAAATGTTTGGTATATAAACTGAAAAACAAGACAGTCTTTGTTCTCAAGGAGTTTACATTCTAATAGAGGTTGACAATATACCTAGTCTCATTCAGATGTAGGGCAGATGAAAAGACCCAGCGGTCCTCAAGGTGCTACAGCAGGACATATGGGAATGTGGTTTGCTTTAGTTATCCCAAATTTAAATATTGCCTTGAGTGACGATCATACCTTCTAGATAGAGAAGGAGATTTCCTGATGTAACAAGTTCTTTGGAGAAAGGAAAGGACTGTCCAAATAGTTCTGGAATAGCATCCTATTGGAAAATAAAGCTAGTAAGATGTTTGGATGGTGCAGGTTTGATGTGAAGGCAATTGCTGGTTTGAAACCCCCAAAATATATTTACTTTCTGAGTTTGTGGGCAGGGAAGGGCTTTGAGGGCTCTATGGAAGAGGGTTAGGAATATAAAAGAGCTACTCCAACTTTCCCTTGTGGGGAAAGAGAGAATAAAATAGGCTATTTGAGTATTTTATTTTTCATATCTGTATATGGACAGTTACAAGTCATTCACATTTTTTCTGGTGTGAAATAAAGGTTACCCAATAACAGTATGCATTTACTACTTTGAATGCTTGTACAGGAACTAGGGACTCTTTTTATCCATTGGCCCATATTTAGTGGTAATCCTATGCTATCTGCTATATTTTATGGTAGGAGTCCTAACTCTGGATTGAGAAAAGGCTAATCTCTTGGTAGACAACAAGATTAGGCTTCATTTCAAACTAAAAGAGTCTTAATCTCACCAAAGGGAAATTCTCTTTCTAAAGTTTTTGAGTATAAATGCTGGAAATCAGGGACATATCGAGGAGATCTCCTACATGTCTGTAGTTTCCAAAGTTTCTCCCAAAGGGTCTGCCCCCAGAAGCTCTGACACCAACTCTGCTTCTCACACAACCAGCACCCAGCCTTCTCTCCACTTAAATGGAGTTACAGCTCTGGACATATGCAGTACACAGCAAAGGGCTACTCCTTTTCCATCCAGTTTGAGCTGAATTATATCCACATTTGGGGAAACCTAGACACAAACTATGACCTAAGCAAAGTAGATTTTCCTGGAGCAGCTCCAGGTAGGATCAATGAAACAAAGAGAGATACCAACCTTCTTGAGGTCAGCCCTTAGGATCAGATCTAGTCTGTAGGAGCCCAGGGGACCTGCAACACAGGTTACATTATTAATTACTGGCATTTGCCTTTCAGCAGTACTACTTTGAACTCATTCAGTCTAATGAAAAAAATTAAAATATCAAAAATGCCCTTGACAATGTTGTGCAGGACCCAGGAAAAATGGTTGAGCTATTTAAGTACAGAGGAAGTGAATGATGTTTAGGATGAAACATCCATGGTTCGAGGCAAAGACAAGTTCTAGAATGAGCTTAAGATCTCCCGGGCTGAAAGCATCAATCTGCTAGCTATCTTCATTTAGTTTCCCAGCAGTAGGTTATTAGAACAGCATTTGAAAAGGTGTCATATTCTTTTACTGAATATCCAATAAAATCAAATGCCAGACTCCACTGGTAGCATTCTATAATTTTGCCTTACCCATTCCATTTGAAATGTATAGAAGCATGGCTTACACTTCTGTATCTCTCATAGTGGTGAACACACAACAGGGAATCAATAAATACCTGTTGAGTGTTCTATTGATATATGTGATTTTTTTTTAAATTTACTTGTTCATTCAGGGAATCCTTTTTATATTCCAAAGAATGTCTAATGCAAAATTTTAGGAAATTTGTATCGCTTTACATCTTCTCCTTAAATTTCAATGTAACAACTGAACTAGAAATGCCAGGATTCAGGAGTAGGTGTAATTCAACTACACAAGAATTTATTACGCACCTTCTAATAGCTCTGCTCTAGGTACTGGGCATACCAGGGCAAAAATGAAGCCATCACTGTCCCCCAATAAGCTTATATTCTACTTGGATCTGTGCATTGTATATTATTCACCAGGCCTTCACTGAATGAGGCAGCCAGAAAGAAATTGGCAGTCCAACCATCTGTATTAGAAATGAAGATTGCACCCATGTGTCACTACTGTAATCAATCCAATTTTCTAAGCTCCTGAAGTTCTCTCTACTGCTGCCTTTCCTTGTCAGAAGGTGGAAATGAAGCCTCTCCTATCCTCCTTAATCATAAGGATGATGGATTCCTCAGTAATTGGCAGTGACAGGAGTAAGGATAATAACCTCAGTGAGCAAAAGCAAGCCAAGATCTCTATCATCAAGTCACTACTGTTCTCTATTCCAGAAAAATTGCACAAACTACCCCCAATGACTACACCTCTATTTTTAAGAGGAAACTTCCATAGCGGAAGTGGATGCTGTTTTAAACCATCTGTTTCCTCTATTCAAACTGCCAGATGATCTAATCATCTGTCTTAATATGCAGGGAAGAGCTGGCCTTTAGAATGGAACCTATAAGAATGAATATTAAAAAGCAAACTAAATGCTATCAAGGTAATTATCTTATTCATGGTCTTGCTTCAGGGTTGAGCAGGGGTCTGGATCTCCTTTATATTTGTCTGTACAAAGTGTCTAGTTTTGGTCGGAAGAGCTCATGTAATCTATGAATGCTACACCATACCTAACATAGAAAAAGGTATTTCATAAATGCTTCCAGCCGATGAAAATAATGATAATGATTTCCTTTTTTTATATTTAATTAATCAATTAATTTATTTTTAATATTGTTTTATTTTGAGTTCCAAATTCTCTCCCTTCCTCCAGCCCTTCCTTCTCCCATTAAGAAGACAAGCAATATGATACCCATTGTACATGTGAAGTCATGCAAAACATATTTCTATATTATCCATGTTACCAAAAAAAGGCAAGAAAAATAAAGTGAAAGCAGTACGCTTCAGTCTGCTGTTCATCAGTTCTCTCTCTGGAGGTGAATAGCATTTTTCAAATGATGATGATTAAAATAATGATGATGTCACATTTCTATAGCTTTTTATCTATTAAGCATTTTCTCTAAACCCTGTGAAGCAGATAGTTCAAGTATACTTTACAAAAAAGGAAATTCAAGCTAAAATAGACTGAAGAACTTGTTGGCTGCCTTATGTTTAGTTGCAAGAGCCCTGAATTTGGGATCAGAAGGCCTCGATTCAAATTCCAGGTCTATTATCTGTGTAACTTTAGGCGAGACATTTAACTTCTCCTGAAAAATGAAGAGGTTGGACTAAATTACCCTCTACAATCCGTTCTAGTTCTAAATTCCACCATTCCAGTAAGTTCTCAGAATGGGATTCAAAACCAGATCTTTTAACTCCAAATCCAAGGACTTTTTCCTACATAGGAGAGGAAAAATTAATGGAGAACTCCAGACAGAATTATGAAGTACACCAAGTGTCCATCCTTTTTTTACCAGTTATCTAGTAACTAGACCAGAAGAGTAGATGTTAATGGGTCAGTGTGAACTGAGGTTGAGGGGCTGTTTTAGTGAAGTGCTTCAGGAATTGGTACTTAGCCTTCTATGATTTATCATTTTTATGGATACTTGAACAAATACATAGGTAGTGTTCATAGAGCAGATTGTCAGATGGTATAAAAATGGAAAGGATTTAATAGGTGGTTGTTGAATCAAATTGAAATATATAAATGCCAAAGCACTCACAAAGATAAGAGAAAAACTTTCAAAACAGTTTCACTATGAAAAAATAGTAGTAATTACAATCACTTACATCAACGGTTAACCAACTATTGAAGAATTACAAAATCTGCCTTAGAAGAAAATCTCAGAGGCCATGTAGCCCCACCCTCATCTGAACAAGAATCCCTTCTACATTATCCTTGAAAAGAGAGCATCCATCTTCTTCTTGAAAACCCAGTGACAGGACACTAAAGGGAGAGAATATTTTTAAAGAGCTTAGCACAGTATCTAGCACATAGTAGATATTTAATAAATGCTTATTCCTTTCCCACAACTTTTTTTTCCTTCCCTAAGTCAATCTATTCCACCTTGGGGCAGTTCTGTTAGGAATTATTATGCCTAGTGACTCAGTTATGGCAAAAGATATGCATATCATTAAATATGTCAGATTAGCTCTGCTGATTACAAAAAAAATCTATTTATGTATTTTTCATGTAGCATAGTTGCCTGTTTACAACTTAAAACACTTAGAGAGTAAATACATTGGCAGTATCCTATGCGGAGCTGCTCTTCAGGAAATTGCATATGTTTGAGACATTTTTAAACTATTCCATGACTTTATCTGTGTCCCAATTCCTCAGCACCCTGTTTAATGACTGGCTGAATAATCTAATAAACAAGCATTTCTTGAGGGAAAAAATGGGTGTTCAATTTAATTAGATAACAAATATGCATTAGGTATTTGAAGTACTACGTGCAAAAAATGATCCTAGGAGAGAAAGAGCCAGAACAAACAGCCTCTCCTCTTAAGAAGGCAACATCCAACTTGAGTGTACATATCAGTGTTTTAGTAAATGTGGAACAACCAGTTCTCTGGCAAAAATGTGTGTGTGCTTCTAGGGCTGTATCCCAAAGAGATCATAAAAATGAGAAAAGGACCCACATGTACAAAAATACTTATAGCAGCTCTTTCTGTGGTGGCCAAGAATTGGAAATTGAGGGGATGCATCAATTGGGGAATGGCTGAACAAGTTGTGGTATATGAATGTAATGGAAAACAGTTGTGCTATAAGAAATGACGAGCAGGCAGACTTCATAAAAACCTGGAAAGACTTGTATGGACTCATGCTGAGTGAAGTGAGCAAACCAGGAGAAAGCTGTACACAGTAACAGCGATGTTGTGCAATGACTTTGTTAGACTTAGCTCTTCTCAGCAATGCAAGGATCTAAGACATCTCCAAAAGTCTTACAATGGAAAATGCTATTCACAACCAAAGAAAGAACTATGGAGTCTGAATGCAGATTGAAGTATACTATTTGCCTTTTTTTTCTCCTTTTTTGTTTTCTGTCTTCTTTCTTGTGATTCCTCCTATTCTAATTTTTCTTTACAACATGACTAAGGTGAACATATGTTTAATAGGAATGTGTATATAGAGCCTATATCAGATTGCATGCCTTCCTGGGGGTGGTGGAGAGGGAAAGAAAGGGGAGAAAATTTAAAACTGAAAAGCATACAGAAGTGAATGTTGAAAACTAAAAAATAAATTAATTTAAAAAAGAGAAAAATGTGTGTGTGTATGACACACTTTTAAGTGCATTGTTAACATTTACTCCATCATTTTTTTTAAGTCTAGATACTCAATGAAAAAGTAAATCAAGTCCTAATTTGAAACTTCTCCCTATTTCTGGGGTATAAATGATTACTTTGAAAATGTAAAAATCTGTCCCCTTGAACTGATTCAAGCTGGCTCCAGTATGCCCCTGGGTTTTTGACAGACACAAAGATAAATATACTCTATGGTAAGATGTTGCATGGAAAAAGGAGGAAGTCAAACTATTCCAGAAGTATGTGTGAAAAGAGAGAGCAGTTGGGAGAAGAGAGGAGGTTTAGGAGAGTTGAGAAATGGGAGTAATAGGATTGAATTTGAACTAAGCCTTGAGTCTGAAAGAGGAGATGGGGAGAGAATATTGATGGTTTGATGATATGCGCATCCAAGATAACTCTTATCAGAGATCTTCAATGCCTTAACCCAAAGAAGTGACAGCTGATAATTTCATGCACTACAGCAAGGACAATAGCAGAATTATTTGGTGAGAGGGAGGTCCTTTAATGGTCTTCAGATAACTTAGTTAACTACTTGGCTAACTGTCCAAACTCTTTACCCATTGGGCCAGTCTTTATTTGATAGTATGAATACTATTACTTAAAAAAAAAATAGAAGCACTTAGTTTGCACTATGATTACCTCCTTTTGTACAATCAACTTTTAATAATCCAAACTACTAGAAGACAGAAGATACATGATTAATATCAAACTGGTTATCCCCCAAACCATTTTTAATCAGATATGAAGCCAGAGTCACAAATCTATTTGAATTCATTTGCTGACAAATGTACACATAACACGAAACCTTCACACATTTATTTCCTCATTATCTAGCTCAGGAATTCTTCCAGGTCCCTCACTATTTAGAAGTTAAAAGAGTAAGAAAGGCACAGCCCATAATGGATAATCCAGAAGAAGTTAATCTACCTACAGATAATACAATAATATGATACTTTTTAAGTACAGAGCATTAGATGCTAAACAGTATCTATTATTGAAGAAAAACACTTAACTTGAGGAATCAAGAGAGAACCGAATGCAAATCCTGCCCCTGACATTTCCTGGCTTTATGACCATGGTCAAGTCTATTAACCTCTTTAAATCTCATTTTCTTCATCTGTAAAATGGAGATTAATAATACTTGTAATATCTACTTGCAAGATCAAATGGGAAAATATATGTAAAGTGCTGGGGAACTCTTTGTAAATGTCTGTTCTTTTTGTTAATGAACATCTAGTAGATTACAGTCATAAAAATGGCAGAGACACTGGAAATCATCTAGTCTCACTACTTTATTTTAAAGATAAGGAACCTGAAGTCCATAAATAAGAAATTATTTCCCTAAGGTCACAAGAATATGAACAAATAATTATATTTTCTTCTCACAAATATTTGTGTTCTTTCAGTCTTGCGGAAAGTTTAAAAAAAGCATGAAAAGATTCTGTAGTGGGGGCAGGTTAGTAGAGAATGAGAGAGAGGGGCAGGTAGTATTAAGAGATGTAAAATGAGTCAATAAAGTTTTTAGCATGATATTAAATATATC
>NW_020955066.1:21962-29447 GCF_900497805.2 Vombatus ursinus | reverse complement strand
GTGTCTGGTCTGAGACCAGATTTGAACTCAGGTCCTCCTGACTCCAGGGCTGCTACTCTATCCACTGCGCCACCTAGCAGCCCTGAGAAGTGATTTCTTCATTAGGAGTTTCCTACATCATTGTAATCATAGGTTCAGAACAAAAACAAAAACAACACCCAATCTTTCCCCATCCCCCCAAAACCCTCACATTTGTAGTGATTTGTAAAGTAATACATATTATTGAAAGTCATTTATAAGTAATACACACAATGGATTACAAGTCTTTTTTTTTTAATTCACAAAGGAGCAAATGTCAGAGGGAATCTTCAGTGATAAATGGCAAGGGTACTACTTTCCAATGCCAAAATTCTAGTGCTGCCTCATTCTATGATCTGACTTGCCTTCAAGTTATTCATTGCTCCAGGAACTGCCCTACTAATGAAGCCAGATAATATTTGTAAAGCATTTAGCACAGTACCTGGCATGTAGGAAGCACTTAATAAATGTTTTCCGTCCCTTTGTCACCTGCCCTACCATCTGCTCTCTTCCCAGTCTACCCAAAGGCCTCCACTTGCTTCTACCTGAAAGCTCAGGATTGTTTGCATTATGAATAGTTGCCACTCTTGAATAAAAAAGTAAATTAAGCTTCCCCTGACTTGGACGTTTGGGGATTCATATTACCTATATCTTTTCATTTGGTCCTCACGACAACACTATGATGTAGGTGCCATTGTTATCCCAATTTTACAGATGAAGAAATTGAGCCTGAGAGAGGTTAAGTGATTTGCCCAGGGTCGCACAGCTAGCAAGTGTATGAGGCAGGATTTGAAGGCAAAGTCTTCCTGACTGCAGATTCAACCCTCTAACCCACTGCACCACTTAGCTACTATGTATCTTCTGTGCTACTAGTGCCCTGAATCTTCAAACTCTTTGCGTGCTTTCTGGATCCCTTTTGTCGGATTACTAGAACTTCAGACTACTGCCTTAGCCTGACATGGTGGACCTGTCTTATTTTTTAAGTTTTAATTCCTCAACACATTTTCAAGTAATTGAAGTAAGTGATAAGTTCCATCCAGACTATTCACTCAATAAAGACTGATCAAATTGAATGAGATAACATATATGAATCATTTTATAAATTTCAATATACTATATAAATGGTGGTGGTGGTGGTGGTAGTAGTAGGAGGAGGAGTAGGAGTAGGAGGAGTAGTAGTAGTATTATTATTGCCCAGCATTTAGAACTGTTTGCACTGAGTACTAATGTATCACAAGAGAAAAAGATCAATTTGTTCAAATTCATACATTTATTGAGCTAGGCATCTATTATGGTTACCAAATTTCATTAGGGCATGATGGTGCAGTAGAAAAGAAAGAGAAGATGCAGCCTCCCTCCTCTCTCTCCCTACAGTATGTCCACCAAGGAAATCTAATCCAAGTCAAGGCATTATAACCTTGGGTCCATGAACCCCCAAGAGGTGTGTGGATAGATTTCAAGAGATTCATGAAGTTGGATAGGGAAAAACTTATGTCTTTATTTTCTCCAAATCTAACTGAAATTTATCACCTCCTTTAATTATTCAAAAACAACATTCTGAGAAGGGGTCCAAAGATTTTGCCAGATTGCCAAAGGGGCCATGACATTAAAAAAGGGTAAGAATCTTTGATCTAAGGAAATTTTTAGAATTAAGGATTAGTTTAGATTTTCTTCTCTGACCAACTAGCTGAATCTATAAATAAAAAGACTTTTGCTGCAAAACACACATAGACACAAATACACACTTCTTGTGCAGTTTGGGTTGTTTTAAATTTAAGCTGTCAACTGATAGTCTGTGGTCCTTGAAACCGAAGAGTAAACAGCCAACAAAAAGATCCTGAAGTACTAACTAGCAACTGTCAAGTGCATAAGAAAAAGAAAAACCTTCAGAGAGGAATAAAGTTCTTAAACAATTACTGCTAACTACTCTATGAAAGGGAGAGCGCTGTTTCAATTACCAAATGTCAGCTCTAATCCCCACTTATGAGCATTGGAAATAAAACGATGCAGTAATTATGCAATCTGCAGGAAAGCTGACAAATATATTCCCAATGCAAATGATTTATAGACCTGCTGCCCAGCAATAGCCTGATGTTACTACCTAATGGAAGTTGTAAAAACAGTTTCACATGCTTCGATAGCCACAATGATTTCTTACAGAACCATGATTAAGCAACAGATATAGCAGACATTTTGGAAATTCAAAAATGTTTCAGATTTGTAGCAGGCCACTCCAAAGTAATGGTGCTCCTGCCTAGGTGGCCTACTAGAATTACGTAATATTAAAGCTGGAAAGGACCTCAGGAACAATGTAGTACAACTCCTTCAAGTTCTCCTCCCTGTGTCCTACTCCCCTCATCTTACTGAGAAGGAAACTGAAGCCAAGAATAAGAAGGGGACTTGCCCAAGGTGGTAATGTAAAGACCAGGCCAGAACTTAATCCTTTTAACTTCTAATCCATCCCTGTTTCCACTATGCCAACAAAATTACATGTAATTTGAGGCTTTTTTGTTTTCATTTCCCACAAGTGGAATGCCAAACTAAACAATTTACATTAAATCTATCAAATCTTCTGTTAATGATCACCCTCAATTTAAAAAGTAATGAGCTGAAAATTCTGGAGAAGGCCTAACTCAAGCCAGGCTGATGATTCAGACTTAGTGAGGAAAGATTGTATGATATAGTAGAAAAGTCCACTGGTGCTACAGGACAAGGACTTTGCTTCAACCCTGCCTCGTACTTAACAATCTGTGTGACCTTGGTAAAGTTTCTTGGCCCCACCATGAGAGTCAGTTTCCTTATCTGTAAAATGAGAGGTTTGAACTAAATGGCCTCTAAGGTCTTATGTAAATCCATGAGTCTATGAATTCACCAAATATACGTCCTTCAAGGAGCCTCCTCTAATTCACATTCCCTCTTCCCACAGGAACCCAGACACTGAGACCAGTCCACAGATCAGTAGGAATTTTCCTCTGTACGAGACAGACTCTGGAATCTCAGTCCATTACTTCAAAATTCTAAACAGATCCTTGGTGCTGTTTAACCATACAAGCTTTCCCATTAACCATTTCTGCCAACAATTCTACTCCTTCTTCCATTATTAAAGCAGTATCACTTATACACACCCTCAGATTAGCTCTCAATATCCTTTTCTCCTTGGTGGCGGCTAAATGGCTCAGTGGATAGAGCTCCAGGCCTGAGTCAGGAAGACCTGAATTCAAATCTGACCTCAGACACTCACGAGCTGTGTGTCCCTAGGCAAGCCACTTAAAATCTGTTTGCCTAATCCACTGGAGAAGGAAATGACAAACCACTCTAGTATCTTTGCCATGAAAACCCCATATGAGGTCACCAACTGAACAACAATAATACAATTCCCCTAATCCATGATTTCTGGTGGTGACAACAAGCATTAGTTAAATTGCTACCAGGTAAAAAGCCCTGAGATAGACTAGGGATACATAGACAAATAAATAAATAAATAAAAAACATTCCTTGCCCTCAAGAAACTCCCTCTCTACTAGATCTTTCCTTCCAGTCTACATATTTTCTCAGATCTTTTCAATCCTAATAGAAGCTTTCCCTTGACGTTGACCCTGAAGTTACTATCCTATCACTCCTCTACCCTTTACTACCAAATTTTTGGAAAGAATAGTCTATACATGAAGGCTAAACTTTTACTTTTTCATTCCTCAGTCCCTGGTATTCAGACTTTCATCTCTACAATTCTACTGAGAGCTCCCTGCAACATCATTAATGACAGACTTATTGCTAAATTTAATGTCCTGGCCTTATCCTCCTTGCCATGACTTTTAACATTCTGGGCTAGCCTCTCCTTCTGGCTATCTTCTCCTACCTTGATTTCTATGATGCAATACTCTCATGGTTCTCCTCTTATCTCTCTCTGTGCACTCCTTGTCTCCATATTCATCTTTTACTCTCACCCCAAATAAGTGGTAGATTCCTAAAGGTAATCCTCTTTTCTTTCTCTATCCTCTTCCTTTGGATACACCTACTCTTGTAGTTTAAATTATTAAATTTATGTAAATGACTCTCAAATCTCTGCCTTCAGTATTCTAGTTCTACATTTCTAATCTGCTGGATACATCAATACAGATGGCCCACCATTAGCATCTCAAATTCAGCATGAGTCAAACAGAATTTAGCATATTTTTCTTCAAAACCTGCCTTCCCTCTACTGTTGATGATACCACCATCTTTCTGGTCACCCAAACTTACAACTGTAAGGGGGACAATGGCTTTGCTCTAACATCAGGAAGGACGTCAGAAGACTTACTGATTATTCCGCTGCTTGCTTCCTTGAGACTTATCAAAGTTTCAAGATAACTGCTTGGAAGAATATGATCATACCAATAAGGCCAACGAAAAGGGCTATCCCTGTTTGCCTCAGACTTCAGAAACCGACAAGAGTTATGAAAAATGTGAGGAGGTACACCGCCTACCCCTGATGTGGGGAAGCAGTAGAAGAAACCTGTCATTCACCCTATCCAAGACAGGAGTAAGGGATGGGGACTTCTGTATGGAGCAATCCATTTCCTTCTCCAGATCCTTTTAGAGATGAGGAAACTGAGTGAAACAGGAGTAAGTGACTTATCCAGGGTCATATGGCTAGTGAGTGTCTGAGACCAAAGTTGAATTCAGGAAGATGGACTCCAGGCCCAGCACTCTATGCACTGTAGCACCTGGTTATCCCTTAAATGACTCTAAGCAGTAGTATTTAGGAGCTATTTTAGGTGGAGTCAATCACAAAACAGCTATGTAGTCCTTGCAGTTGAAAACAATACCATATAGTCAATAACTAATACTTGGACAGTTTGAATTAACAGAATTTCACAGACTACTAGAATTTCAGATTTGGAAGGGACTTCAGTGACCATTTAGTCCAATGGTTTGTAAGGTGTGCGTGTGTGTGTGTGTGTGTGTGTGTGTGTGTGTGTGTTATGTACCCCTTTGTTGTTGTTCATCCTTTGTTCTCAAAAAGGACCAATGATATCATGAGGGTAATGTCTTGACTTTCAAGTGAATTGGATTTAAGTAAGAGAGAGTTGTGCAAAGTCAGCCTCACTCTCTCCTCCAGAGTCATCAAAGTCCAGTGGCAAGACAAAAGTAAAGATGACTGGTAATGGCCCTGGATGCAGTGGGTGACCTTGGCCTTTCTAAATAAAGGTCTTTCCCAGGTCTCAGTTTGTCTAAGGTGATGCCCATTCAATGACTAAAGGCTAAGTAAAAACCGAAACAAAAGATGGTCTGATATATCATTGCAAAAAATATCAGTTTAGCAGATGAAGACCCTCAGAGTTTCTGGCCAGAACAGAAAGCAATAGCTTTTTGTTATTGTTGTTGAGTCATTTTTCAGTCATGTCTGACACTTCACGACCCCATTTGGGGTTTTCTTGAGTATTGCTATTTACACTCATTCTAAGCCATAAAACCTAAGCAATGAGCCAAACAGATTTGGACTGGGGGCTATTATTGGTCATTCAATGAAAGCCAGAGTGATTTGGGTTTAAAAGGGTAATCAAGTAGCTCCATTTGAAACACAATGGGCTTTTTAAAAGCCTGTTTTTTCAGAACTGTATTTCAGAAATCATAAATGAAAACTATATAAGATAAAAAGTAAACTTTCCTAGCTTTTTGAAAAATGAATGAATAAAAAATTTTTTAAAATCTAACCCCCAAGCCCCAAAATACCTTACCCCTTTGAAAGTCTGGTGAAGCCTATGGACCTGTCTCAGAATAATGTTTTTAAATGCATAAATTAAAATTCACAGGATTACAAAGGAAATCAATTATGTCGAAAAGTAGTTATCAAAACATTATTCACAGACCACCTGAAATCTATCCAAGTTAAGAACCTTTTATCTAGTACAACTCATACCAGAAGAAGAAAAAAAAGAATTTCTTCTACCGTATATGCAACAAATGTTCATTCAGCCTTTTTGTGAAGATCTTCAGTGAGGAGAAACCTAACAACATGAAAAGGCAGTCCATTTCATTTTTGGATAGTTTTAATTATTAGAAAGTTTTTCCTTAAATCAGCTTCTAATTTGTTCTGTTGCAATATCTACTCATTTCTACTAGTTCTGACCTCTGGCCAAGCAAAACATGGCTAATCCCTTTTCCACATGAAAGCCTTTCAAATACTTGAAGAAAACTTTCATTCCCAACATCCCCACCCTCACCTGAGTCTTTTCTTCTACAGAACATCCTTGCTTCTTCAGTCTAGTATGATATGGCATGAACTTGAGGCCTTTCACTATCTTGGCTGCCTTCTGTGGATTACCTTTATATTATCAATTCTTTTCCCAGAATGCAGTGCCCAGAACTTAGAACACTCCAGTGTATAGCAAAGCTATCACTTTCTTGTTCATGGGAGTTACATTTTCCTCACTTCAGTCCAAGACCTCATTTGTTTCTTTGGCTACAATATTAAATGATGACCCCCGCCAGGCATGTAGATTGGTCTAAATCAGGTTGGAATTGGTTTAAATCTAAAAAAAAAAAAAAAAAAGATTTACCTCAAGTAAAATCAATGGAAACAAGTAATGGAATATATTTTTTTTTCTTGTTGTTGTTCAGTTGTTTCAGTTTTGTCTGATTGTTCACGACCCCATTTGGGACTTTCTTGATAAATATACTGGACTGGTTTGCCATTTTCTTCTCCAACTCATTTTATAGATGAAGAAACTAAGACTAAGTAAGTGTGCCTGAGGTCATACAGCAAGGAAGTGTCTGAGATCTGATTTGAACTCAGGTCTTCCTGACTCCAGGCCCAGAATTTTACCCTCTCTGCCACCTGTCTATTTTTTGTTTGTTTATTTTTTTTAGAACATCACCAAAAAAAAAAAAAAAACTTAAGGAAGTGGTAGTAGCTTTAATGGCAGAATAAAAGCTATTAAAAAATTAGTAGCGTAGAAGTGACTTCAGGCAAGTGGCAGGTGCTATCTGTGGATGATAGCAATAGAAGTGGAACTGAAAGATCTGGAGGGAGAGCCAGCTGTGACTGTTGCAGTGAAGTCAGAGTGTTGCCCAGTGACAGGCAAGGAGGCAAGGTGTTGCCCAGAGAGCTATTAGAGCAGCACAAATTTCATAAATACCCACATACTCCTGGGGATTTGTTTCCTTTTCCTCAGTGACACAAGAATCAGGGGTGGGAAGGGATGATCATTTTCCTTTTAAAAAAATACTTATTTTATTTTTAATTTATGCAATAATATAAAAACATTTCCATAACATAATATAATTTTAAAAGGATATTATACATGAAACTGCAAATCTATTATATACAAGTTACTATTCCTTTTAAATATACAATAAAATTATGATATAAATTTCTTTTTTTTTCTCCTCCCTTTTTTTTTTTACTGAGGAGTTAAGGAAGGTTTTGTGGCATGGGTTTCCTAGTTAGTTAGCACTGTTTAATAAATGCCATGTTATTCTATTTCT
>NW_020955066.1:21771-21929 GCF_900497805.2 Vombatus ursinus | reverse complement strand
GGTCAAATTATTTTATTATTTGATTTACCTGATCTGTGAGTAGTCTTCACTGATTGAGGGCTCAAGGGGAGAATATTTCCCTTTTATCACAATGAACCTGAACATGTCATGCCTACCCCTAATACAGAATGGAAAACTCCTATTACGTAACCTTTGGG
>NW_020955066.1:21419-21730 GCF_900497805.2 Vombatus ursinus | reverse complement strand
TGAGCTTTAACTTTTCCATCTTCTGCATCCCATATACCCAATCCCTTGTCAAGTTCAATTGTTTCTACATCCACAATATTTCTCATCCTTTTGTCTCAATTTTCACTTCAGTCATCATTGTTTGCCACATCCTAATTTCTTCTGACGTAGATGATTTTAATAGCCTCCTAAGCAAGCTCATATTACTGCCTTCAGTCTATCCCTTGTACCATTCACCTGCTACCCTGATGACTAAGTCATCTTCCCACTGTGCCAGCTGGGTGGCATGCCTAGAGTGCCAAGCCTGGAGTCAGGTAGACTCATCTTCCTGA
>NW_020955066.1:0-21354 GCF_900497805.2 Vombatus ursinus | reverse complement strand
GTTCAAATCTGGCCTCAGATATTTACTAGTTGTGTGACCCTGGCCAAGTCATTTAACCCTGGTCAGTTCCTTATCTATAAAATGAGCTAGAGAAGGAAATGGCAAACCACTCCAGTATCTTTGGCAAGTAAAACCCCAAATGAGGTTACAAAGAGTCAGACACAACTGAAATGACTGAACATCAAATCTACTTCTTCAGCCTTATTTTATACCTCTCCTCCTCATATACTCAGTATTACAGTCAAATTCTATTACTTTTTTCCCTGCTCTCATCATCATTTTCTCCTGTCTTTGTTCATTGCATCCCCTAACTCTGGCAAAAGTTTATTCTCTCTGGCTCCCCAAAGTTCATAAAATGATGTCCTTGCCTCTCTTGAAGGGCTAGCTGAGGTGTAACTTCTTCCATAAAGTTTTCCTTGACTGTCCAGGAGAAAGTTCTCTCTCCTTCCTTAAATATCTCATAGCACTTTGCCTATTCCTACACTTTGAACTTATCTCATAGGCCCCTGTGTCGTAATTATTTATGTACTTGTCTCCCTCCTCCCCCCACTCCCCATTAGATTTTAAGCTCCTTACAAGAAAGGCCTAAGTTGTATCTTTGTATCTTCTGGGCCTCATACAATACGAAACAGTCACTTAAATATTTTTTGAGTAAATAAATGAGTTAATCTTTCCTGATACTGAACATGCCTTTACTTTGTAAAACCTCCACACTTACATGTTCAGTATGTCATGTCATTTTGCGCTATGTTGCTTTGTTTCATATTTGTATGTTTCTATCTATCAAGCTAAATTATAAGCTTCCCAAGAACAAAAAAAAATGTATTTTTCATCCCCCATAATATGTGGCATAGGATTCTGCATATGAAAGTTGTTTACAACTGTATCATATTTCAATTTCTCCTTCTCTAAAATGGTGAGAATAATATCTATTCTATCTTCCTCACAAAGCTGATCACTCTACAGGAAGTTCAGATGAAAAACCTGAGCCCACACAGATACAGCTTTAACAAACTTGATTGGCATTCACAAGGGAAGGAGAACATCTTCTAACAGAGATAGTCTCAGTTTGTGGCCTCCACGACCGCTCTGAGGAGGTGGCAGGGTAACGATCCACACTCTAGTCAAAGGCCCAGAGTCCCTCTAGGCCCAAATTTATATATCATTGGAGGCAAAGATCCAGTATGATATCAATAGGAAACTGCCCTGTATATCTATAAGACCAAGGACCAATGAAGTAAGAGCACTTTTTATATTACCTAATAAGGAGTGAAGAATGAGGAATGCAAAGTAGAGAGCATAATCCTTATTTTGTCAATCCATTCAAGGGCTCAAAGAGTTAATGCCCAGTCTCTGAGTTCACAGGCCTGGACATTCTTGCATCCTAGGGGGCTGTGAACATACCAGACAAACCAGTTTTCACTAGTCAACATTGATATAAGAATTAATCATGTAGCTTGATCAAATTAAATAATGGATAGAATTCAAAAAGTGTCTAACTTTATTAGGATTTATTTTTCATTGTCCTTAGACTAGGAATCTTTCAAGCCAGACCCTGAAGGCTAAACCCTCAGTGTAAACTGTAGAAAAGACTGTCACTAGGGCCAGGATGGATGATATCACCCTAATGTCTTTGATGTCACCACTTTGATTTCAGTTCAGTTCAATCATTTTTCAGTCATGTCTGATTCTTCATGATCCCATTTGGGTTTTCTTGGCAAAACCATTAGAGTAGTCTGCCATTTCCTTCTCCAGATTATTTTATAGGTGGGGAACTGAGGCAAACTAGATTAAGTGATATGCCCAGGGTCACACAGCTGCTAAGTGTCTGAGGCCAGATTTGAACTCAAGAAGATGAGTCTTCCTGATTCCAAGCCCAGTGCTCTATCCACTGCACCACTTAGCTGCCTATCATTTTGATTTGGTCATCACCAAATCATCTCAGGAGAAAGGAGTCAGGAAAAATGAGACCTAAAGTACAATATGAAGGTTTGTCTGAAATGGTGTCACCTTAGTAAAATAGACAGTTTTTTTTCTACAAATATAAATAGCAATAACCTTTGAAGAAGCTTATAGCCATGCCTCGTATTCACCTTTCTCAATCAACAAAAATTTATTAAGTATTTATTTTATGTAATAATATGTTAGGTGTGGGGCAGCTAGGTGGTGCAGTAGATAAAGCACTGGCCCTGAAGTCAGGAAGACCTGAGTTCAAATCCGGACTCAGACCAAACACTTGACCCCTACTAGCTGTGTGACCCTGGGCAAGTTGCTTAACCCCAAATGCCTAAAAAATAATAATAATAATAATGTGTTAGGTGCTACATGTAACATAAAGAAGTATAAGACATGGCCCCTGCCTTTAAAGAGTTTACTATCTAGTGGGTGAAGGTGAAGCATAATTACATAATAATAAAAACCCAACATCTAAAGTTTGAAAAGTTCTTTACATAGATTATCTCATCTCTATCTCATAATAACTCTGCATGGCATTTTATGGATTATCCTATAATCTATAGGATTATAGATGGAGAAATTAAGGGACCTAGAATTTGTCCGTGGTCACATAACTTTCTGCAAGTGGGATTTGAACTCTTATCTTCTTAATTCCCAGTCTAGAACTCAATTCTAGGAAGAAATGATAGCACTGTAAGACTGGAAATACTCAATTCAGTGTCACAGTTTAGTGGTCTCCAAGCTTTTCTAATCATACTCTCCTATTAGTACTTTTTTTCTTGGTGGTTATGCTGAAGTCATGGAAGGCATGAGGGGGATTCTCTCAATGGCACCTGTGTAGCTGCTGCTATGTGTACCCACTGGGGGAGGTTGTAATTCACCCTACATGCACCTCAGAAAGGAAGACTGGGAGTTTGCACAATTGTTAGGAGTGGAGCAGGGGAATGATGGGTTGTAATAGCTGAAGGGTAGGTATAGATGTGTTAGAGAAAGACCCATGTTTAGTTGTTATGGGAACGGCGGGGTGTGACCTACCTTCTCATTCTCTGATTAGTTTATCAGTCACTCCTTAGAGTCAAATCATGACCCCTCTTGGGATCAGGGTACAACACCCTGAGAGGGCCTTAACCCCCACTTTGGAGACTACTGGTATAGATTGCAGGAATTCTAAAGCAAAATCACTTCCAGCTTGGATGGTCAGGAGAGAAAGTAAGATTTGTTCTAGGCTCTAAATAACAGCACAGTGGTGATGTCAGTCTATAACCCAAGATGGCAATGCTGCAACTGCACATTGGTACTTATAGAGTTAACTTGAGAGAAAGTTAAGGGAAACTAGCAGAAAGACAGCAATCATATTTCATGTAATAGAAAATGGTTCTTCTCCTCCCTCAGCCCAAACCCAAGATTTAATTATATTATAACTGCAATCTGAAAAGTTCTTTGAATCTCCAGATATCAGGTACCACCGGTAAAATAAGTGGTACAAACACTGTATTTATCTTGGTTCTGTGCGTAATGCACTATTAGATTGAATTGACACAGTATTCATTTCATACTACCAATTTCTTGTTCTATTAATTCTTTACTTAAATCTGCTAAGCAGCTCTTCATTTGCTTCACTATGGTTATAATTTAATACATAGAACTGGAGTTTTAGTTTAATTGTTTCTCAAGTGAACAGCAATCCAATATTTGTAAAATGTATCCATTTAAATGAAACTGTAATAAGAGTCCATGGTTTTTCACAGAAATTTCAGTAATTACTTAGACTTTCTCATTTGGGTGCCACCATGCTTCACAGCTCTGAGTTCATCAACTAGAAGATCACTGGCTCCTGTTGACTCCATTAGAGACGTGCTCTTGTATTACCTGGGATACGGACTCTTCTAAATGACTTACTTGGGTTGAAAGGAAATTAAGCATGTTCTTCATGGAGCTCAAGACATACTGCCCTCCTTCATCCTAGTTCCAGGTAACTATCAGAAGTAATAGGTGTATTGATGCATCATCTTAAGAATTTAGGCAGCTAGGAGGAAAATAGTACCCATACCCTAGGAATGCTGAAAATATGGCTGTATAATCTATGTCATACCCATTAACAAATTCACACAGAAAGTCCCAACTCCATATTCACATAATTATCTCATTCAATCCTTAGGAGATAAATAGTTCAGGTACTATCCCAATTTTACAGTTGAAGAAACAAGAACAGAATTAGGTTCACCAGAGGCAGCTGTGTTGGAGCAGAAAGAATATTCCTCTCTTTATCACTTACTTACTGGCTATATAATCTTGGGCAAATCCCTTCAAGTTTCCATCACAGTTTGTCTGCTATATGGGAGTACAAATATCTGTTCTATCTCCTTTACTTGGTAGCTGCGGGGACAAAATGAAGTCATGAATCAACTGTGATCTCTATACAGATGACTTCAAGATCTGTATATCCAGCCCTAGGCTCTTTCTGAAACTCCAGTTTCTTATTATCAGCTACTTATTGACCACTGAATGTAACATGGTTTTTGTTGCTGCTGTTGTTGTTTAGTAATTTTCGGTCATGTCCACTCTTTATGACCCCTTTTGGGATTTTTCTTGGCAAAGATACTGGAGTGGTTTACCATTTCCTTCTCCAGCTCATTTTACAAATGAGGAAACTGAGGCAAACAGGGTTAAGTGACTCGCCCAGGGTCACATACAGCTAGTAAGTGTCTGAGGCCAGATCTGAACTCAGGTTTTCCTAACTCCAGGCCCACCACTCTGTCCACTGTACCACCTAGCTGCCCCATAGAGATCTCTAACTCAACATGTCCAAAACAGGACTCATCTTTTCTCTCAAACCCACCTCTCTTCTTAACTTCCCTATGTTTGTTGGGGGCAACATCATCCTTCTGATTCTCCAGATTTGCAACCTTAGGATCATTCTCATCTCTTCACTCACTTCCCATAGTCAATCATTTATCAAGTCTTGGTGATTTTACTGCTATGTTATCTTTCACATCCATCCCTTTCTCTCCATTCACACAGCCACCACCCTAGCTCAGATATTCACTACCCCTCATTTACAATAATGCAATAGTCTCCTAATTGGTCTCCCTATTTCAAGCTTCTCCTTTTTAAATTTGCCCTCTATACATCTGATAAATTACTATCTCCACATCATGATTGATCACATCCTTCCTCTGCTCTAGAAGCTTCAGTGATTCATTATTTTCTCTAGAACAAAATAGAAACTCTTCTATTTGGCACTGAAAGCCCTTCACAGTATGGATCCAACCTATCTTTGCAGGCTTTTCACATGACTCTAAGTTCCCCATGACACTAAGTTCCAACCAAACAGTATACATGCTGTTCTGCATATAGGGCATTCTATCTCCTGTTCCTGTATCTTTGCATAAGATGTCTCCCATTCCTATAATGTACTTCCTCATCTTCACCTTAGATTCCCTAGCTTTCTTTAAAGTTCAACTCACATTCCCTCCTATGTTAATCCTTTGCTTATCCCCTCCCCATTATTTATGCTCTCCTCTTCACAAAATTGTCATTTACTGTGTGTGTGTATGTATTAGATTGATTTATCTGTTCATATATTGTTCTGCCACCAGCATAATAAAAGCTCTTTGAAGGCAAGGACTCTTGCCTTTGAATCCCCAGCAATGGCATATTGTGCATGGTAGGCACTCAATGATTATTTGTTGAATGAATGATAGTAATTTTTAAACCATATAGTAACGGTGTCTAATAGAAATAAAGACCATTAAAACATAGATAAGGATCCCTACCAAAGCATATTGATTTAGAAAACCACATATTAACATTATTTATGTTTTACTATATTTTATTTATTTTGTTAAATATTTCCCAATTACATTTTAATCTGGTTTGGGCAATATAAGGGAATGTTGTAGGCTGTGTGTTTGCTACCTTTGCTGTAATGCTTCACATAAATGTTACGCATTATTATTATTACCCAAGGTCATACAACCAGTTAGTCTGGTAGACAAAATGCAGGACTCCTGATTCACAGGCCAGCACTCTTTAAATTTAATGATTCTTAACCTAGGGGTTCTTGGAGTCCTATTGGATCTATGAATAGATTTCATGGGACCCATTAATTTGGGTGGAAAAAGATTCCATCTTTTTTTTAACTAACTTTAGGTTTCTTTCATAATCCATTGTATTTTATTTTATACATTTAAAAACATTATTCTGAGAAGGGATCCATAGGCTTCACTAGATTACCAAAGGGGTCCACAACACAAAAAAATATGTTAAGAACCCTCAATTTAACCAAAAACCCATTTCAAATGAAAAGAATAATAGTTACATTGATAAAAGTTATAAAAGTTGGTTTATAAAATAGCTATAATATAAAAGAATAATAGTTATATTTACTTAGATGCTTTCAGGAGTCATTATTTCATCAGTGTGGATATTTCCTCTGAATACAAAGATCTCAATCCGCCATTCACTTAGTCTTATAAAGCTGCTGTAGCCAAAAAAATCACAAAGGCCAATCTGGTGATAAGTTTTTTCTAAATTAGTTAGGCTGCTCCTCAGATGCCAGAGCTACAGTTCATTGCAAGGCTCCTACTTGAATCCTTTCCAATAGATTCTGGAGATTGTTGGTAGAATCTCCCAGAGCTTCTATTCCGCTGCTTTGAGAGTCCAAGATCCCCTCCGTTCCAGGAAGAAACAGTTCTAATAGTCAGCTGTGTTTTTAAAATCTCTTTACATTGAAAATTCATGAAATAAAATAATGTCAGACTAGGTGATTTCTAAAGTTCCTTCTAGCTTTAACTCCTATAATTCTGAGATCTTAATTAACCACCTATTACATGTCCAGCACTGTCAGTCATCATGAAAGGTAGAAAATACATTACCTGTTCTTTGGTATCTTACATTGTAGTTAACAAAAAAAAATGCACACCTGAAATAATGAGAAAGTAGTACTAGAAAAATATATAGTCAAGTGTGAAATTGGGAATTCCAAACTGCTACCAATATAATCAAGTATATTCTTCTGAATAGGGGCCACCAAGGAAAAAGCAAGCCCTTTTCTTTCCTATCATAAAACAATGGGTGTTTCATTGCTATTTCAACTCCTCTGGGAGGTTGGTACCTATGGGTATTACTTCTTCCTATCTTACAGGTTCTACCATGAGGCCCAAGTGAGAGGTTAACTGATAAGGCAAGATGCCTTTCATTGCTTTATTTCCCATCATTAACTTTTTTTGATGGAGTGTTATCATGGTCATACAGTGATTTGCAAGTAATTTGCATGCACAGTATATAACACAGAAGCCCAGCTGCTCTCCATCAGAAGCTATAAAGGATCTCCACAGAGTGTCTTAGTGCCAGAAAGTTGAAGGGCTTACAGAGGGACCTCAGGGACCTATGTGCCTAGACTTTAATCATGCTGTGCAGCATTTTCCCCAAAAAAATTGCCAAAGCCTGCTGTATGTGCACTTAGACAAAATAAAATATGGCATAATATATATATTTAACAAACAAAATGAACAAAATTATACATCCACAAAAATGATAAATAACAATGGTGTCTAAATAATGGTCTATGGAATAGAAATGTATACAGAAATGCCCATTAGTAACTGTAGGTTACCAACTATAGGTTCTCT
This sequence comes from Vombatus ursinus, assembly GCF_900497805.2. Lineage (NCBI taxonomy): Eukaryota > Metazoa > Chordata > Mammalia > Diprotodontia > Vombatidae > Vombatus > Vombatus ursinus. The sequence continues at coordinate 13,765 of NW_020955066.1, read as the reverse complement.
GCTTCTACTCTCTAGGAATCTGAAGGAAAGCTAGCCAAAACATTTAAAATAGGGGAAGAGAAAGCATGAGAGTGGAAGTTGTCTTATCCTGCTTGTCATCAATCATCTTTGGCAGCCCTCAGTGACAGGGACCATGCAAAATCCATAAGAGGCTGCTACATTATCTCAAAATACAAGGTCTTCAGCACAGAACCAGAATGCACATATTTAGCTACATAGCAGGTATCCTATAGTTCTGACGATCAGAACCATGTCACTTATATCTTATGCCTTTTGCCTATGAACAAAGTCAAAGTCAAATTCCACTATTCCCAAATGTAGTGTCATTTCAGGGTGTATGAGTTGAGGGGATTAGCTCCTCTGGTGTGAGGGCTTGCCAAGCCCTTTCTAGGACTGCTCGTTCACCTCTAATGTATTCCTGGAACTCATTTCTCATCTGTAGCTCCAAGAAGCTGTAGCATGCTCAGCGGCCACTCCCCAGTAAACCATCAGCTCTCTCTCTTGCCCTATTTCAAATGTTTTGGGACTCTGCTAGGGCTCCCTCAGATTCTTAGAAAGTAGGAGTAGAATGAAATCTATCTTTTTTCTCCTTTGTAGAATACATGTCAGACTAGCCGTGCTTCACTCTCTAGACTTTGCCTTCATGCCTCAGCTGCATTCTCTCTATGGCTTCCTTCTTGATGAAAAGCCTAGATCACCAACCTTTCATTCTCTAGGCTTTATCACCAGGACCTCCTCTACTTTGCCTCTGTGGCCCCTTCCCTTTCATCTCCCTTTTTACATGTTGTCTTCCCCAATTAAAATGCAAGCTCCCTGAGAGAGGAAACTGCCTCTCTCTTTGCTTATATGTATATCCCCAGTATAGCCAAGCACAAGGCTTAGCATGCAGCAAGCACTTAATAAATGCTTGTTGAATTGACCACATGTACTTGCTTAAGTGAGCCTGAGATTATATCCCAAGTCTCTAGCTGCCTCTTCAGCTTTGTGTTTCTTTCCCTACATGTGGGCAACTGGAAAGTGCCCAAGCACATACTTAGCTCTATCTTCACTCCCACCTCCACATCCATCATGAGAATGGAAGACCTTGCAAGGGACAAACCAGGAACTTCCAGTCATGAATGCTCATTTGCAAGAGGCCTAAGCAAATGCTCCCGGGGCTCAACCTTGTTACTTTTAGGATGTAGGTCATGCCCACTTCCACAGAATCTGAGACAACCGAAAAATTAAACAATGTAAAGATAATTGAGTATAGTAAAACAGCAGGGCCACTTTTAAAAGGAAAAGAATGGATGGATAGATATTACCAGGCACCTGAGATGATTCACTGGAGGCATTGGATTTAACTCTGAGTTTCCTGGAAGGTAAAGGAAAAAGGGAAACACATAGGCCATTTTTGATTGTTGAATAAAATAAAGAAGATAAATTTGTCTGCAGAGAAAAACTTTTTCCTAGAACTGAACTCAAGGAGAAATTTATCCTTTAAAGATCAATACAAATGCCAACTTCTCCATTAAATCTTCTCTAATTACCACTACCACCACCCCAGTCAATAATGGCCATTCTTCTGACAGACTTTTTTATTTTTTGCAATTTCTTCTCGCATTGTTTTGTATTATTCTTGTATATGTTACATCTTTTCCCATAGAAATCAGTATCTTGAAAGAACAGATTGTTTTGTTTTTATCTTTATATACCAGCCTCAAGCACAATGGCTGGCACATAGTAAAGCATTTAATAAACTCTTGGTGACTGGTTAATCCCTTACTAGACTGTAAACTGGAAGAGGACAGGAATCATGTTTTACTTAAACTTTCTTTGTCCTTAGCACAATTAATTGCAATTCAGCAAACATTAATTAGTGCTTACTCTGTATAGGACACTTAATCAATACTTGCTGAATTTAGCTTAATTGTAGAAGGGACATTGGATAAAAATGAATAAACTTCAACTGTGGTTTTGCAGAGGATTTTTGTTGTTGTTGAGTTGTTTTTCAGTTGTACCTGAACCTTTATGATCCTATTTGGGGTACTGGAATGGTTTGCCACTTCCTTCTCCAGCACATTTTACATATGAGTAAACTGAGATAAACAGGGTTAAATGACTTGCCCAGGCTCACACAGCTAGTAAGTGTCTGAGGCCAGATTTGAACTCGGGAAGATGAGTCTTCCTGATTCCAAGTCCAGTGTTCTATCCACTGCACTACCTAGCTGCCCTTTGGCAAAGGAAAGATACAAATATTCCCTTTGGGGATAGTCCCTCTAAAAGACTGAGGATATAACATTAAATCACAATCAGTAAAAGCATCACATGAGAGTGGGAGGAAAGATGTCTTCTGGGAACATATAGCCCAAGCTTTCTGATAATCTGACTTAAAAGTCAGTCAGTCAATATGCATTTATTAAAAAACTTCCTATGAGTGAGGCACTGTGTTAAGTACTAGGAACACAAATACAAATAGAAAAAAAAAAGACAATCCCTTTCTTCAAGGAGCAGATATTCTAAGACAACACATAAAAGAAAAAAAGGTGGGGAAAGTAACAGGAATAGAATATGAACAACCTAAAAGGAGAGATATTCAATCTGCCCATTAGACGTTATTTCTCAAATATCAGTCTCTGAAGGCAACTTTTGGCAGGTGCTAGATAGTGATTGAATTTTCTAAGTAGTGCCCATAATGCAACTATTCTATTGTCGTTTAAAGTGGGAACCATATGCTTTAGGTACCAGATGTGAGAGAAACAGAGTTGTCATTCGGTTGTGAATGGTTAAAAGTCTGACATTCTCTCACAGACAGGAACAAGTCACTTCAACACAGGTCCCAGCAGCAGAGATGTGTATAGATAAAACCAGAAGTCCCAAAGGGCAGCTAAGTGGCATGGTGGGTAGAATGGCAAGCCTGAAGTCCAGAAGACTAATCTTCCTGAGTCCAAATCTGGCTTCAGATACTTACTAGCTATGTGACCCAGGGCAAGTCACTTAACCCTGTTTGCCTCAGTTCCTCATCTGCAAAATGAGCTGGAGAAGGAAATGCCAAACCACTGCAGTATCTTTGCCAAGAAAACCCCAAATGAGGTCAGGAAGAGTCGGACACAATTGAAAACGATTAAATAACAATCATCACCAAAAGAAAAAAAAAGCATAGAGATAGAGCTTTGAATCTTACATGAGGTGTTGGCTTAGGCCTCAGAATTCTTCATCTTAGAAAACAGAAATAGATCTCAGCCTGGAAAAAAGAAGCCCTAAAGGTTATCTAATTCAAACCCCTCATTTTACAGATGAAGAAACTGAGGCCTAGGTTGATCAAATGACCTATTTAAGGTCACACAGGCAATAAGATGCTAGAAATGTCAGGATTTTAACTAATGTCTTTTGACTTCATAAACAGGGCTCCTTCTGTCCTACCACACTGTCTCTTAGGAAATAAAAAATGTCTTTATACTTTGAGTGGGATCTTCCAAAGGAATGGTGGATTTCAAGTGGTAGGTTAGGGGGGAAGAGATTTGTAGATAGTAGACCTTTCAGTGGATTTTTAATTATATCCCAGGACTGGTTGCCAATTCTACCTGTGTGTGAGTCCAATCCATATTCTCAGCTCCCTTAAGTAAACTGGAAAGTGAAGTCTTTCATGCCCCTGAATATGGGCACAATATACTAGGATTCACAATCCAAATACCAATTGTAAACCCCTAAATCCCTTTCATATGCATTGAACTAGTGCACAGTATGCACCCAATAAATGTTTGTTGATTGACTGATGAATCCAGACATTCATAGAGGAGATAGAAATGGTGACATCTTCTCATATGTGAGGCAGTTCCCCATACTTTGTTACCAAACAGAATGGAAAATTTGGTCCTATGAAAAGGAAATAAGATTTGTGAAGTGGTGAGGCAATGTCATCATTTCAACAAAACAAAAGCAGAATTCTTGATTTGCACCCATTTGCAATGTTACTGCTCCTGGACAAGCTTCTCAGAGAAAGCAATTCGTCAACCGGCCATCCTGGTAGAGGGCTTGAGAAGAAGCAAATCACTGGGGCTCACAAATCATAAAAATGGAAATTGAGGAGGCTGTTCATTAATGCAGATTAGTTTTAAGCTTGGAGTGGTTTTGCTACGCTGAGATTAATATACACACAAGAAAGCCTCTGTGGGGCTTAGGTCCTTTGTAATGCATAGTCCTTATTACCTCTCTGACTAATGAGCACTTTTCATGCACAGTTCAGGCAACTTCCAGATATCCATGGACCAGCTAACCACTGTTTAAATGGACCAGGGGAATGAACTTCCTACAGACTGGGGTTGTCCTAACACTCTCTTCGCCTTCAACTCCTAAACCATTCCACCCCAGGCTTTTTTCCTGGGCAAGAAGTGCTTAGGAGGTTAAAGAAAACTGTTTCTAACTCCTCTGAGGATCCCTTTATCTTCTTCTTTCCTTTAGACATCCCACTTCCCCCAAGAAATCCAACAGTCTATTCCTGTCAACTGACCAGGGTACTTCACTAGGGAACCATGAGCAGGACTGTCTTTCCAAGTAGAGCCCTCTGTTTCAGATCTATCTGTCCTTCCTATTCCCAATCAAAACCTGTCTATGCCTTAAATTTGCCAGAGAATCCTTGCCTGTAAGGCACTGTGTAACCTTCCTGGTGGCCACAGAAGTTAACCAGTGGGCTCACACCAGTGCCTGAAAATGGTGTCAAGGAAAGAGAAGGAGGCTTCTGAGGAAGCTGAGGACAAACAACCCAAGTTAGCAGTGTCAGCCACAAATAAATCTATTCTGTCATTTGTTTTCTTTTTGAGAATGATTTTTTGTAACTTAGAAACTGCAGCACAGGACTAAAACACAGAGATAATACCCCCACCCATCTAATACCCTTCTAACATGCCTCTGTGTCCATGTGCCTGTTTTTCCCCACAAAGCACTGACATGTTATGAATTTTTACAAAACACAAAATGTGGTGTGTGTATGTGTTTTGAAGCAATCTTTGTGATATGTCCTTCTTATGGATGAGCGGTAAAGTCTCTAAAAAATTTAAAGCCACCCTGCCCCCCAATGTGGCTTTCAATTACATTAGGCAAACACAGTGTCTTTTTCTTTTATATTACCAGATGCATATACCCTCATACTTATATTTCTTCATCTCTCTGAAAAGAGTTGACAATGACATCTTGGAAGTTTTTAACTCATTGCCAAACTTTCCTGCTTCAAATGCTGCAAATGCAGTAGAATTTCTGAAAATGAGGTTCAAGAAGATGGCAGACACATTTTGATTATCGATGCTCTAGCAATTCCATTGTCTCACTTTACTGTCAGAGGATATCTTATATTGCGTAGGCTCAGCCAGAGTGTCAGGACAATCAGTGTATCTCTCTTAGTTCTAACACACTCACACACACACACACACACACACACACATACACACACACACAGAGACACACATACATGCACGCACTCATAACGATTTTACTATATGAAAACAGAAAGGCAGCTTCAATCACTGCTGTAGTCACATTGAATGTGTCAGTGAGAAATTCAGGAGAATGGAAGCAGCACTAATTGGAGAACTGCTTAATTCCAACCAGTTCTGGGTGAGACCCAGAGGATATGGCAAGGGTATCAAGCGCAGACCTGGGAAGCAGGAGATCAACATTCTAATTTGCTTCTAACTATGTGAGTCTGAACAAGTTGCTTCATCTCTCTCATATCTCAGTTTCCTCATCTGTAAAATGGGGGAGGGGGTGATAATAGCTACCCTAGCCATCTCAGAAAACCTCACATTCTATGAAAATTTTTTTTTAAAAACCAGCATCCCTGAATTTCACAGAAGATTTTATGCATCAGATTATTCCTATCCATTCCGCAGCTAAGATGAAGGGGGTCACAAAAATCAAATAATTTCAGAGTTGGAATTCACCTCACCTCAGTACCTATCTAGTCCAATTCAGTGGCTATAGAGTACAGACTATACCTAAAAAAGAACCCCCATTAGCGCTCATACAATCTTTGTTTAAAGACCTCCAATGCAGAGCATAGTGTTATATGCCTGTAAACTCTCCTACCAGGGAGGGTGAGATCAGTAGATGGCTTTAACTGGGGAATTCTGAGCTTCAATTGGCTAAGCTAATCAGGTGTCCGAATTAAGTCTGGCACTAATACAGTGAGGCCCCGGGACAGAGAGAGATCGCCAGGCAGCTTAAGAAAGGGAGGAATTGCCCACTTTGAAAATGGACCCAATCAAAGCTTCTGTTCCACTTAGTAGCAGTATTTGACCTGTGAATACTGTGACCTACTGCACTTCTAGCCTGGACAAAATAGGGAGATCTACTCTCACAAAAAAAAAAAAAAGAGGAAAAGGAAGAGAGGAAGAGGAAAGAAAAAGAAAGGGAAGAGGAAAAAGAGAAACGGAGAAAGAGAAAGAGAGAAGAAAGGAAGGTGGAGAATGGAAGAAAAGAGGAAAAGAAGGTGACTTCCAATGAATGGGAAAGCACAACTTTCCAAAATAGCTCTTTTCCACTTTGGAACAACTCTAATGGTTAATAAAGTTTTTCTCACTAAGCCAAATCTACCTCTCTCTAACTTCTACCCATTGATCCTTGATTGCCCCCAGAATCAAAGAGAATAAATTTGATCCCTCTTTGACTTCAAAGTCTTTCACTTACTTAGAGACAGCTATTTTATCCAATCTAAATCCTTCCTCTAGGCAAAGCAAGCAGTGTCTTTTAAACTGATATTCATGTAGCAAGTTCAGCAGTCCTTTCACTATTCTGGTGATCCCCTTCTGGACCCACTTCAATTTATCTATTCTTTCTCTATATTGCAGTTCCCAGAAATGAAGACTTCAAGTATGGCAAAGACCAAGACAGAATACATTAGGACTTGCTTCTCATATTCTGGACGCGATGCTTATCTTAATGTAGCCTAAATTATTGCATTAGCTTTGTTGCCGAATCAAACTGTTGACTCATATTGAGCTTGCAGTCCACTAAAATCCCCAAATCACTTTTTCAGAGAACTGCTGTCAAACAATATCACCCTCACCTTGCACATCTGAAGTTGAATTTTAATAGATGTGATAATAAGTAATAGTAGTGAAAGTACTAAAAAATTAAATGTTCATCATGCAGTATCACAATGCCTATTTCAATATTTCAAGAATGGCAATTTTTCAGATATTCTATCTACCTACTGAGATCATATCTATGTACTGTCTGTACAGGTTGTATCTGAGTTGTAGTGGCCAGAGAAATTCATCCTTTCCTTGTCATCCAGTCAATGATATTCTCCACACTTAGATGGGCTGGTCCACAAATGACAGCCATTTCCTTTTCATATGTTCACCAAGGAATCCCTTTTTATGTGTGTACACAAGTCTCAAACATTTTATAGAGATAGGAAAATGGGCATATAAGTCAGTCATTTTCGATATTTTTCTATTCAAATTTGCTTAATAATAATGATCAGGATTTTTTCCAAACTTTATATCCTTCCCTCCTTCTTTCATACGTACTGAAAATCAATCCATTATTGCCCTCAAAAATGTGGCATTTTTTGATTGGATGTCCTGTTTACAATTTATTTAGTCTAACATTTTCCCACCATTGTTTTCTTTAGTGACATTTCTACTTACTCATACAGCACACAAAAAGGATGATGATGTTAATCCAAATGTAGCAGTCCCACTGTCATTGATAGAAAATAGAAATCTTTATAAATCTATTCTATCTCTCGTCTGTTCAATTTCCTCCTATTTTCCTCATTGATGGCTTAGTTGAGTCTTTTGCCAAACAGCTCATAAATTGGCTTTTTCTCCATTTCTATTCATTTTGTAAGGCGCAGTACTATTTGTAGTCTTCCACAATGTCTTCTGTAAGATGTTACAACTAACTTTATTTTCCAAACTGGTACTGACTTTTCCTTTCATATTTCTTTAACTGGCAAGAGATTAAGTGTTTGATGGTGTAGATGTTCTCCAGGCTCTTCTGCTCTCCTTACTGGAGTGAATGATTTACTTTTAGTTAAACTTTCTTAACAAATGATGGCTGTCAATTTTTATATCCATTTGAAAGAATTTCCCTATTTTTAGCATTAACAGCTTATTTAAATTGGATAGGCTGGAATTGCCTCAATTAGCCACCATATTTTCTGATTTTTATTCTTTCTGATTACTTGGTATTGATTTTCATCTTGCTCTAGTTGATGGTCTGACTGTACACAGATAGTTGATTCAGAAATAAACTCTATAATGGTAACCAGTCATTTCTTAACCATTAAAATATAATCAATTTCATTTGGGGGGGGGATGATGTTATTTAGCACTCACCATATTTAGAAAACATTTACAGGGCTTCAGTGAATTTTATAAGCCATTAGATTCTCACATTTCTTACTCCTGAATCACATTTTCCAATTTTTTTTTTGCTCTCTGGAAATACCTAACTTTGCTTCCAAAAAACTGAGTTAATATCAATTGACATGTTGATTTGACTTGAAAGATATAGGCAAATTTTTCATAGAATTTCTTTACCTCCTCATCCTCTGCAAGAGATAGTAACACATAATCTTTAATTACATTTATTGTGGTTATTTTGCAAACACTTATCAAGAGCACTACAGAGTGATATGACCAAGTATCCCATGAAATAATGTTTCTTATTGCTTTGAACTGAGGCAAAAGCAAACTCCACCAACTCCACCAATTTGTCTCTCTGAAAACAACTTACAAGCTATCTTTCCATGTATCTCCAACTTGCTTTTCTTAGCTGGTTTTGCTTCTAGAGCCAATGTAAAAATTAGGAATCTTCATTTCCTCCAGAAATATGTCCATTTATTGGACAACTATTTCATGTTTAGAATACTTACAAATAAATTCATAGTAGCAGATGGCCTAAAATATACTCTGATTGTTACCACCTTCTGCCCTCTTTTCTGCCATTCTATCACAATCAACATAGAAGGAGAAAAGGACTACAAAAAACTAGAAACCTATATGTATTTTTCCTTGCTTCATAAATTTCCATAGCCTAAGAATTAATCATGAAATGACCAGTCTACTAGTCATTAGACTGATCCTCAAAAAGCACAGTCTCTTTTTAAAGACATTTTGTTGATACATTTTGTTTTTATATAATCTACATTTCCTACTGGATCTCTACCTCATCCCTCACAAAGTCATCCCTTATAATAAAGCTGAAAGCAAAAGGAAATGCAGCAAAACTAACCAACATGTTGAAAAAGTCTGACATTATATGAAGTGTTCCAAATCCATGATCCACTACCTCTGTGAAGAAGTGTGAACAGATAGCAAACATAGTCTATTGCCAAAACCTTAAAACAACAATGATAAACCAATCAGTATATTAGCATGAATTGAGTTCCTACTATGTTCCAGACACATGATATTGCAAAGGTGAAATTGACAGGTCTTGGCAATAGATTGGATGGTAGGGGGGAAGGGGGTTGATAAATAGTGAGGAATCAGGGATGACCCTTAGTTTGGGAGCCTGAGGGACTGGGAAGATGGTGGCACTGTCTATTGTAATAGGGATTATAAGAGGGTGAAAAGGACCTGGGGAGAAAAATAATGAGTTCTGTTTTAGACATATTGAGTTTAAGATGTGTAGGGTGATGGGAATAGTCATGTAGCTATCAGAAATTTTAAACCAGTGCTAGGTTTATTGAGTTCACCAGGGTAGAGTTATACTGTTTAGGGTGAGAGCTGCATTTATATAAGGTGTAGAGAGATGGAGAAGAGTGGGAATGGGAATGTCTAGTACTGATTACAAATAGCACTGCTCCTAGGACTACGGGGCAGATCTTAATTCATACTTGTTTGTCTATTAAACCCCAGGATATTGTAGTTAAGCTAGTTTTTTGAATTATGGTGCAAAACAGGACATGTTAACACCTTCTTCCAGGCTGCTTGCAATTTCAAGCAAGAAGTGGGTTTGAAGGCATATTGGGGGTGGCGCTAGTGGGGTCAGGACCACAGAACATACTGGACATCCAGTTTGAGATATCCAAAAGGCAATTGGAGATGCGAGATCAGGGGGCAGCAGAGAGATTTGGCCTAATTTTTGAAGAAAAGTGGGGAGAAATTGCTTCATCAATGGTCATGCCATTCCAAAAAACTGATTCTCTACCTTGTGTAATCATTGTTGACAAGAGGATATAGATACATTGGTAGAGAATGCTAGAAAATACAGAAGTAGATTTCTTTACCATCAATTAATTTAATTTGGGGTGGCAATAGTTAGTACTAGTGTATAGGGAAAATATGTTAATTTAATTATGAATGTTTATTTAAAAAAAAAAAGGACATTATCTCAGGAGTAAAGAAAATGAGTTTGAGCCCTAGGATTGCCAGTCCAACTATAGTAGTAAGTAGTAAGAGAGTAAGTCTCTCATAGTTTAACACTTGTATTATCTTCCTTGTGAGTTTGTTGTTTGTTGTGAGAAAAGCACTTTGTAACTCGAGGCACTATGTAAATGTCTGGTAACATCATCATCATCATCACCCATCATTATTTTCATCTTCCTGATTATTATGATACAAAAACCACACAGTTGGATGAGCTGGTTTCACACCTGTCACAAGTCAAATTCCCAATGAAGTGTGACATGTTAAAAAAAAATGCCTAACTCAAGAGGCAGTGCCCCACCCCAACCTACTCACTTTTCTTTCAAGTGTATTATGTAAAATTCAAATTTATTTCCAAGTCATCCATGCTTTTTTTGTCTTAAAGAAGAAGTTTCTTCTTACACATAGTCAACCACCCATGAAATGTGATTGAGGCAATGAAGAGTTCCCATTCTGACAACTCTCTTCCCCATGGCCTAGAATCTCATTTACTCCTTTGAGAAGTAAAAAACCTATTAAAATGCAAATTTTATGGGAACGGAAAAAGGTTGGAGTTCTTTCCAATTAGATGACGGGGGAAGTAAGGCTGTCCATTTTCACCAGTACTTTTTAATGTAGCTCTAGAGATGGTAGTTATAAAGCAAGAAAAAGAAACTGAGAGAAAAAAATCTAAACAAAGAGTCTAAAAAATTGCTTTTGCAGAAGACATTATGGTTTATCTAGAGAACTTTATAGAATCAACTAAGAACTTAATTGAGTTAATAAATTCATTGAAGTTACAGATTATTTAAAAATCCATATAAATCATCAGCATTTCTGAATATAATCCATAAAATTCAGGAGAAAGAAATAAAAAGCAAACTCATTCAAATAAATATGGATTATATAAAATATTTGGGAGTCCATCTATCAAGACACATATGAAAACTATATGGATCCTACCACAAAACAGTGTTTACAGAAATAAAATCAAATCTAAAAATTAGAAAAATATTGATGGCTTATAGGTAGGCCATGCCAATATAATAAAAACAGTAGCTACATTAATTTACTTATTCAGTGACATGTCTATCAAACTATCAAAGAATTAGTTTTTAGAGCTGGGAAAAGAAATAATGAAATTCACATGGAGAAACAGAAGAGCAAAGGCTCTTGAGAAAATAATGAAAAAATGAAATAGAAGGAAGTTTAAGATTACCAGATTTTAAACTATGCTACAAGTCAATAGGTATCAAAACTTTTTGGTACTAGTTAGGGGAAAAAAATAGAGATCCAGGCTATAAAATAAATCCTCAAAAAATCAACATCATTTCTATATAATAATAACAATATACAAGAATTAATAATAGAAAGGGAAATCTCATTCAATATAACTACAAAATGCATAAAATATCTGTAGACCAACCTCTCAAAATACACAAAAACTTGCATAGATTCAAATAAAAAATGTTCCTCAAAGGAATAAAGAACAAGCTAACAGCTGGAGAAATATTCAGTGCTCATGGCTAAATCATGAAAATATAATAAAAATGACAATACTACAAAAATTAATTTACACTTTTAATGCTATGCCAATCAAATCACCAAGAGGATACTTTACAGAGCTTTATAAAATGATAACAAAATTCATTTGAAAAAACAAAAAATCTAGAATATCAAGGGAAATGTTGAAACAAAGTTAGAATGAAAGGGGAATAGCACTTTCAGATCTCAAACTAAATCATAAAGAAGCAGTCACCAAAACCATCTGGTATTGGTTAAGGAATAAAGAAATAGTTCAATGAAACAGACTTAAACAAAGAGAGTTTCAGAAACAATAGAACTCAATAACCCAGTGTTTGATAAAGTGGAAAACATGTTACATAGGGGAAAATTCCCTATTTGATAAAAACTACTTGGAAAACTGTAAAGTAGTCAGGCAGAAATTAGGCTTAGAACAACACTTTACACCATACCCTACAATACATTTTAAATGGATACATGACCTTAATATTAAAGATCATATTATTAAAAATTAGAAAGGAAACAGATCATCTACCTCTCACAACTATGGTTAAGAGATGTACTCTTAACTGAACAAGAGAGTGAGAGGTCATTACAAAAGAAAACAATAGGTAGCTTTGACTATTTGACACTAAAAAGTTTTTGCATGGACCACATTAATAAATCTAGGATAAGAAGAAAAGTGACCAAGTGGGGGAGGGGGGCAATCTTTGCATTAAATTTCTCTGATAAAGGTTTGGTATCAAAGATGTAAAAGCACTATATACATGGACATATACATGTATATATAAAAGACACATATGTATATACATATAGATATATACACATACACATGTATATATTTCTATATATACTATATACATATATATATATCAATAATAACCATTCCCCCAACAGATAAATGGTCAAATGATNATAGATATATACACATACACATGTATATATTTCTATATATACTATATACATATATATATATATATCAATAATAACCATTCCCCCAACAGATAAATGGTCAAATGACATGAACTAAAAGTTCTCAACAGGAGAATTACAAAGTATTCATAACCAAATGAAAAAATGTTCCAAAACACTAATAGGAAAAATGAAAATCAAAGAGCCCTGAAGTTTCACCCTTCACCCTACAGATTGACAAAAATGACCAAAAAAATTACCATAATCAATAATGAAGAGTTTGTGGGAAGATAAGCACATTTAAAACTTTATTGGTGGAGCTATGAAGTGATACAGTAATTTTGAAAAGCAATTTTGAATTATGCAAATTAAGTGACTAAAATGTTCATACTCTTTGAACCAAGGCTCCATCACTGGGCTTATACCCTGAGAAAGTCATCAATAAGGGGGGAAAGTACTGCAAAATATTTATAGAAGCACTTTTTGTAATAGCCAAGAAATAGAAACAAAGTAGATGTCCATCAGTTGGGGAACGGCTAAACAAATTGTGGTATATGAATATAATGAAATACGACTGTGCTGTAAGAAATAATGCATGTTGTGAATACAGAGAAGCATAGAAAACCCTATATGAACTGATGCAGAGTGAAGTAAGCAGAGTCAAGAAAACAGTATACACAGTAACTACAATAATATACATGGAAAGAACAATTAACCAAAAAAGAACAAAAGTAAATGTAACAAAATTATAAAGATCAAATTAGACTTGAATGCAGAGACATGAGAAGATTCCTAACCTACCCCTTTATAGAAATGGAAGCTCCAGAAGTAATACACATTGTATATATTTTTAGACTTTTTCAATGTCTTAATCAGTTGTACTGATTTTTTCCCCTTCTCTTAAAAAATACTTTCATATGAGGTGGCTTTTAGGGAAAGGTCAGAGGAGGAATTTATAGGATACTTTAATGATATAAGAAACAAAAAAAAAA
>NW_020955065.1:3639-3779 GCF_900497805.2 Vombatus ursinus | reverse complement strand
AAGGAACATTGCATTAGAGTCTGAGGCCTTTTATAGGGCCCTTCCATTAGAATCTATATTCTTATGGGGCTTGTATAAGGTCTGGATTAATACATTGCCTATTCTTACACCTAGTATTTGGTGGTTGACTAGATGAATAC
>NW_020955065.1:3085-3628 GCF_900497805.2 Vombatus ursinus | reverse complement strand
TTATTCTTACACCTAGTATTTGGTGATTGACTAGATGAATATATTAAAATCATTACTAACAGTCATTACTTCTTATAAAATCATAATGAACTGACTAATGCTGTTTTAGTCAGGATTCTCAATGAATCATTTCATTTCTACAATTCTCCATGTATATTTAGGTCATCTATTTCTCATAAAGAAACTGACGACATTATTTTGATGAATTAGCTCAAGAAAACCCAAAATAATTGAATATTGTTTTTTTTTTAAGCAATGAAGGAACCCCTCTCTCCATCATTGCTGTTTTTCAATCATTTCAGTCATGTTCAAGACTTTATGAACCATTTGGGGTTCTTCTTGACAAAGATACTAGAGTAGTTTGCCATTTCCTTCTCCAGTTCATTTTACAAATAAGGAAACTGTGGCAAGCAGGGTTAAGTGACTTTTCCAGGGTCACACAGCTAGTAACTTTCTGAGGCCACACTTGAACTTATGAAGATGAGACCTTTGTGATACCAAACCCAGTGCTCTATCTACTAGACCACCTAGTTAAGCCCTTCC
>NW_020955065.1:1901-3052 GCF_900497805.2 Vombatus ursinus | reverse complement strand
TCAGAATTGCTTTTATTTCTAGGTAATTAATTTTATAATTAAGGAATATGTGTCATCCATAGACAAATAAAAGCAATTCTAAAGCAAAGCCGTAAGATGTTTTGGCTAGGACAGAGTAACCTCAAGCACTCAATGTAACATCAGATAATTCTCCACTTGCCTGGGGACCATCTCTTATGACTCACCACAGTCTAGACTTCAATGGATAACTCTTTAGAATCCTCTTCATGTTCTCATCCAGATAAGACTTTATTTCAACCATTCAGGAAAAGAAAACCGATCTTTTCTTTAACTTTGTTCTCTTTTAGGTGATCACATTAAATATTTTCTTTCCCCCAGAACATACCTGCCAGCTTCACACAGACTTTTCACAGCATTTTCTTTGGAACATGTCACTTACGAATAAGAAATTATTAAGGAAAAGTGCCCTGAAGTTCTAGAACAAGAGGGTAAAGTAGAAATAGAAAAAAATCCACCATTCACTACCTGAAAGAGATGCTAAGAGGAAAACCTGCATGCATGTCATAGCCAGGTTTCAAAACTCCCAGGTCAAGGAGAAAATATTGCAAGCAACAAGAAAAAAAACAATTTAAATATTGTGGAAATCTAGTCAGGATTTAGCAAGAAGTAGGAGATTACACTCTAAAAGACTGAAAGTTTTGGGACATTATATTTCAAAGAACAAAAGAGCTAGGTTTGCATCCAAGAATAACTTACTTGGCAAAGTTAAGTATAATCCTGAATGGAAAAAAAAATGTCTATTTGATGAACTGAAAGACTTTCAGGTTTGTAACAAAAAGAGAAGAACTCATTCGAAAATTCAAAATAGAAGATCCAAAAGAAATATAAGGAAAACATTACAGACTGATTATTAGGCCCTCATTAAGGCCAAACTGTTTACTTGTTATTTATATATGAAAAAGTTATCAGTATTCTTCTAACTGTCATCATTACTAAGCTAGTTTGAAAGTAAGGTTGTGGCTAAGTTGTGTATGATGGGGTGATGATAAAAAGCAAAATTGGATAGGCAAAGTCAATAGAGAGAAATGATATTGGAAAAAGAGGGTGTGAAAAGAACTAATACAGAAGAAGCAAGTAAGGGTGGAGGGCTGGTAATGTTGGAGTCTTACTGTCATCTGGGTTGAAAAAGA
>NW_020955065.1:0-1856 GCF_900497805.2 Vombatus ursinus | reverse complement strand
AACATGTATATCTCAAATGGTGTAGAAGTCTTCTGAATATTTAGAGAGGTGAGAAAATTGGGGAAGTGGATCAAGGAGAGACTTTTTAGAGGGGTGAGTGAATTGGGATTTAGGAGGATGGGGGACTTTTGGAGGCCTTGTGGATTGAAATTGGGGGGAAGTGAAGAGAGGACTCTTGGACGGGTGGGTGAATTGGGATTTAGGAGGATGGGGGACTTTTGGAGGCCTTGTGGATTGAAATTGGGGGGAAGTGAAGAGAGGACTCTTGGACGGGTGGGTGAATTGGGTGGTAGGAGAATGGGAAGAGAAGAAAAAGTAAAAGCAATGGGGTAAAAAGAGAGAGCAAGAAAGAAAATCATGAGTAAAAATAAGATGGAAAAAAGTTGAAAGATAGTAATTATCACTTTGAATGTGGTTGAGATGTTTACAGCAACTCGCTTTGTGGTGACAAAGAACTGGAAATTACAGGGACCCCCTTCATTTTAGGAAAGGCTGAATGGGTTGTGTGTGGTTGTGATGGAAGGCTACTGTGCTGTAAAAAAGGATGAGCTCAATGATCTTAGAAAGGTATGGAAAGACACAAAAGGATGAAGAATAAAGTGAGCAGAACCAAGAGAACATTGCACACAGTAACAGTAATATTGTATTCAGAAGAGTTTGAGCAAATAAATCATTCTATTACAAATACAAAATTAAAAATAAACGGCATAGAAAGAGAGAAGCTGTCTGGATCCAGAGAAAGAACTGACAAATAGTATGTATGGAATAATTTGATATATATTCATATATATGTGGTTATGTGTTTGTGTGTCTATAAATATACACACCTACAGATATATACATTTACATGGTAGATGTCTCTACAGTTGTGGGAGAGGAAGGGGGAAAAAAGAAATTTATATGGTAGCATTCTTGTATACATGGAGGTAATACCAAGTTGTACATGGTAGATTGGCAGGTTCATGTGCAATCATTTTTTTTGCATTGTAGTCTTATGGAAATGCATGTTTTGTTCCCTGAATTATAAATAAAATATCTTTTCTAAAAGGCAAAACACAGTTTCTAATCCTAAGAAGCTCACATTCTTGTAGAAGAGATAATATGCAAATAATTTTGTACATATGAGATCTATTTGTTATATAAAGTATTGTCATATGTTCACATACAATTGTGTACATATTTAGGTTTAAGTATATGCCTATGTAATATGAATTTGGTCTGAGGCTCCCCCTTCCTCTGATCCATAAGTTCCCTACTTTATTTGGTCTCTTTGTCATTTGAATTTAAGTAGATCTTCCTATAATTCCAATCAATATGAAAGGAAATAAATTCTAGATTTTACCATGGATATGCACATAAGAGATTTTTAAAAATAATTTAAAAAAAGAATATATCATTTATATCAGTTCTGATAAGCAAGATATTTCCCATCAACCTCTCTCATTCTTCTCCACAGAACCACCTACTTCACAGATAGAACACAAACTTTCTCCCTGATTCCACAGGGAGATGCATTTCAGAGGAAAATATTTCTCAGCTTTATTCCAACTGATCATATAAAATACTTTTCTCAAAATTCAGTTGGGCTCTTAATGACCAAGCTTTTAGGAGCTGACTCTGACTTTCATATAGGGTATGACCTTTGGGCAAATCCCTTCTCTGTGCTTCAGTTTCATTCTGTAAATTAATGAGGGTTGGACTATTTAAATCTGAAGTGTCCTTCATCTCTACATTCTATGAATTTAATGATTTAGGGGTTGGTGACATTCAAAGATGTGGCTGTGGACTTCACCCTCGAGGAGTGGGAGCTCTTGGACCATCCTCAGAAGGAGTTGTACAAGGGAGTCATGTTGGAA
>NW_020955064.1:1530-3783 GCF_900497805.2 Vombatus ursinus | reverse complement strand
ACAGAAGTGATAGCCACTTCTGGGGCATTGTCATTCACGTCTAGAACTGTGACATGAATTTGAGCTCTGCTCCTTAGGCCAAGTCCATCCTGAGCCTCCACTTCCATTTCATGAAATTCTGCAACTTCATAATCTAGATTTTGCAAGGTTGATAATTCTCCAGTCATAGAATTCAGCTGGAATATTTGGGAGGTCTCTCCAGGTACTTTCACTTGGAAGTATCTTACCTGAGAATTGATTCCTTCATCTGCATCAGTGGCATTCACTGTGAGTAGCACTGTTCCCTGGGGTACATTCTCAGGAACATTGATGGTATACACGGGCTGGGTAAACACTGGGGCATTGTCATTGGCATCCAGAACAGTCACTTGGATTCTAACAGTGCCAGAACGGACAGGTTCTCCTCCATCCCATGCTGTGAGCATAAGATGGTGAACAGGCTCCTCCTCCCGGTCCAGGGCCCTCTTCAGCACCAGCTCTGGGTACTTGATTCCCCCAGCTCCCCTTTGCACTCTCAGAGAGAAGTGATGGTTCGGGCTCAGCTCATAGCCCTGGAGAGAATTTACTCCCACATCCCGGTCATATGCACTTTCCAGGAGATGCTGGGTTCCCGGAGCTGTGGTTTCACTGATTTTTAGTTGTAACTCCTCTGCTAAAAAGCGAGGAGCATTATCATTAACATCGGTTATTTCCACCTCCACTGAGTGTATTCTCAATTTGTCCTCAACCAGAACATTAAAATGCAAAGTGCACTGGGCACTCTGGGCACAGAGTTCTTCCCTGTCTATTCTGTCCCCTATGACTAAACTGCCACTTCTGACATTGAGAGCGAAATGAGGCTTCTTACCTTTGGAGATAATGCGAGCCCCTAGCTCCAATAGTTCTCTTGGCTCCAGCCCCAAGTCCTTAGCGATGTCGCCTACAAAAGATCCCTTTTCCATCTCCTCGGCAACTGAGTAGCGGATCTGGGCAGCGCTGATCTCCCACAGAATCCCCAGGAGAAAACAAAGCAGCAGTCGCCGAATGCAACCTCTGTGGTTTTGTTCAGCAGCCATTGTTTCCTTTAGAAATGCTCTCCTTATTCTGCAGCCAAGGTTGGGTTAGCTCTTGGATTCTCTGTTTCTCCCTGCAGTATGTGTCCTGAACCTTAGTCTGGAGCATATAGAGTTTGGGTGCTTACTTTCTGTGCACCCTGGAGCGTGTGTTTGGTCTACCAGAGCTTTGTACCCCAGCACCAGGAAAGATTATGCTGGTCTTCTCCCTGAATTTCTCTTGGTGATTGGTGGACAGCGGCACCCAGAGTCTAAATCAATTATTGCATTTGATCTGAGGTACTGTTTAGAATGCTATAACATATGAAATGTCATTAAGAAAGAAATCGAATCTGACGGATTTATGATGGGAAAATGCTAGCCTTCTCCAGAGAAGGAACTGATAGAATCTGAATGGAGAACAAAGAATACTTTTTCTTTTCTTTCTTTTTCTAGTTTTGTTTTCTCTTTTTTTTTCACCTCTCAACTTGACTAACATGAAAATACTTTTGCATGACTGCACATGTTTAACTTACATTAAATTGCTTGCCTTCTCAACAAGGAGGAAAAGGGGAATAAGGGAGAGAATTTAGAACTCAAAAAAATTAAAACGAAATGTTAGATATTGTTTTTACAGGTAACTAGAGAAAACAAAATATTAAATTAAAAAAAAGAAATTGAAGTCATAGATTTGTAGTTACCTTAGATCAGGGATGAGGGAACCTGCTGCCTTGAGGCCACATGTGACCTTCTGGGTCCTTGGGTTCAGCCTTTTGACTGAGCCCAAGTTTTACAGAACAAATCTTTTTATTAAGGGGATTTGTTCTGTGAAGTTTGGATTCAGTCAAAAGGCTGCACTTGAGGACCTAGAGGGCCACATTCCCACCCCTGCCTTAGATCATAGTTTCATAGGATCATAAGTTTAATATTGGCTGAGGCCTTCTAGGCAATCTTGTACAATTCCATTTTGGTGAATGGTGTTAAAATATCATATTTTTAAAAGTCAATCATTAGAATGTTTTTATTTTCAGGTTTTGTAACCCTTACCTTCAGTTACTCAGTAAAAACAAATTATAACTCACACAGATGATGATGTTGTATATGTTTGATAGAATGGAAAGATCATTTTCTGTGCATTATTTACCTTTCAGACCATAAAACAGTAAATATATTGGCATGTATCTTAATTTCAGTTTATCTGTGCATATTTATCCATGTTGTC
>NW_020955064.1:0-1507 GCF_900497805.2 Vombatus ursinus | reverse complement strand
TGTGTGTGTGTGTGTGTGTGTGTGTGTGTGTGTGTGTGCGTGTGTGATCTATTCTTCAGGCTACATTTTGACATGATACAAATTTTTCTACGATAAGAAATTGTTAACTTTTGGATTATGTATGAACTTTTCTATGTATAATCAGGGATTTAATGTATTCTGTAATTGTAGCCTTACAGTTCAACAGAGGTTGCACAACCAAAGTTAGTTGCTACCATTTTTTGACATTCTCCCAAAGAAAATCCTACAAAACATGATGACTGAAACCTAGGAATTATCAGTTGGCTCTAACCCATTAGAGTATGAAGTTCATGATGCCACCAAACAACTTCAGTTCTTCAGTGTTAAGTTGACAAATTGAAATGTAATTTTTTTTAGAAATGAGAAAAAAAACCAAAAGCAATACTATCATGTCAAAGCAATTGAACATGGAAATGGTCTTCAGTACTTCAAGGATCTGATATGTCTAAGGAAATAAAGAAATGAATCTCTGCATATTTATCAAGGCTGGTACTCAAATGGTACAAATAGAAATACAACCTATCCTGTGGAATACAGTGATGGCCTCCTGAGAAAGTGTAAGACATGACAATGTATGACATTATTACTTAAATGTCCAATTCCTGTTCAAAGGGTAATAACCTCTTCATGGGTTAATGGAATAAGAACTATATTATGCGTGTGCACAATAACTGGAACTTCACAGACACAAATCTTTCAAGTTAAAATTTCATAAGATAGACATTTATAAAGTTATAAGAGGAATGTCCGTATAGAAAATTAAATAAAAGAGAATAAGTGACTTCACTTGTTGTACCTCTTCCTAACCCATGAAATCCACATCTCCACAGGCATCTCAAAATTCAGCAACAATTTTTAAAAATGCAAAAAGATAAGATAATACACTTATTTCACCTTCTCTAAAAAAGTGGAGGTTACATGTCAGTACATTTTAGCTACTACAACAAATCTTTATACTATGTATTCCTTTGAAGACTTATTTTAGCAGCAGCAGCTTCCTTCACATCTGTATATATACAGACATATATGTACATATAAATGTATGTTAATATATACAATATTTTTTTTAAATTACTGGGTGCTTAACAGAGTGAGTCTGTAATGTAATGAACTTTCAATCTCAAAGAGAGTCATGTATGTGAGCCTCGTGTAGCAATTCTTAAAGGAGAGGTAGCTTAGCCAGAATTGTGACCTCAGGAAAATCATTTAACATTTCTGTGTATTAGTTTTCATTCCTTGAGTTTTGATCTCCACAATACCTTCAAGTTCTGTACAGTCTTATTATACTTAATAATAGTTTTACTCTAGTTAAGCTCTTCTCAGATGATATATTCATAGCCAGAATAACTAGAAAATGCAATGGATCTTGCTAGTGAAGAGTAGAGATAGAAAAGCAATAACATGAGTCACCAGAAATTAATTTGTAATTCTATTCTACAGAATAAAGTTTACCTGGAAAAATGCTTGTTCATCTTTTCCTTGAAGT
>NW_020955063.1:1659-3797 GCF_900497805.2 Vombatus ursinus | reverse complement strand
TATGTGACCAAGACTACTAGAAACACTGGAAAGCAGCCAGAGAGAAATCAAGCTTAGACCAGTGACCCTGGACCTAGTCCTCTTCTTCTTCAAGTCCCTGGGTTCCTTTTCCAGTTTCCAACTCCCACCATGACACATGGAACTTCTTGTGGTATAGGGTATAAGATATTGGTCTAAGCTTGATTTCTCTCTGGCTGCTTTCCAGTGTTTCTAGTAGTCTTGGTCACATACAGAATGCTGACCCAAGTGGGTGATTTCCTTGGCTTTCCTAAACACTCTGCTGCCACATTTACTTACTTCTCTTTCTGAGAGAAGTAAATAGAACCTGGAGAAGAGCTAATGGCATGACTGAAATATTGTCAATGAAAACAAATTGGAATGACTCCAGAAGGCTGATCCATACAATGAATGATCATTCTAGCAGAATACTGAAGATGAAGCCTGATTCCCACCTTTTGTTGGGGAGGTGATAGACTGGAGATGCAAAAAGAGACAGACATTTTCGGCTCTGACCAACACTTTTGCTTGTTTTCTTTACAAACAACCTGTTATATAGGAGGATGGCTTTGGGGCAGCTAACAACAAAGCAAAATTAGGAGAAATAAAGGAAAGAGAAAACAATGAAAAACTGAGGGAGGAAAAAGCAATTCTAGAAGGGGATACAAGCAAGTAAGGGAGGTGATTTACCATTATGGTAAACTTAATATATAACTAAAAACACCAAACTATATTCAGTAGAAGTTCGCAGATCCATACACCTTCCTTTTTTCTCTTCTTCTTTGTATATTGAAGTATTCATATCTGTTGATATTTTGATGTTCATAATAAACAAAGAAGAAATTAGTCATGTTTGAGAGTCATGGTGGTTTGGGAAATACTCTGATGTAGGTTTGGATATCACTTTCTTATGGTCAGTGGTTGGGTTTGCAGAGCTTAACCTTCTCTTAATAAAGGTTTACCCTGTGGCTCTTCTCTGCTCCCAAGGCTTCCTCTTCCTCCCTGTGCTGAGTATCATAAGTCACTCTCCCTTTTTCTTCTCTAGTGTCCTACTATCTAAAATGAGTGACAGGGGACATAGAGAGATCCAAGGGAATATGGGCACCGAAAAATAGGAATGCCACAAGAGTATGTCCTCAAAAAGACAAAGAATTAAAGGCTCAGCGCTACAGTAAAGTCACAGAAACATCTTAGCCAGACTTCCACTGGAAAACTGGAGCCTTGGGAAAGGAAAGGAAAAGAGAAGGAAAGAGGGTCTCACTACATTATCATGACCCAAGAAGGAAAGGGAAAAAAGAAACCAGATAGGGGTTTAGCATTCCTTCTTATCAGTAGGAATTAAAAGAGAACTGCCTTTTCCCTTGAAATTCAGAGAGAAATGAGGATCCCACTCACATGGCAAGTCAGATCTGGTCTTGTGGATTTCCTGCCCTTTCCCGGTCAGCATAGGTAGTATGATGTGGTGGCTAGAGAGATGAACTTACAGTCAGGGAGACTGAGGTCCAAATCCTGCCCCTGATACTGACTAGCAAACAGCGTGTCCCTCGGCAAGTCACCAAATCATATTCATCCTTTAGAAACTGACCATTTCCTTCCCAAATCTTTTAAATTCACTAAGTTTTGCTGAGTTTTTCCCCCCTTCTGTTTAAAAACTTTTTTTCAAGACATAAGTGTAAGCCACATTCAGAAATGATTGGTGTAAAATATCCACTCAAAAAAAAATTTGAAATACTAAAGGAGACCAAGAAAAGTACAGGCACATCTTTGGGCTTTGCTGTTTGTTTCTGGGGGCATTTTGAGAGCCTTAAAACTCTTAGGAATTGGAAATGATTGATTCACTCTCATTCCCTGTAGGGACCTTTCCAAACTAGCCTGGTAGATTTGACAAAATGCAGGTGTTCAAGGTGTAGGACACTGTTGGAAGCCCAGCTTGGACACTTCCTAGCTGTATGCTCATGGGAAAAATCAATCTCTCAGAGCCTCGGGTTCCTCATCCATCAAATGGAGATCATAATACTCCTCTCTATGTCACATGGGTTGTTGAGAAAAAAAGAGTTCTTTGGTGACTTCAAAACCCCCTAAGAATGGGAGTTCTGAATTAGAAATCAAGGATTTGGAGTTGGAAGGCACCTTAGAGGGAC
>NW_020955063.1:0-1570 GCF_900497805.2 Vombatus ursinus | reverse complement strand
CCTTTCCTTCACTAAAGCTCTTTCCAGCTCTTAAAGCATGTTCTGCTGCTCCTCTTATCTCATGTCAGCCTCAGCCCAGGCTTAAGGGATCCCCAGGATGTAAAGCTTGAATGAATTGCCCAACATCACACAACTAATGCCTGGCAGAGGCCATGTGGGAATGACAAGGAGGACTGGATGCATTTCAGGAATTTACATGTGCTTTAGTGGGTAGAATGCTGGTTCTGGAGTCAGGAAGACTCAACTTCTGGAGTTCAAACCTGGCCTCAGATTCTTAATAGCTGTGTTACTGTGGGTAAGTAACTTATCTCTGATGGCCTCAGTTTCCTTATCTGTCAAATGAACTAGAGAAGGAAACGGCAAACCATTCCAGTATCTCTGCCAAGAAAACCCAAAAGCAGTCAGTTAGATACAACTGAAATGACTCAACAACAACAATATATTGGTCTCCTTCAAAGGGTGGTTGAAAAAAATCTCCACTATCACATCCTTTGTGGGTGGTCACCTAGTCACTGTTTAAAGACCTTCATGGGAGAGGGAACCCACCACAGCTTGATGCAGTCCATTCCAGTTTGGACAGCTATAATTGTTAAGAAGTTTTTCCTCATGTCAGGCCCAAATTTAGGTCCTTACAAATCCCACTCCTTGTCCTTCATTCTATCCTTGGACCTCAGAGAGCACATATCTCAGCTCTTCCAAAGGACAGAACATCTAATACTTTTTTGGCGGTGGGAGGAAGCTAGGTGATGGGACTTGCCCAGGGTCACACAACTAGTAAGTGTTAGGTGTCTGAGACTGGATTTGAACTCAGGTCCTCCTGAATCCAGGGCCAGTGTTCTATCCACTGCACCACCTAGCTGCCCCAGAACATCTAATACTTGAAAACAGAAATCATGGCTGATGTGGCTCTTCTCTTCTCTCCACTGACCCTTCCTACTTCTTTCACATCATCCACTTCCTATTGTAGGCACTTTGTATCATTGGATGCCTTTCTCTGAACATTCTCTAGCTTCCAAAAGTCCTTCTTAACCTGTAGATACTGATGACAAGATTCCCTGCATGGTCTTATCAGATCAGAACAGCAGGAATATTGCCTCTCTATTCTTGGACGTTTGCTTCTCAACATGGAAGATGGTGGAATTTTTGATATCCCCATTAACCTACTGACTCAAAGTGAGATGGCATATCTCTGAACCCAAAGTGTTTTTACAGAGCCTTTGTTGTCCAGCGATGCTACATCAGTGTTATATCAGAAGAGCAGAACTCATCTCCTCAAACTCTCATCTCCAAAGAACATTGAAACCACAGCCAAAAGATATGGTTTCCAAATATTTTATTCTGAAATCTTTGTGCTACACATATTCATGGAATGCAGCAGGGGACCCAAAGGACTCTAAGGAAGAGAGGCCAGGCTGCTAATAGAGTTTCCCATGGGGAACAGTTGTCTTCCAGAAGTGCAAATAGCAAGAACACATACCCAAAGCTGCCACCAAATAATTTACATAAATTAATCTCACAGAGAAGAATAAATTATAATGGTTGAAAGGATCTCCAGCAGGCTGGAGCTTGG
>NW_020955062.1:3323-11269 GCF_900497805.2 Vombatus ursinus | reverse complement strand
ATAACTTTTTAATTTTCTTTAATCAAGATTACACATTTTATCTTCCATGATCTTCTCTATCATCTCCACCTTGGTTCAGAAACCTTCCTTTATCTATGTATCTGACAACTCAATTTTTTCATTTTTTTCTCCTTAATTTGCTTAAGATATCATCTTTTATGTGTAAAACATGAACCTATTTTGAACTTGCACTGGAATGTGGTGTGAGTTGTTGTTCTCTGCCTGCTTTCTCACAAACTGCTTCTAATCTTCTCAGCAGTCTTAGGAAATGGCAAGTTATTGCCCCAAAGTTTGGATGGTTGGGTTTTGCAAACATATTCTGCTCAGTTACTAATGTGTATTATGTACCTATTTCATCTCACTGATGCAACAGTCTATTTCCTAGCCAGTCTCAGATTGTTTTGTGATTACTTCTTTGTAACAGTTTGAAATACTGTACTGCTAGGTCACCATTCTCAAGTTTTTTTTATTGATTCCATTGATAACCTTATCCTTTTGTGCTATTAGAAGATTTTTTTGTTATTTTTCATAGCTCTATAAAAATACTTCATTTCTAGTTTGAATTTCTAAATAATTGTACATAGAATTATGATTTTTATAATATTTCCTCGACCTTCTCACGAGATTTCAATTTTATATACTTGTTTATATCTCTATTTTGTGAAAAGTCTCATCTCATTTGGACCAGCTAAATGGTACAGTGGATTGAGTACTGAGCCTAGAATCAGGAATACCTGAGTTCAAATCTAGTCTCAGTCATTTACTAACTTGGTGACCCTGGTAAAGTAATTTAACCCAGTTCCTCTCAGTTTCCTCCTCTGCAAAATGAGCTGGAGAAGAAAATGGCAAAGCAGTCCTGTATCTTTGCCAAGACAACACCAAATCGGGTCATGAAGAGTTGGAAAAAGCTGAATAACAAAAAAACGCAAGCCATCTTTTAAATATCAGAATTTTTCAGGAGCAATTTAGATCTTTGGAACATGGAACACAACAGTGGAAGAAGAACTTAACCCATAACAATAGAGGCTGTACACTTCATTTTACAAACATTTCAATTTTTTTAGTGAATTAGTATAACTTATTGGATAGAATATTGGCCTAGTTGAATGAGAAATGGAGGTGATATCCATTCTAGCATCACAAAGATACATTTAAGTAAGATAAGTTAAGTAATTTTTAGTCACATCTGATGTTTCATGTGACCATTTGGATTTTTCTTGGCAAAGAACCTATAATGATTCGCCATTTCCTCCTCTAATTCATTTTATAGATGAGAAAACTGAGGCAAACTGGGTTAAGTGACTTGCCTAATTTCACATATGAGAAAAGGACACTTCCTGATTTGAGGTCTAGTCTCCCATCTACTGTACCACCAGACAATCAGATAGCCCTAACACATGGTAATGTTGAAGAAGATGCATGACTCACACAATAAACTCTTCTGATATGTCCTTGTATCTGTCACCCAATCCATTATCTGAAGCAGCAGGAATTGATATCCTCTCTGATAAGTAGCTTTCCCACTTCTCTCAAAACCTTCTATTTAGGGAATTTGAGGAAGTAATAATGCTGACCTCATCTGGACTCCCCACATCATCAGTGTTTTTGGTATTGATGGGTCTAGTGTGATAGCTACAGTTTGCCTTTTGTCTCTTAAGGATGCTGCTCTTTCTGGGCAATATGCATGTGTTGATTACTCTCAGTAGAAAACAAGTTTCTTCAGGAAAAGAAGTGTTTTGCTCTTACCTTCTAATATGCAGTTCCTATTCCAGTGCCCAGCACACAGTAGTTGCTTAATGTGTGGCCATTAAATGATTGTGAATTGGAAGAGTTTATCAAGAAGGAATGAGGACATAGAATCTTAAAAAGAAAGTGTAATAGTGGAGAAAAATGAAAGAAAACAGAAAACAGAAAAAGTGGATGGAAGCTCCCAAAAGGCATTCTTATCATTTTATGTATTGATATTATTTTTCCACCTGATGACAATAATCATAACAGAAGTTTCATGGTATTTTTTCAAGCTTCATTCCAATTCCAAGTAGTAAAAGAAAATTCAAGTGTAACATAAAAATAGCACTAAGACTTTCTGGTTTCCTAACCATAAAACTCATTTCCAGTAAAATGTGTGTCCATATGTGCTGAAACATCATTTCCCTGGGACCTGATTAGAAAAAGCGTGATAACAACATTAATTGTATATTCTGACTTATGGTATTGGAAAGCATTGATTTTTGATAATGATCAGAATGGTTGCCAAGTAATGCCTACAATTCTGAATAAAAATTTATTTAGCAATATTTTTCCTCAATGTAGTGATTACCAGTAAATTGACACTTATCAATACACAGATAGCCATCAATTACTTATGAGAACTGTATCTATCTATCTATCTATCTATATATATATTTATCTATAAATTATACATATACACATACACAAACATAAACAAATACACATACATATATATAGTGTGTATATATGCATGCACACATACATGTATGAATACATACCTATATAAATACACCCATATCTAACTATATACACATATAAACAAACATACATATATACACATGAATATATATATATACAGACATAATATACATATACACTTGCATATATGCATGTGTGTCTATACATGTCACAAATGCCCTTCCAATAAGAATTACTTTTTTTTTCAATTTTTAAAAATTATTTATTTTAACAATTATACCAAGTTGTTTCAGAGTATCTGCATTGTGAGCATGGAAGACCTGTAGTAATACATTACATAAACTTTTGGAAGTGATTAGTGATCAGCCTTGGAAACATAATTAATTATGCATATGCACTCTCCTTTTTCTCTCCCATTGCACTGTTTGATTTGATTAGAAGAACAAAGATCCTCCTGTTCACCACCTCCAATCAAAAGCAATTGATATAGATAAAGACAATGCAGTAGATAACCTACTCAGCCAGAGAATGAGTCCTAGATTATTGTGGTTGCATTAGACTGATCATTATTTCCTTAAATGAGCCACATTCGTTTAAAACCAGCTTGGTCTCAGGAAATCAGAGATGTCTCTTAGCAAAATACAAAAAAAAAATCAAAGCTTGATTTTATTTTGTTTTGTTACTCAATCTTGCACTAGGTTCTATATTTGGTAAAGAATGTTTTACTTTGTACAGATAAACTTTTGTCAATTTTACTAATTTAGAGATATTTTGAAAGTATTAATTTCTCAAATATATGTTTATCAGTTGTTTGTATTCATACTATAAATTTTCTTTAAGTACATCATATATTTTATTCTTGGTAATTTTGGGTCCAACATATTTTGTCACAGATGCATATGTGAATGATGAATATGGGGTCATCTTGATATTGCTAGAAAATGAGCAGAGATAACTAACTCATTATCATCTCTATGCTATAATTCATCCCATGACTGATTTTGGCTGTTCTGTTTCTGAATGAAATTTTTGGTGGATATGATATTACTTTATCCTAGTGTGCATGATCCCAGGTGAATCTCAGATTTTGGTATTGCACCATTCCTAGGATTCCAAGTACAGAGTTCTCTCACAAGGGCCTATTATAATAATGATCTTGAGGAAACCCATGACAAGAGTTGTATGCTGGCACAGTGTCCTGGTGGTTATATCTCCTTCAATCAGGATAATTATTCTTCGCTCCTGCTTCAGTTCAAACATTTAAATAATAAATTGGGTACCTTTTCAACATATAATACATCCTTTTATATTAACTCTGATTTTTAAACTCCCAGTGTTTTCATGTATTTTCTTCCTTTTTTATTCTACAACAGATCTCTCAACATCAATGGCTATCTAATAGATTTTGAGGAGATGAGGGACTCATCTATGAGGAATCTTGGTAGCTTCTATAAAGAAAGCCAATCTTCCAGGGAGTCATTGAGCTCTCAGTTATTATAGTAACTAAGAGAAAATGCCAGTAGCTTCAGAGGACCTTTCCTAGTATTCAAGTGATGAAAGGACTACCAAGTCAGAATGGTATCCTCAATCCATGTATAGCTGATATTCAGTTGGTTTTGATGATGACTTATTCTCTATAGTCTGGTATTACATATTACATTTTACACCTCAGTAACTTCTGACAACTGGTAAATCTGGAGAGTCAGGGGAAAAAAAAACACTGTACATGAGATTTTCAAAACTATCATGCACTGACAATTTCACCAATATATAGCAAGGTCTAATTGGTACAAGCATTAAAAATAAATTAGGATGAAGCTCCAATTATATATGCACAGGACATCAGGACATGGTAGAGCTGTCTATTAATACCTTGTGACCAAACCACATAGAAGTTTCAAGATAGAGTTCAAAACTTCCCTGGCATGGCTCAGTGAGTAGCACATTGAGTTCAGTACCAGAATGGTCACAACTATTGCCCCAGAGATGAAATTTATTCACCACCAAAGTTCTTGAAAATATGGTTCAACAGAAGAAAAATATGTGAAAATTACATTAAAGAACATCCATCAGTAAATACATGTCTGCTGTACTGTAAGGACTTCTAGCCCTTTCCATTAGACTTGTAGCTGAAATGCTATTTATGTATTGCGTCCACCTACTAAGGTGTGAACACATTGAAAACATGGTATGTCTTCCCCTTCTATTGGTGTTCCAAAGGATTAATTTAGTGTTTTGTATAGACTAAATGTTTAAAATTATGTTTTCATTAATTCATACAATTTGATTGTGGGTTCTCAATATCTATTTCAGGAGTTGATCTTTCCTTTTGTCAGCACACTATGCATCTAGTAACTCTGAAGCTCTTCATTACATAAACCCTCACCTACCTTTTCAGTCTTTTAAAACTATGTTCCTTGCTACTGGAGGATTCACAAACAAAACACTCCATCTCTCAGCTCTGGGAATTCTTTCACAGATTTCCTTTTGCCTGGAACATTCTTCCTCCTCTTATCTGCCTACTAACCTTGCTATCTTCCTTTAACTTCTGATTAAAATCCTATCTTCTATATGAAGTTTTCTTCAATTCCTCTTAATTCAAGAGTTTTCGGTCAGATGATTATTTCCTATTTTCCTAGATATAGCTTGCATTATATGTTTCCATTTCTATATACCATTAGATTGTAAGCTGTTTGAGGAGAGATATCCTTTTTTATCCTAGAATTTAGCTGAATGCTTGGCACATAGTAGGTGTTTATTAAATATTTATTGATCAATTATTGACTTAATCTAGACTTTCAAATACCTGCATGCTTCTGGTTTTTCTTTCACTGATTGTGGATTTCAAATGATTCTAGGTTCTGTTTTTCAGCAGTATATTCACTTCTAATTCCTTTTCATTATGTTTTTCTTCAATCTCTTCACATATATTTTAAAAATGGTAACAAATTGACCATGATATTTCTGAACATATGCCATAGTGCCTGATCTAGTGGATTAACATAAAAGAAATAGTTAGAAAAATGTGTATTTGATGATGATCATTTAAATCATGAAGAGGAAGAAGAGAAAAAGAAGAGCACTGATGATGGGTAAATCATAATAGAGATGATGATAGTGATGATGATTAAAATGAGTCATAAGATTTCCCTGTATTGAGAAGGAGCCTACTGTAAGGATTAATATATAGATTGTTGAATTTATAATCAGGAAGATATGTTTCTAACCTCATGCCCAATGTTAATTGGTTAGATGACCTCTGCACATTATTAATATTTTATCTTCTGAGACCTGTCTTAAAATGTGTTTAGTGAAATCTCATTATTTATTTCTCACTATTCTAAAATAATCTAAGTGGAAATTTAAGAGAATTAGGAGAAAGTCAAACAAAACAACACCCTGCCAAGACCATTTTACATTCATAAGAATACCACTGCAAGAGGATGTCCTCTGAAGCAGTTTTAACTCACAGAGCTTAAGGGCAGGTAAGGATGGGTTATTCTTGGGGCGCAAAGACATCAGCTAGTTTTTAAATATTAATAAAATAATCCTGGAGAATCATTATGTTATTACAGAAAGTCTGTGTTCTCAAATAATGTAGTAATAGAACTCTTAACTGTGAGTATTTTAGTTTTCCTATCACACTAAGGGAAATCTTGTGTTCCTATATTTCTACGTAGCACTAATCCCAAAGAAATGAACAATATTTACAAAAAGACCATTGTTAACCATTTATTTAGACACATTTCACACCAAAATCCCTAAATAATTTAGTAGTGCTTACCCTCTTCCTGGCTTCCTATAATGCAGACAGTATTTCTAGTTCCCTCTCCAGAGTACCAGTTCAAACTTTTCCCCAAGTCCTTTACTACAGAAGAAAACTGTAGAAGAGGCTGTCACAACTGATGTTGAACTGCATGTCTTCTTGTGAGATGGAAATTGGAAGTAGATGCCAGAGAAAATTCAAGACTATAGCATCCAGCAACCAAGCACTTTCTCACTTAATCAGTCAGTGCAACCTCATGGGAGAATATTGTATGTGATAACAGCAACATTGTGTGATGACCAACCTCGATAGACACAGCTCTTCACAGCAATATAATAGTCTAAGACAATTCCAAAAGATTAAAGATAATAAATGCTAATCACATCAGAAAAAAGCATATGGAATGTGAATGCAAATCAAAAAATACTATCTTCTCCCTTTATTATTACTTCTTTTTTTGTTTTTCCCCTTTTTCTTCTGATTCTTCTTTACAACATGACTAATGTGGAAATATGGTTAATAAGATTGTACATGTATAGCTTATATCAGATTACATGACACCTTGAGGAGGGGGAGAAGAGGGAAGTAGGGATATTTAGAACTCAAAATCTTACAAAAGTGAATATAGAAAACTAAAAACAAACAAACAAATAAACAAACCTCCCTAGGTGACCAGTCTTCAAGGACATGTTCCCTATAGAAGCAAAGAGCTTTCTCCTACCAGTTCTTAAATGTGATATTCACAAAGATGAAGTTAATAACATAAAATAATTCAAATAGAACTAATGTAAAGGCTTAGGTTTGATTTGGTTAAAAAAAAGCTTCACAGTTGATCAGTAGGAAACATACTCACACACACACATAGCATTCTTTTGAAGAAAACATCAAGTTTTTAATGGATTCTGACAGCACTGTGAGTCTAGGATATTATATACCAACTTATGATATCTCTGGTGAGATAAATATGGCATTGTGGCTGCATTCTGCCTTGACCAGATCACTTTTGGGACATTGTGTTCAATTTTGGGCAACAGTGTTCAGGATGGATATTGATAAGCTCCTTAATGGACAAAGGGAGGAAATATTAATATTGAAGATAAGAAAGAACAAATAATATCTTCTGAAAGAGATCCAGGAAGGAAAACTTATGGGAATATCATGGCCAAGTTTCAAAACTCTAAGGTAAAGGACAAAATATTACAAATAGTAAGAAAAAAATCAATTAAAATATCATGGAGTTATAACAAGGATTACACAAGACCTGGCATCTATTACATTGAAGGTCCATAGGTCTCAGAATACTATATATCATAGAGCAAAGGAGCTGGAATTACGATCAAGGGTAATTTACCCAACAAAGTTAGGTATAATACTGAATGAAAAAAATGGATATGTAATGAACTGAAAGACTTTCTGGTTTTTCTGGGGAGGGGGGGAGGAAAAGAAGTTAAGGGAAAATTTGACATTTAAGATCGAGGAGAATTATAAGGTAAATGTTAAAGACCAATTATAAGGGAATCAATAAGGTAAAATGATTTGTTTCTTATATGTGAAAACATTTTCTGAACTCTTATGGCTGTCATCATTATTTGAGTATTTTAAAAGACAGGCTTAGGCTGATCTGTGTATGATAGGGTGATTCTAAAAAAAATAAACTATGCAGGAAGAGACAAAAAGGAATAAGTGTCTCATACAAATGAGGCATCAATTAAAAAAAATGCTGATACAGAAGAAGCTAGTGGGGGGGAGG
>NW_020955062.1:3023-3186 GCF_900497805.2 Vombatus ursinus | reverse complement strand
GATAGATAGATAGATAGATAGATAGATAGATAGATAGATAGGAAGATAGACAGGAAGATAGATAGATCGATCTATGTAGTGCTATAATAGTCTTCCAAATTGAGAAAGAAATAAGAGGGCAAGGAGAGAGAACAAAGGAGGGACTTTTGGATGAGTGTGTAGA
>NW_020955062.1:2086-2963 GCF_900497805.2 Vombatus ursinus | reverse complement strand
CCATAAAAATGAAAAAAATGCACAAAGATAAAATAATGGACAGGAGAAGAATTTATTATGTTAAAAATGGAGGAATAATAACCATCATATCAGAGAAAGCTGAAGATAAAATAGATTTAGTTAAAATAGAAAAAAGGGGGAACTAAACTATGGGTCAACAATATTTTTCAATATAATTTTAGACCATTTAAAATACCTTGGAAATGTAAGATGCCTGAGATTATATCTGCCAAAATGAACACAGGAACTGTACAAGCATAAATAGAAACATTTTTAATACAAATAAAGTCAGATTGAAATAACGGAAGTTATATCTATTATTCATAAATAGATAAAGCCAATATAATAAAAATGGCATTTTTACCTCTCAAACTTATGTATCCAATGATATCTCAATTAAATTACTAAACATTATCTTACACAGTTAAGAAAAAAATAATAACAAAGTTCATTTGGAAGAACAAAAGTCAGGAATTTCAAAGAAAACTGGGTGGGGGGGGGCAAGATGTAAAGGAATCAGATTCAGCAGTACCAGACTTCAAACTATAAGATGAGAGCATTATTGAAGTATAAAATGAATAACTTCAGTTACTTTAATTTAAAATTACCTGGTATAAATAAAGACGATGTATCCAAGAATAGAAGCAATGCAGAAAATTGGGGAGCGAGAAAAGTTTCATAGAAAATGTTTCAAATCAAAATGATTAGGTTTAACTATTGTGCGGTGTAGGAAATTATGAACAGGCTAATTTAGAAAAAAAATGGAAAGACTTGGACTTATGAAGAAAGATGTTATCCACCTCAGAGAAAGAGAGTGTCAAATGAAAATATAACATCTTACATATATGTGTACAAATGTATGTGTGTATATAAGTGT
>NW_020955062.1:1191-2051 GCF_900497805.2 Vombatus ursinus | reverse complement strand
ATGTTTATATCTGAATAAGTCTTTTTATATCTAAATAGATATCTAAATAGATATATCTTTACATCTAAATTTATATCTAACTAGATCTTCAATCTATTTATCTATGTCTCTAACTATCTGTATCTTCTTTTAAACATAGGTTAAAAAATAAAGTAAAAAAGGGCACAGCAGAGAACAAGCAGAAACCTACAAAGAAGCAAAGTAATGCTAGGTGTCTTCAAAATAATGTGTAGTATTTATTATATAGGTATTTTTGAAACAGAATTTTATGGTTTTATATTGAATCCTCTCATTATCTACTACTTATATGGCAATATTTTTTCTTTTATAATTTTGTATTAAAATTAATAGAAACAAAGAAAAAGAAATATGAGTACTGGTTGAAGACTCTATGCTATTAGCACAAAGACTAAGCTCATGGCCCCTTTAAAATTTTAAGTGAAACAGCACTTAAAGTTTATGTCATCAAACTCCCAAATTTTAGACATGAGTGGCAGTCTGAGAAGATAAATTTATTCACCCAAATATCACAGGACACAAGTAATAGGCATTTATTTATTTATCTGTTTATCTATCTATCTATCTATCTGTCTGTTTGTTTGTTTGTTTATTAATTTAGTTTGCTTTTTGGTGAGGCAATCAGGGTTAAGTGACTTGGCCAGAGTCACACAGCTCATTAAGTGTCAAGTGTCTGAGGCCAGATTTAAATTCACGTCCTCCTGACTCCAAGGCTGGAGCTCTAGACACTGTGCCACCTACCTGCTCCTAGACATTTATTTAAACCCAAGTTCTCTAGCTGTTCAGAAAGACCCAAAGGTCTGGTTACTTTACACTTTTTAAAAATCAAATATACTCTAAAA
>NW_020955062.1:328-1057 GCF_900497805.2 Vombatus ursinus | reverse complement strand
TCATGTACATATTGTTTTCCTTAACAAAATGTAAGTTCACTGATGGCAGGAATCTTTTTTTAGTTTATCTGTGTAGACCCAATGCCTAGAATAGTACCTGGCACCAGCACTTTCTAAATGTTTGTAACTGATTTAAAAAGGGAAGGAAACTTTAAAAAAGTTAAGCTTTTTACTATTGTAGTATATAATGAAATAGATTGTTTTATACAGATATTTTGTATTAATCCTTTAATAGATATATTTAATTAAACAGTCCACTAATCTAAGATTTATTAGAGGTTGGCTGCTAAAAAACACTAACAACAAATCAAAAATATTTTCTGATGGCAAATTAAAACAAATGTTTTTTTTTTCTCTCAAAGACAAGACAAGAATGAGGGAAAAATTTAAAAAAAAATCTAACATATGTACTTGCTTCTGATAATGCATTGGAATCATATACTACATTAGACATTAAAGAGAAGGCTTACATGATTTTTTTTAAAGAGCCTCCTCATGGCACCTTTCACCTCTTTGTTCCTGAAGCTGTAGATCAAAGGATTGAGCATAGGGATAACCAGAGTGTAAAACACAGAGGCCATTTTGTCTGTGTCAAAGGAATGGCTAGCCTGGGGTTGCATGTACATGAAGAGAAGTGTCCCATAGAATATAACCACCCCCAGGAGGTGAGAGCCACAGGTGGAGAAGGCTTTGTGCCTGCCCTCAGAAGAGTTCATTTTGAGGATGGCC